>NC_090348.1:48428162-48750662 GCF_035084215.1 Heptranchias perlo | reverse complement strand
GAGAGAGGGAGACAGACACAGAGAGAGACAGAGAGAGACAGACAGACAGAGAGAGAGAAAGGGAGACAGACACAGAGAGAGAGGGAGACAGACACAGAGAGAGACAGAGAGAGACAGACAGACACAGAGAGAGACAGAGGGAGACAGACAGACAGAGAGAGAGAAAGGGAGACAGATGCAGAGAGAGAGATGGCGACAGATACAGAGAGAGAGAGAGAGAGGGAGACAGACACAGACAGAGACAGGGAGACAGACAGAGAGAGAGAGGGAGAGAGAGAGAGGGAGAGAGAGACAGAGAGAGAGACACAGAGGGCTCGATGTTACCAGGCCTGCGGGTTTCCGGCGGGTTGGGTTTTGGGAGCGTGGTCAACACGCTCGGTGAAATTCGTGGGTTGCCCGCGCGATCGTAGCAGGCAACCCACTAATGGGAATCAATTACCTGCTCCTCCGGGCTCCGCGCTGCTGGTCTGCGCGTCGGGCGGGCTGCGCATGCGTAGTACGATCTGTCAGCTGGAGGCTCTCTAGTTAAAGGGGCAGTCCTCCACTGACAGATGCTGCAACCAATGGAACAAATTTCAGCAAGGAGCAGCCCAGGGGGAAGGCTGCTCCCAGTTTAATGATGTCTCACCCCAGGTATCATCAGATGGGGTGCGGAGGAGGGGGAGGACAGAGATCTTCCCCCCGGCGGGCGGGAGGAAGCGGCCTGCCTCTGCCACCAAGAAGGCCTGACTCGAGGTGGCAGAGGGGGTCACCTGCACCACCAACATATCGCCCACCTGCATACAGTGCAGGAGGCGCTGCAATGTCCGCAGTAGGTCAGCCGCAGTGAGAACACGAAGTCTTTCCCCTACACTCCGTCTGCCACAACACTGCCCCCACCCCACATCTCCTTTGGCACCGCCAACACTACTCTGTCACATCACCCTTCATACCCACTCAAACCCCATCCTCATCTTACCTCCACCTACTCACCTCGCCAGTACTCATCCTGCCACTAACACGCAACCCAATCCTCATACAATCTCATGGCTCCATCCCATACTCACCCTCTCGTGCATCTCCCTCACGGCCAGCCTCACTCAACCTGCCACCACCTGTGCTGCAGCCACAGGGCATGCATCACATATGTGCAGTAGGCAGCGTAAGGCAAATGTTTCGTGAGCATGAAGGGGATGCACAAGGGTGTCTGAGGGTTTGTCATGGGTGTTACCCATATTGAATTTCAGAGCAACAAACAGCACACATTATATTGGCACCACCACTGCCATGTCTCCGCGAATCCTGTCTGTTGTGTCCAATAATGCCCGCTCCTGGGTATCACTATGAGGACCCACCACTGATGCCACCCATCGTGTTACTGCAGAGTAGGTGCAGGTGTATTTGCAGGGCTCTTCCGCGCAGACGACTGAGAGACATCGGCGGTGTAGCCGGCTGCACCCTGGAAGGATGCGGAGGAGAAGGTGTGGAGGGCAGTGGTGACTTTGCCAGCGACAGGTAGGCAGTTGGTGCTGGGGCCAGCCGGGAGCAGCTCGGCATGAAAGAGGCTGCAGATCTCCACGACTACATGTCGAGCGAATCTGCGCCTCCCTGTGCACTGCTGCTCGGAGAGGTCCGGGGAGCTGCGCCTCGGTCTGTGGACCATGTGGCGAGGGTAGTGCCCTCTGCGATGCGTCTCTCCCTGCGGCAGCCCTCCCTCCTGCTGTGCAGGTGGGCGTGCAACAACACCGTGTTGGGGGGCTCCACGTCTCTGCGGCGGACGGCGTGGACTGCGAGGCTGCTGGTGCTGGTCATGCTCTTCGTCCTCCGAGGGTGTCCACACACCACCCATCTGGCAGGTGTTGGTCTGAGGGGTTGTGCAGGGTAGGTGGGTGGTTCCTCGGACTGGGGCTGCGGTTTCGTGTCGGTCTGTCCTCTGGCTTGGCGGGGGGTGGTGGAGGGCAGGGGTTGCCCTATGTGACGCGGTGGCCTCCTGCGTGGGTGAGGGCTCTCCCCCGTGGAGTGCACCTTGGTACCTGCCACAGGCTGCTGGCTGCAACACGCCTGGTTGGAGAGAGACTGTTTCCCCCAGTGTGGGAAACACGCTGCGATGCAGGTGAAATCCCACACTTCCTCTTTTGACAGCTGCTTCAGCTCATTAACTGACCTCAACGAGCAAGGTAAGTACTCTCAAGTGGAACCCCGCTGGCTTTAATTGCCTGCGGGATTCCCACCAGCGGGGGCCACGCACGCAGCCCCGCACGTCATCGGGGAACCCGGAAGTGGTCGGGATCGCGGCGCGATCCGTTCACGTGACCTCATATCGGGATTTTCGGGGCCCCCCCCGCTGGAAACCCGCCGGAAACACGATCCAAAAATCAAGCCCAGAGAGAGAGACGGAGAGAGAGAGAAACAGAGAGAGAGAGAGAGACACAGGGGCCGATTTTCGGATGGCCGAGCGGGTACATTGGGGGCGGGGGGGCTCCTAAAATGGCGGAATCGCGGAGCGGGATCGGAGCCCGGCTCCAACCTGCTCACTTCCGGGTTCCCCAGTGACGTGTTCGGGTGCGCGCAGCTCCCAAATGTGGGATTCCCACCGGCAATTAAAGCCGGCGAGATGCTGCTTTAGATAATTAGTCAGATACTTGAGGTACTTGAGAGACCTCATTGAGTGGAGATTTTGGCAGGGGTGCAATTTTGAAGGATCCTCAGCGTGTTTCCCGTGCTGTGGGAAACACTCCCTGTTGGAGCAGACGTGTTTCAGCCAGCAGCCAGTGGGAGATGCACAGGATTATTTGACAGTTGGGGGGAAAACCTCATTCACCCTGAGTCCGAAGGGCCATTGTCAGGGCCTCAATGGAATCAATGGTGAGCCGTGCTTGAAGCTCCATGGAGGCTAGCCTTCCCTCCATCGCAGACATTCCCGCACTTACCCACAACACTATCTCAGAGATGCCCTCACGTCCCTGTGACACTATCTCAGAGATGCCCTCCTGTACCTGTGACACTATCTCAGAGATTCCCTCCTGTACCTGTGACACTATCTCAGAGATTCCCTCATGTCCCTGTGACAGTATCTCAGAGATGCCCTCATGTCCCTGTGACACTATCTCAGAGATTCCCTCCTGTACCTGTGACAGTATCTCAGAGATGCCCTCACGTCCCTGTGACAGTATCTCAGAGATGCCCTCATGTCCCTGTGACACTATCTCAGAGATTCCCTCATGTCCCTGTGACACTATCTCAGAGATTCCCTCCTGTCCCTGTGACACTATCTCAGAGATGCCCTCATGTCCCTGTGACACTATCTCAGAGATTCCCTCCTGTCCCTGTGACACTATCTCAGAGATTCCCTCATGTCCCTGTGACACTATCTCAGAGATTCCCTCATGTCCCTGTGACACTATCTCAGAGATTCCCTCATGTCCCTGTGACACTATCTCAGAGATTCCCTCATGTCCCTGTGACACTATCTCAGAGATTCCCTCCTGTCCCTGTGACACTATCTCAGAGATTCCCTCATGTCCCTGTGACACTATCTCAGAGATTCCCTCACGTCCCTGTGACAGTATCTCAGAGATGCCCTCATGTACCTGTGCCACCATTCCACTCATGCAGGAGTTGGACTCCTCCATCCTCTGCCCGATTGTGGAGAGTGCGCGTGGCACCTGTTCCAGCACCTCGCAAATGTGCTGCTGCCCCTCGATCATTCTCCTTTTAAAGGATGGCCCCCAGGGTTCAGCATTTGTGTCCAGCTGAGCAGAGCCTGGAGAAGAGTGCTCCCACTGACTCGGACTCTGCACAGCTGCCCCTGCCACCAGTGTCTGCTCGTGCTCACATGTGTGTGATGACTCACCATGTACGACCCCAACTAACTGAGGACGGGGACCCACCGAGGTGTGAGTATCTGCGCTGGTGGATGGCTCGCTCAGATGTGACGGTGCCCCCTCAGAGGCCGGGACCTCCTCTGAGGAATCGCCCTCCGCCGTCAGGGCGGTCGCTG
Organism: Heptranchias perlo; assembly: GCF_035084215.1. Lineage (NCBI taxonomy): Eukaryota > Metazoa > Chordata > Chondrichthyes > Hexanchiformes > Hexanchidae > Heptranchias > Heptranchias perlo. The sequence goes on along the minus strand of NC_090348.1, from coordinate 48,746,683 downwards.
AAGGCCCTGTAAGGGAACAGAAGGCAATATTAAGCAAGATGACAGATGTTGAGGTGTTGAAGATGGCGAGGCATGTTAACATCAATTGCTATTGTGAGTGCTGAATGTTAAAGTTCTGTCACCAGACGTTTGTCTCGGTGTCCCAGACGGACAGGCACTCGAGGGTGCGGCTCAGTTCCAGAGCCTCCTGCTCCGTGTCTGTGAGGACGACCAGATGTTGCAGACCCCCTCCGGTCTTCGCCCTCTCCCTGCATTCTGGGTTCTCTTCTCCTATGAGGGGAGAAAGTAGAGAGGTGTGAGTGAGGGATGGTGACGTGGCCAACCGCTGAATGCATTGGTTTGGGTGAGGCTGACCGTGAAAGAGATGCATCAGAGGGTGAGTATGAGACAGAGCCATGAGATTGTATGAGGATTGGGTTGAGTGGTCGTGGTGGGATGAGTCCTGGGGGGGTGAGGAAGTGCAGGTAAGTTGAGGATGAGGTTTGAGTGGGTGTGAGGAGTGATGTGATAGAGTAGTGTTGGAAGTGCAGAAGGAGTTCTGGGGTGGGGGCGGTGATGTGGAAGACGGAGTGTAGGAGAATGAGTAAGTTACTCACTTTTGCTGACCTGGTTAGGTCATTGAAACACTTCCTGCACTGGATCCAGGTGTGGGAGATGTTGCTCCTGCTGGTGACCTCCTCTGCCACCTCGAGCCAGGCCTCCTTGCTGGCAGAGGCAGGGCACTTCCTCCCCTCCGCTGGGTAGAAAATATCCCTCCTCCTCCTCACCCCATCCAGTAGGACCTGGAGTGAGGCATCGGTTAATCTGGGAGCAGCCTTTCCCCTGGGCTGCTCCATTGTATAATTTTGGTTGGTTGCTGCAGGAGCAGCATTGGAGGACTGCCCCTTTAAGTAGGGCTCCTCCAGCTGACAGCCTGTGATGCGGGTGCGCAGTCCGCTCACTGCGCAGGAAACCCGGGATTTACCCGTGATCGTGGGGAACGGATGGATTATACTGGGCGGGTTACCCACGCACCCAGTCACCCCTCCACCCCACCGCTACCATCTCACCTCCCTGGTGATATCAGGGCCACAGAGAGAGGGAGACACAGAGAGAGGGAGAGGGAGAGACAGAGAGAGAGGGAGAGACAGGGAGGGAGAGACAGAGAGAGAGAGAGAGAGAGACAGACAGAGAGAGAGGGAGAGACAGAGAGAGAGGGAGAGACAGGGAGGGAGAGACAGAGAGAGAGAGAGAGACAGAGTGGGAGAGACAGAGAGGGAGAGAGAGAGACAGAGAGAGGGAGAGACAGAGAGAGAGAGACAGAGAGAGGGAGAGACAGAGAGAGAGAGACAGAGAGAGGGAGAGACAGAGAGAGAGAGACAGAGAGAGAGAGAAACAGAGAGAGAGAGACAGAGAGAGGGAGAGACAGAGAGAGAGAGACAGAGAGAGAGAGACAGAGAGGGAGAGACAGAGAGGGAGAGAGAGAGACAGAGAGAGGGAGAGACAGAGAGAGAGAGACAGAGAGAGGGAGAGACAGAGAGAGAGAGACAGAGAGAGGGAAAGACAGAGAGAGAGGGAGAGACACACACAGATAGAGGGAGAGACAGAGAGAGAGGGAGAGACAGAGAGAGGGAGAGACAGAGAGAGAGAGACAGAGAGAGAGGGAGAGACAGAGAGAGGCAGACACACACAGAGAGAGGGAGAGACAGAGAGAGAGGGAGAGACAGAGAGGGAGAGACAGAGAGAGAGAGACAGAGAGGGAGAGACAGAGAGAGAGGGAGAGACAGAGAGAGGGAGACACACATAGAGAGAGGGAGAGACAAAGCGGGAGAGACAGAGAGGGAGAGACAGAGAGGGAGAGAGAGAGGGAAAGATAGAGCGGGAGAGACAGAGAAGGAAAGACAGAGAGGGAGAGACAGAGTGGGAGCGACAGAGAGGGAGAGACAGAGAGGGAGACAGAGAGGGAAAGACAGAGCGGGAGAGACAGAGAGGGAGAGACAGAGCGGGAGAGACAGAGAGGGAAAGGCACAGAGAGAAAGAGAGAGAGAGAGACAGAGAGAGAGAGCGAGACAGAAAAAGCGAGACAGAAAGAGAAATACATAGAGAGAGATATAGAGAGGGCAGGAGACGGAGCGAGATAGAGAGAGAGACACTGAACGAGAGAGAGAGAGAAAGAGAGAGAGAGAGAAAGAGACAGTGACATGGAGTGAGAGAGAGAGACAGAGAGAGAGAGAGAGAGAGAGGGCTTGATTTTGAAATGGCAGTGTGATGTCAGCGGGAGTACCAATGGACGCACGGGTAACACAACGAATAAAATCTTCCCGTTTCCCACGTGATTGCGAGTTAATTGGTGGCCATTAACGTGGTTTCCGGGTTTGCCGTCTGAAAGCCGTGCAGCGGGCGGACTGCGCTCCCACATCACAGGCTGTCAGCTGGAGTGTCTCTATTTAAAGGGCCGTTGCTCCAAAGGCTTTTGCTGGAGCAAAGACCAGAAAGGCAGAGTGGAGGAGCTCAGGGGCGAGGATGCTCCAAGGTTTAACGGGCGGACATATGAGGAGAGGTTGAGTAGATTGGGACTCTACTCATTGGAGTTCAGAAGAATGAGAGGCGATCTTATTGAAAGATAAGATTGTGAAGGGGCTTGATCGGGTGGATGCGGTAAGGATGTTCTCAAGGATGGGTGAAACTAGAACTAGGGGGCATAATCTTAGAATAAGGGGCTGCTCTTTCAAAACTGAGATGAGGAGAAACTTCTTCACTCAGAGGGTGGTAGATCTGTGGAATTTGCTGCCCCAGGAAGCTGTGGAAGCTACATCATTAAATAAATTTAAAACAGAAATAGACAGTTTCATAGAAGTAAAGGGAATTAGGGGTTACGGGGAGCGGGCAGGAAATTGGACATGAATTTAGATTTAAGATTAGGATCAGATCAGCCATGATCTTATTGAATGGCGGAGCAGGCTCGAGGGGCCGATTGGCCCACTCCTGCTCCTATTTCTGATGTTCTTATGTTCTCCCCTTCGAGGAGAAGAGAGTGCAAAATGCACGTCAGAGGGTGAGGACTGGAGGGGGGGCTACAACAAGTAGTGGTCCTCACAGACAGGGATCAGGAGGTGCTGGAGATTGGCCTCACCCTCGAGTGCCTGTCCATTGGCTGAAGGGTTCTCAAAATTCCCACATTTTTCATATCATCAACAAGGATATAACTTTTGGACTTTTATGACATGCCCGGGCTTGTTGGGTGCAGTGTGGATTGTTGCCTGAAACCAGACAACGAGAGGAGACAGAATACGCATTCTTCCCTTTAAAACCATCAACCCAGAGAAAGACATCATCTTACACGAAACGAAAGCCCATCAAAACCTTGCATAAATTATCACTACTAACTACTAAAGCAGGAAGGTAGCAATCAATGCAATTATGCAAATCCATCAATACTTCACATATACAATGGCTTTCAGTTCAAGACTAGTTACGGGGACAGGAAGCCAACAATCACCTGAAGAAGCCGACCATAATCAGACAAAGAACTAACCTTGTTTTGGATTCAGATAAGAAATTCGAAAAACAGTATAACTGGGCCACCAGTTACGAAGGGGGGTGCGGGGGTTTGTTTTGGAACAGGTTTTAAACAGCAGTTTTGGAGCAGCAACAAGGCAACCGCAGCCCTCCACGAAGATCGCCCACCCACAACTGTGCCTCACTGTACCAACAGACTCTATCCAACTGAAGAACCTTCGCAGATTCCACAGACCAGGACCACGTGGGGACGGCAGGGCCCAGAGGACACAAAGAGCGGACCCCAAAACTGCAACCGGCTTACCTGGCTGGATTTCGAACTGTCAAGGAACCCTGGTTTGGTGAGCATGATCCCTGACCTCTCCTCGTTCAATTTAGTTTGGTTTTGGGGGTGGGACAAGGGTAAGGGGATTAGTAGGGTGATTTTCCCTCGTGATGCCGTGTGTTCCCCATTCTTAACTAAGTGTACTTTGTGGGTCCGTATAATCTCAGTGTTATCCGAATGTTATAAGTTCATTTGTGACTTCAATAAACCCAGTTTCTTTTCTTGCACCAAAACCAGTTGTCTGCTGCACTTTGTCACAACCCCCAAATAAGTCCAAGGTCTAGAACCCAGGGAGTGGGAGCGATTCGGACCGCTCAGTAGTCAGAGGTGAAGCTGACACACACGACCACCCCCTACAGAATGGCGACCCAGAGGGGACCTTGGCAAAAGGGATGTGACACAGTGGACACTGATTTGGAAGAGAGAACTGTAATGGAAGAGAGGATTTCAGATTATGTGTTCAGTCAGGTGAATATGGAAAAACAATGGGTCACTAATCTGTTGAAGGCTGGGCGCCCAGTAGATGCTGCAGCTCAATGGACAGGAGGGAAGGATCATAAGAAATCCATAGAAAAGGCAGTCTGGCTGATGTGCTTCAAGAAACAGATCCAGCTTTTGGACAGGCTCGTTGAAGCACAGGCAGCTGAGATCCAGCAGTCAGCCGTTGTAGTCCAAACGAAGGCCCGAGCAGGGGAGAAGTTACTGTTAGCATTGCAGACTCTGAACCAGGAAAGGGTGCAGTTAGTGGGGGAGCATAAGACCCAGCCGGAATATTTACAGTGTCAGGTCACTGAGGACAAGAACAACGAGCTGAGGTTGCGGGAAAAGAATGCCCGCCTGGCAAGACAAGTAAGAGAGCAGGAGGAGAAAGTAAAAGGCTTACAGGCAGCCTATAAGATAGTGAGCACACAGAGGTTTGAGGATTCAGACCATGGCCCCTGCCAGAAGCAGATAGAGAGTCTGAACCTTGCTCGAAGGACGGCAAAAGGCATGGTGTGCCTCATAAGCCCTAGTGTTGCCCAGGTCGACTTCACAGGGAACCTGGGGAGGACGGTTCAGACACCACAGGTAGTGCCAAGGGACGACCCGGTTGAGGAGCAGGAGGGCCCACGACCACCACCCGTAGCGCCAAGCTTTAGCGAAATCTGGCAGGAGAGGGTGGTGGAATTAGGGGCAGAAGCTGAGGAGGAAAACCCCCAGCAAGAGAGGCTGGGACCGGGGCCGATGTGCCCGGCCCGGCAGCAAAGGTTCGGCCCGCCCGCTGATAATGGGGATGAGGGACCCCTCCAAAACCAGTTCGTAGTTCCCCACGGCACCCAACAGCTTAGGGCCATGGTAAGCCATTTAACTAAACTTGCTGCAAATGGGGACCCCTCGGTCCACTTCAGGGAAGTGGAACAAGCAGCGTCAACGAGAGCAATGATGCTGAACAGGCCAAAATGCTGCTATTCTCCCTGGAGAGGAAGCTCTTCCAGTCCCTCTCTGACCAATGGAAGATGGGACAGTGTGATTATGGGGAGCTCAAGGAGGAAGTTCTTGAGGCCATGGGGATGAATGAGGGAAGTCCTTTCTCCCGGGTGGAAAAAACAGTGCAGCTCGTAGGAGAAACCCCGCAGGCTTTTGCAGACAGGTTGTGGCCGGTGTATAGGAGCGCATGCAGTGGGACGCCTAACCGAGCTAACCTGGACCAGGATCAGCGGGCCCACTGGCTCCGTTGCCTGGTGGCAAACAGCTTGCCACAGGTCAGGGCCACGGCAGGAATGTGGTTTGACCCAAAGAATCCCCTGACTACCGAACTCACAGTGGTCAGACAATTGACCATAGCTTACCGTAATGGTAAAGGAACCGATGCACACCGACCTAAAGGGAAAGTGCATGAAATGAAACCCGGCCAGGGTAGGAAGGAGTGGCATCAGGAAGGGAATAACCCTTCCAGCACAAAGCTCAACTGTTATGGGTGTGGGAAGGATGGACACTGGAGGAAGGAGTGTAAGAATCCTTGGAAAGATAACAAGGGAAAGAATTCCTCAACCCCAGCCCAAAAGGCAGAGACAGGAATCCCTCCTGCCACGGTCGAGTCATTTTTGGACACCATGAGAACCCTATTGACAGGCCCAGGGAAGGTAGCAGCCACCACCGGCGCTCTGGCCCCATCAGCCCCATCTAACCCACAACCCTGACTCGAGCCAGCGCAGCCTGTTTACCTGTGTTCCCTTACCTACGACTTATGGAAGAGACCCCTCGTTGAGATGGAGGGAGAAGAGGTAAAGGGGACCTATCTGTTGGACACGGGAGCATCATGTACCGTGATCCATTCAGCTCACCCCACCACCTCACCTCTATCTAACGGGGTCCCATACAGTCTGTCGGGATTCACAGGTAAAGAACAGGCTGGCTCATTTTCCATCCCGCTGACCATTTGTTTAGGAACACTCTGCTCTAAGTGGACCTGTGTCCTAATGAAGTGGGAAGTGGAGGGTGGAAAAGGGATCCTGGGAGCCGACTTTATTGTAGGCCACGGGATCCTAGTGGATTTGAGGAATCACTGCCTGTGGGGAGCAAATACAGGAAAGGAAGGCGGAGTAGTAGTCATCCCAGGGAAACAGGGGAAGGGGACCCTGTGCACCATGAAGCCTAAAGAGGATTATAACCTCGAACTCATGGTCAGCAATACCCCAAGGGAGTTCCAGGCATTTGTGCGAGCCCACCTAGCCACATTTGCCACACACAAACACGATTGTGGGAGGGTCAACGGGTTCGAGGTCAGTGTAGACGGGGACCCTATGGCCCGACCACAAAAGCAATATAACTTCCCCAGGGAAGCGGAGCCAGACATGGAAGCAGCCATGTCCTCTTCAGTGCAACAGGGGGTCCTGAGACCGATAGCCACCCACGTGAACTCTCCACTGTGGCCGGTTAGAAAACCGGACAACTCCTGGAGGGCCACAGTGGACTATCGGGTGCTCAACAGTAACATCCCAGCCTGTGCACCCACGGTAGCAGCAGTTGCCGACCTGATAGGAAGTATCCCAGCATCCGCGACCACTTTCACGGTGCTGGATATCTCCAACGGGTTTTGGTCCATCCCTTTAAGGAGAGAGGATCAGTACAAGTTTGCCTTTACCTTTAAAGGGCAACAGTACACCTGGAACTGTCTGCCTCAGGGCTTCCACAATAGCCCCAGCATTTTCCACCAATGCATGGCAAACAGTTTAAAGGGCTTCAGCCAGCCCAGGCAGCTGGTACAATACGTGGATGACCTGCTCCTATTCACTGATTCGAGAGAGGAGCATGGCCCACTTCTGGCCGAACTGCTGGAACTGCTCGGGCAGGAAGGTTTTAAAGTGAACCCAAAGAAAGCACAGATTTTCCAGCAGGAGGTGAAATTCCTGGGCCTGACAATACGCGCTGGGGAAAGGGCCATAGATAAAGCTAGAAGGGAAGCAGTACAGGAGTTACCAGTCCCCCACACAGTCATGGGAGTGAGATCATTTCTAGGGCTAACCGGGTACTGCAGAGACTTCATTGAGGACTATGCGGCCACAGCAGCCCCTCTGCTCCGACTCCTGCATAAGGGAGTGGAGTGGGTTTGGGATGAGGGGTGCCAGGCAGCATTTGTCAGACTCAAGAAAGATCTGCAGACCGCACCAGCTCTAGGGGCCATAGATAGAGGGAAAGAGTTCTTCCTGGAGGTAGCAGCCAGCGGGGACAGCCTGAGTGCTGTGCTGCTCCAAGAGCGGCATGGCAAGCTGAGACCGGTGGTCTACTCCTCCAGGATACTCACAGATGTGGAGAAGAGCTACTCCAATTGTGAAAGGCACCTCTTGGCCACATATTGGGCTGTGAAAAGATCGCTGATCTTCACAGGCACCTCTCCCATCACCCTCCTCACCCATCACACGCCCACCCAGATGCTCCTGGACGGGAGAATCAAGGATGGGACAGTGAGCAGTGCCCGCATTGCTCGCTGGACCCTGCTTCTCTCACAGATGGACCTGAAAGTAAAAGGGCTCTGCGAGCCAAAGCTCGCAGCTAACCTGGTATATCCTGGAACAGCCCACCGGTGTTCCATAGAAGGGGTTTGGGAAGTAAACATAGGTTTACGGGCCGGGATACACCCCACAGGCTGTGAAATCTATGTGGATGGCTCCAGCACAGTATCTGCTGGTGAGCGACTCACGGGGTGTGGAGTTTATGACCCAGCGGCAAACCTTGCCCTGGCAATTCCAGAGGTGAGGTGAGAGTGACTGCCCTTGACATCAAGGCAGCATTTGACCGAGTGTGGCACCAAGGAGTCCGAGTAAAATTGAAGTCAATGGGAATCAGGGGGAAAACTCTCCAGTGGCTGGAGTCATACCTAGCACAAAGGAAGATGGTAGTGGTTGTTGGAGGCCAATCATCTCAGCCCCAGGACATTGCTGCAGGAGTTCCTCAGGGCAGTGTCCTGGGCCCAACCATCTTCAGATGCTTCATCAATGACCTTCCCTCCATCATCAGGTCAGAAATGGGGATGTTCGCTGATGACTGCACAGTGTTCAGTTCCATTCGCAACCCCTCAGATAATGAAGCAGTCCGAGCCCGCATGCAGCAAGACCTGGACAACATCCAGGCTTGGGCTCATAAGTGGCAAGTAACATTCGCGCCAGATAAGTGCCAGGCAATGACCATCTTCAACAAGAGAGAATCTAACCACCTCCCCTTAACATTCAACGGCATTACCATCGCCGAATCCCCCACCATCAACATCCTGGGGGTCACCGTTGACCAGAAACTTAACTGGACCAGCCATATAAATACTGTGGCTATGAGAGCAGGTCAGAGGCTGGGCATTCTGTGGCGAGTGACTCACCTCCTGACTCCCCAAAGCCTTTCCACCATCTACAAGGCACAAGTCAGGAGTTTGATGGAATACTCTCCATTTGCCTGGATGAGTGCAGCTCCAACAACACTCAAGAAGCTCGACACCATCCAAGATAAAGCAGCCCGCTTGATTGGCACCCCATCCACCACCCTAAACATTCACTCCCTTCACCACCGGCGCACTGTGGCTGCAGTGTGCACCATCCACAGGATGCACTGCAGCAACTCGCCAAGGCTTCTTCGACAGCACCTCCCAAACCCGCGACCTCTACCACCTAGAAGGACAAGAGCAGCAGGCACATGGGAACAACACCACCTGCACGTTCCCCTCCAAGTCACACACCATCCCGACTTGGAAATATATCGCCGTTCCTTCATCGTCACTGGGTCAAAATCCTGGAACTCCCTTCCTAACAGCACTGTGGGAGAACCGTCACCACACGGACTGCAGCGGTTCAAGAAGGCGGCTCACCACCACCTTCTCAAGGGCAGTTAGGGATGGGCAATAAATGCCGGCCTCGCCAGCGACGCCCACATCCCGTGAACGAATAAAAAAAAAAAATTAAGCTCCCCAGCACCATGAGCGCCCAGCAGGCTGAACTGTCCACGGTAGTGTACGTGGTCACACACCCCGAGATCTTCCCCACCCCATACACGATTTGCTCGGACAGCATGTTCACATGCAATTCGTGTACGGAGTACCTGGCCATCTGGTCCCGCCGCGGATACACCTCCGCTGACGGGAGACCCCTCACAGTGAAACCCTTGCTGGAGAAAATCTTAGCAGCAGTGGGGGAGGAAGGGGAGGTTTTCATCCATAAGGTGAAAGCCCATTCCTCCGCAGAACCCCGGAGTGAGGGCAACCGGCAGGCCGATGTGCGAGTTAAGGAGGGTGCCCGCACAGGCACTTTCTGGGACCCATTTGGGTCCTGTCCTATTGTAGCAGTCACGGGTAGGAATGGGACACAGGGGAGTGCAGGGGTAGCTTTAACCCCGGACCTTAAGACGGTCCAAACCCAAGACCCCGTCCTCAAGGCAGTCCTCAGTGCAGTGGCAGAAGGGAAAAGGGTAGAGGGCCCTTACTGCACAGCAGCCCTCTCTGTAAAGGAGGGCATGCTGTTTAAGGGAGAGCAATGGGTAGTACCGCAGCAGCACAGGAGGGAATTCCTTCAACTGGCCCATGAGTGTCCAGGAGCGGGGCATCCCGGGCCTGAGACCACCTGGCAGCAGGTGGAACGGGCAGGATGGTGGCCAGGACTCAGGGAAGATGTCCGCGAGTTCTGGGCCAGCTGTCTGGTGTGTGCTGCTAACAACCCTGACCCCCACAAAAGGAAAGTACCTATGGGACACATCAGGAGGGTAGAGGGACCATGGCAGTCGATCCAGGTCAACTCCATCGGGCCCCTACCCACCGCCCAGGGAGGCTATAAGTACTGCCTAGTCCTGGTGGATGTGTTCACAAAGTGGGTAGAAGCCTTCCCCGGTCAAACAGCCATGGCTATGAGTACAGCCAGGATCCTGGTCAGGGAGGTGTTCTCACGATGGGGGCTACCACAGTACGTGGAGTCCGACCAAGGGAGCCACTTTACCGGGCAGGTCATGCAGAATACCCTTATGGTACTCGGCATCCAGGGGAAATGGCACGTTGCACACAACCCACAGTCCTCAGGGATTGTAGAGAGGATGAACAGAACCTTGAAAGAAAGGCTGAGGAAAGAGACGGTAGACTCACCTAGAAAGTGGGTAGAAGTCTTACCATTGGTCCTGATGGGGATCCGAGCCAGCCAATCAAAAAGTACGGGGTATTCCCCACACGAGCTCATGACTGGTAGGGTTATGCGGACCCCCACCCATGTGCTCGCCCCGGTGCTGACGGAGGGTCAGCTCAGAGAGGTGAACCGGGACAGCTTCGTCAGGAATCTGTTTGAACACCTTAAACAGGTTCACTGGCAGGCTGCGAGCAACAGAGGAAAACAGCATCGGAGTAACCGACTGCTGTTAGAACCCCGTACGCACCACGAGTGGGAGATAGGGGATCAGGTTATGGTTAGGAATTTTGCTCGGGTAGGCAGTCTAGAACCATTATACATGGGGCCCTACAGCATTGTAGATAAGGCAAGCCCCATGGTATACGCCATATGCTTGTTTTAAGGGAAGGGCCATCCCACCCACCGTTTGGGACACTCCCCCGCTCATCTGGGACTCAGACGAGGTGGGACCTGAGGGCAGAGAGTTACCTGCCCCTGACACAGGTTTAGAAGAGGTACAGCCTGAGGATAGAAATCCCCAGCCAGTGGCAGTGGAGATTCCACAGACCGCACAAGAGGGGACAGTGGCTCGAGTTAAAGACTCACCAGCCAGAAAACCCCGACCAGCCAGAGTCCCTGGACGGTCCCCACGAACGCCACGGCCAAAGAAACCGTGGTCACCGGCTCCCCAGTTTAAAAGGGCAGCCCCTCAAGTCAGGGATCTATCTGAGCACAGGGGTCCCCAGCCAGCAGCCGCAGGCTGCGAGGGACCAAAGGTACAGGACAGGGCGGCCACACCGAAGGGAGTAGTGTGCTGTAGCCCGAACAGGGATTAGCCTGACTGCCCGGGGACGGGCGGCGGATGTACACAGCTTCTGTCACTGAGCGGCTACAGGGCATTCTCAAGGGGGAGGGTGAGCAGGCAGAGGTCGTGGTCCACATTGGAACCAACGACATAGGTAAGAAGGGAGATGAGGTCCTGCATCAAGAATTTAGGGAGCTAGGTAGCAGATTAAAGAGCAGGACCTCAAAGGTTGGAATCTCTGGATTACTCCCAGTGCCATGGGCTAGTGAGTATAGAAATAGGAGGATAGAACAGATGAATGCATGGCTAAAGAGTTGGTGCAGGAGGGAGGGTTTCAGTTTCCTGGATCACTGGGCCTGCTTCTGGGGAAGGTGGGACTTGTACAAGTCGGACGGGTTGCACCTGAACCAGAGCGGGACAAATATCCTTGCGGGGAGGTTTGCTAGCACTGTTGGGGGGGGTTTAAACTAACTTGGCAGGGGGATGGGATACAGAGTGGAGCTACAATAGGGGGTGATGTGCAGCCAAATATAGGGAAAAAAACAAGTCAGCTTGGAAGACAGGGCAAATATGTGAGGGCAAGGCTGGATGGCATCTATTTTAATACAAGGAGTCTTGCGAATAAGGTGGATGAACTGAAGGTGTTGATAAACACATGGGAGTATGATATTGTTGCTGTCACAGAGACATGGTTGAGGGAGGGGCAAGACTGGCAGCTCAATATTCCGGGGTACAGAATCTTCAGGCGAGACAGAGGGGGAGGTATAAGAGGAGGGGGGGTCGCAATATTAATTAAAGAATCAATTACTGCCATAAGGAGGGATGATATATTAGCAGGTTCCTCTAATGAGGCCATATGGGTGGAGCTTTAAAACAAAAAGGGGGCAAGCACTTTGATGGGAGTGTACTATAGGCCCCCAAACAGTCAGGGGGAGATAGAGGAACAGATATGTAGGCAAATCTCAGAAAATTGTGCAAATAATAGGGTAATAATAGTGGGGGATTTCAACTTCCCCAATATTAACTGGGATACTCAGAGTGTAAAAGGCTTAGAGGGTACAAAATTCTTAACGTGCATCCAGGAGAGCTTTTTGAGCCAGCATGTAGAAAGTCCTACAAGAGAGGGGGCGGTACTGGACCTAATTCTAGGGAATGTGGCCGGCCAAGTGGAAGAAGTGCTAGTAGGTGAGCACTTTGGTGACAGTGACCATAATTCGGTGAGATTTAAGGTGGTCATGGAAAAGGACAGGGAGGGGCCGGAAATAAAGGTTCTAAATTGGGGGAAGGCCGATTTTAATAGGATAAGGCAGGATCTGGCCAAAATGGACTGGGATCAGCTGCTTGTAGGAAAATCCGCATCGGAGCAATGGGAGTCTTTCAGAAGGGAGATTGAGACCATACAATGGCAACATGTTCCCGTAAAGGTCAAGGGTGGTTCCAAGAACTCCAGGGAACCTTGGATGTCAGGGGATATACGAGAATGGATTAGGAAAAAAAGGAGGGCTTTTGGCAGATACAAAAGGCTAAAGACGTAGGAAGCCCTAGAGGAGTACAAAAAGTGCAGGGGGATACTTAAAAAAGAAATTAGGAGATCAAGGAGGGGCCATGAAATAACACTGGCGAGCAAAATAAAGGAAAATCCTAAGATGTTTTATAAGTATATTAAGGGTAAGAGGATGACTCGGGAAAAAATAGGGCCCATTAGGGACAAAAATGGCAATCTGTGTGTGGAGCCGGCAGATGTAGGAGGGGTTCTAAATGAATTTTTTGCATCTGTTTTCACTATGGAGAAGGACGATGTAGACATAGAAATACGGCAGGGGGACTGTGATATACTCGAACATATTAACATCGAGCGGGAGGAGGTATTGGCGGTTTTAGCAGGCCTAAAAATGGATAAATCCCCAGGCCCGGACGAAATGTATCCCAGGCTACTGTGTGAGGCAAAGGAGGAGATTGCGGGGGCTCTAACACATATATTCAGAACCTCTCTGGCCACAGGGGATGTGCCAGAGGACTGGAGAACCGCTAATGTAATACCATTATTCAAGAAGGGGAGTAGGGAAAAACCGGGGAACTACAGGCCAGTGAGCCTAACATCAGTGGTAGGAAAATTATTGGAAAAAATTCTGAAGGACAAAATTAGTCTCCACTTGGAGAAGCAAGGATTAATCAGGGATAGTCAACATGGCTTTGTCAAGGGAAGATCATGTCTGACTAATTTGATTGAATTTTTTGAGGGGGTGACGAGGCGTGTGGATGAGGGTAACGCAGTGGATGTGGTATACATGGATTTCAGTAAGGCCTTCGATAAAGTCCCCCACAGGAGACTGGTCAAGAAGGTACGAGCCCATGGAATCCAGGGTGCCTTGGCACTTTGGATACAAAACTGGCTTAGTGGCAGAAGGCAGAGGGTGATGGTCGAAGGTTGTTTTTGTGACTGGAAGCCTGTGGCCAGTGGGGTACCACAGGGATCTGTGCTGGGGCCCTTGCTGTTTGTGGTCTACATTAACGACTTGGATATGAATGTAAAAGGTATGATCAGTAAGTTCGCTGATGATACAAAAATTGGTAGGGTGGTAAATAGCGAGGAGGATAGCCTCAGTCTGCAGGACGATATAGATGGGTTGGTCAGATGGGCGGAACAGTGGCAAATGGAATTTAACCCGGAAAAGTGCGAGGTGATGCACTTTGGAGGGACTAACAAGGCAAGGGAATACACAATGAATGGGAGGACCCTAGGCAAGACAGAGGGTCAGAAGGATCTTGGTGTGCAAGTTCACAGATCCCTGAAGGCGGCGGAACAGGTAGATAAGGTGGTAAAGAAGGCATATGGGATACTTGCCTTTATTAGCCGAGGCATAGAATATAAGAGCAAGGAGGTTATGATGGAGCTGTATAAAACACTGGTTAGGCCACAGCTGGAGTACTGTGTGCAGTTCTGGTCGCCACACTACAGAAAGGATGTGATCGCTTTGGAGAGGGTGCAGAGGAGATTCACCAGGATGTTACCAGGGCTGGAGCGCTTCAGCTATGAAGAGAGACTGGGAAGATTGGGTTTGTTTTCCTTGGAGCAGAGGAGGCTGAGGGGGGACATGATTGAGGTGTACAAAATTATGAGGGGCACAGATAGGATGGATACTAAGGAGCTTTTTCCCTTCGTTGAGGGTTCTATAACAAGGGGACATAGATTCAAGGTAAAAGGCGGGAGGTTTAGAGGGGATTTGAGAAAGAACTTTTTCACCCAGAGGGTGGTTGGAGTCTGGAACTCACTGCCTGAAAGGGTTGTGGAGGCAGGAACCCTCACAACATTCAAGAAGCATTTGGATGAGCACTTGAAATGCCATAGCATACAAGGCTACGGACCAAATGCTGGAATATGGGATTAGATTAGACAGGGCTTGATGGCCGGCGCGGACACGATGGGCCGAAGGGCCTCTATCCGTGCTGTATAACTCTATGACTCTATGACTCTATTTAATTTTGAGATTGTTAAGTTTGGGTGTTTTAGTTAAATTTTAAATAAGGTGGTTGGTAGTTTAAGTATTATTGTTTAAGAGTGTTTGTATTGAGTCGGGGTCGCAAGACTCGACTATGCTTCACCCAAGCCAGCGAATCTGTTCGGGACCTGGCTATATGCTCTTCTGTCTCCCCACAGAAGGGATTTCGATAGGATGGGGGGCATACTCCTACTCACCCTGATAGGAATGGCCGCTGGGAGACGAGGTGACGTGGAGGACTCCCACATTTTTGGGTGCTCAGGGGAGAGAGCACCGGTTGTGACTGCGGGGGGGCAGTGAAGGTAACGTGGAGGAGATCACCACCTATTCCCATGTGGGAAGATGGCCAGGGTGGCTGGGATCGAACTCCACCCGATACTCCAGTCAGACCGGGTTCACCTACGGGGAGGCCTCCCTCCCCTGCCCCAGTGTACAGGTTGTGGCCTCACAGGTCGGGGTCACTGAGGGGAAACGTGTGTGCCTGACCTGCAGAGGACAGATTCCCCTGGGAAGGTGGTGGTGGCTCAGGAAGCTGAGCAGAGACATGGGGGACCGTACAGCTGACTGGGAGCGACTGGGGAACGACACCCATCGAACCATTACAGGGAACCATGGTGGGGGTGAGCGTGTGCTGGGACAAGTGGTGGGAATCGGAACAGGGAATCTATGTCTGCATGTGGGGATCGCGGAAGGCCTGCCCCGTGGGCGTATCCATTATCTTTTCCGCAGCATGGCTGGACAAGGGGAAGAGGGTGGAATGGGATTCCCACCTACACAATTGCATAACCCCATCCTCTCCAGCCTCAGTTAAGGCCACTGAACCCGTGGCACGCGCCCGAAAGGCCCTGCCCACGGCTCCGACAGTAAGGACACATATGGAGAAGTGCCCTGCCACCACCAAGGGACCAGGGAATGGGCCGGTACTGGTGCCGACCGAAAAGGTGCTATACCAGGGGGTACACTACGTGGTAGCACCCGTGATTCTAAACCTCACAGAGGTACATTTACCTGAGTGGTCTCCCAAGGAGACAGAACAGCTTTACCAGGCCCTGTTAAGAGAAATGTTCAGGAAATTCTACGAGTTCGATTTTGCCAATGTGGACAAAACAGAACTGTACACTACCTACACTGAGTACTTTAGCAATGCGGGGAGACAAAGAAGGGGAACCTGGAATGATGTTCTCACAGCGTATAATACAGGATCCTCTGTGATAAACATTCTGGATGACATAGAATTGCAGACACAAATAAACGGTTTAAAAACACAATTACGAAAAATCTTATCAGAGGAAAACACAGTGGTCGGCTCAGAGCTACACGAGGACCAGGCCGTGACGGTCCATTTAAAGGAGATTATTGCTGAGTTGGAAAGGCACGCCAAAAAAGTGAATGCACTCATTCGAGAGGATAGGAATGCATCAGACCAGGCTGCACAGAATGAGGTGTGCGTGCTGTACGGGGCATGGTTGCTGGGCGAGGGCCGCAGCAACCTGGAGGATTTAAAGCAGGGTTTAGTCCCCTCCTGGATCAGCAACAAGCACCTCGCAGCCCTCCACCCATTTGAGAATTCACTCAGCCCGTGTCAGTTCCGCCTAGCCTCTGAAGCAGACCCTGTCCCAGTAGATTGTGGGCGCTCCAACCACACCATCATGGGTATCGTAGTGAGGATGTCGGTCATGGGTGGGACAGCCCGACCTGCACCGATATATAGGGTGGAGAACATTGGAGTCATTCAAGGGGGTGCACACGTCCGTTTCGCAGCGGTCCCACCTTACGTCATAAAGTGGGAGCACATGATGACAGATCCAGACCTCTCTGGGTGCCGGAGCTGGGGTTCACACGTCGTACTGTGTCCTCAGCACTTGAATGCCTATTCTAGACCACAGTGCGGGTTTAAAACTGCTGGTGCACGACCTATAAACTGTACCATGGAGGTAATGCCACAAGGCCATCTTCCCCCACAGGGAGCATATATAGGGGGTGGGACATATTGTGTCACCACAAGTGCGCCCCACTACCAGCTTGGACAGCACACCTGGTGTCCGGTGAGTGACAGCAGTTTTTGTTTTAAACCCAAGGCAGAAGTTCAAGTGGCCCAGGAACGGATTGTCCCCATTCCTGAACCCTCCACTGTTCACCTCACTGTTCGGGAAAACATTACCAACCTGCAGAACTATGTCACACATTTCGGTTACGAAATTCCCCCTCTACCAGAACATCTTACTAAACTACTAAAAGCTGTAGAGTTATCACAAAAGCATTTCTATACTTTGGAACAGAAAACACACGAGGCAGAGGGAGAGATTCAAGATATCACAGTCCCGCCCTGGTGGGACATTTTCGAAAACATAGAGGTCCCTTCATGGGTCAGAATGGCTTCCCACATCCTCGTGGTTTGCCAGCTGGGAATAGTGTTGTACCTGTTGTGCTCTCAGTGCAAGGGAAAAGGCAAAATCCGAGAGTTCCAAAACGAAAGGCCCTGGAAGAAGCATTATGCTAAGGTGGAGAGAGACACACCTGTTTGAACTTTTTTTTGTGTTCCTGAATAAAGATTGTTGTTTTTTTTTGTGTTTGGTTATTTTTAAGAACGACTTTTACGTGTTGTTTTCTTTTAATAAAGTTGCATGTGCACCAAGTGGGGTGTTGGACCCCCTCCATGTTTGGATGTATGTAAATAACTGTATTTTGCCTTTGCATGTTTACGTACACCACGTTTTAAAGACTGGGGAATGTATGTGTCATGAGATCTGAGATAGGTAATTACAGGGGAAGATTGACTATGGAGTATCGGGAATTTTGCTCACCTTTTTCCAGTATGATACTTGAAGCAAGGTTTAAGTATCACAGGGGGGGACTGAAGGGTTCTCAAAATTTCCACATTTTTCATATCATCAACGAGGATATGACTTTTGGACTTCGATGGCAGAGGACCTAACTGCTGGGTTAAACATGGATCCCTGCAGACAGGAGATTCGGCCCATGAGGGTCTGGGACTGGGACTGGACATGCCCGGGCTTGTTGGGTGCAGTGTGGATTGTTCCTGAAAACCAGACAATGAGAGAAGACAGAATTCGCATTCTTCCCTTTAAATCAATTAACCCAGAGAAAGACTTCAGCTTACACGAAACTAAAGCCCATCAAAACCTTGCATAAATTCTCACTACTAACTACTAAAAGCAGGAAGGTAGCAATCAATGCAATTATGCAAACCCATCAATACAATGGCTTTCAGTTCAAGACTAGTGACGGGGACAGGAAGACAACAATCACCTGAAGAAGACAAAGAACTAACCTTGTTTTGGATTCAGATAAGAAATTCGAAAAACAGTATAACTGGGCCACCAGTTACGAAGCACAGTGGGGGGGGTTTGTTTTGGAGCAGGTTCGAAGGAGTTCAGTTTTAAACAGCAGTTTTGGAGCAGCAACAAGGCAACCGCAGCCCTCCACGAAGATCGCCCACCCACAACTGTGCCTCACTGTACCAACAGACTCTATCCAACTGAAGAACCTTCGCAGATTCCACAGACCAGGACCACGTGGGGACGGCAGGGCCCAGAGGACACAAAGAGCGGACCCCAAAACTGCAACCGGCTTACCTGGCTGGATTTCGAACTGTCAAGGAACCCTGGTTTGGTGAGCATGATCCCTGACCTCTCCTAGTTCAATTTAGTTTGGTTTTGGGGGTGGGACAAGGGTAAGGGGATTAGTAGGGTGATTTTCCCTCATTATGACGTGTGTTCCCCTTTCTTAACTAAGTGTACTTTGTGGGTCTGTATAATCTCAGTGTTATCCGAATGTTATAAGTTCATTTGTGACTTCAATAAACCCAGTTTCTTTTCTTGCACCAAAACCAGTTGTCTGCTGCACTTTGTCACAACCCCCAAATAAGTCCAAGGTCTAGAACCCAGGGAGTGGGAGCGATTCGGACCGCTCAGTAGTCAGAGGTGAAGCTGACACACACGACCACCCCCTACAGTCTCTCCCTTTCTCTCCCTCTCTCTCTCTTCACCTTTCTCTCAGCCTCTCTCTTTCAGTCTCTCAGTCTCTGAATCTCTCTCGCTCTCAATCTCTCTCGCTCTCACTCTCCCTCTCTCGCTCTCTCTCTCTCTCTCCCTCTCTTTCTTTCTCACTCTCTCTGTCTCTCTCTCAGGCTCTCGGTCTCTCTCTCTCTCTCCCTCTCTTTCTTTCTCCCTCTCTCTCTTTCTCTCTCTCTCCCTCTCTGTCTCTCTCTCTCAGGCTCTCGGTCTCTCTCTCCCTCTCTTTCTATCTCTCTCTCTCTCTTTCTCTCTCTCTCTTTCTCTCTCTCTCTCTCTGTCGCTCACTCTCTTTGTCCCCACGGAGAGTTTAAAGGTAAAGGTAAAGAAGGAAATGTGGGTAAAATGGGAATATTGGGGATTGGGATAGGAGGGGAGGCCCGAGGTGTCCTAGTGGGGTCAGTGGGAGCACTCCTGCTCCTCCTGGCCAGAAAGGAATGTGAACATTGAAAGCTAACATTTCCTGGGCCTCCTGTGCCCAGGGTCGGTGCTGCTCCTCGCTTTTGCTGCTGGGTTTGAGACGGTCTGGGCCTTAGTCGGGCCCACGGTTAAAATGGCGTGCACGTCCCGATGACATCATTTGCTATTTAAATGAGGTCCCCGCACCTCTGGGACGGGTGGCCTTCCAGTGCCTGATTTGAGGTGAGTTAAAATGGAGGGCGTGGGAACGAATCGGCTCCAAACCAAATCAAAACCTGTCCACTCAAATTCCCCGCAGTTTCCTTTAACCCTTTCCACGTGCTCTCACTGTGTCGCCGTCACACTCGACTGTACAAATAACTGTTGCTTAATCCGATGAATTCTTAACCCACTGACACCACAGGGATGGCACTGCCAGCTGCAGTCAAGGTCACCTCCTCTCAACGTTTCTGCCTCCAGACCAGCATAGGGATCATCTGCATTCTCGGCCAGTTTGCTGCCCACAGATACATTAACCAGGTAACTGATACATCGTTCAGCAGGTCCTGCACCTCCATCTACTTTCACACTGAGAGGCCCCAGACCTCGTCAGAGCCTTGATCCAGGCACGGACACAAGAGCCGAGTGCCAGGGGAGAGGTGGGAGGAGCTGCTCTCAACATAGAGGCAGCACTCGACCGAGTGTGGCACCAAGGAGCCCGAGCAATACTGAGGTCAATGGGGCTCAAAGTGAAACCCCTCCAGTGACTGGAGTCACACCTGACCCAAAGGATGATGGTCATGGTTGTCAGGGACCAATCCTCGCAGCCCCAGGACATCACTGCAGGAGTTCCTCAAGGAAGCATCATCGGCCCAACCATCTTCATCTCCTTCATTAGTGACCTTCTCTCCACCATACGGTCAGGACTGGGGCTGTTCACTGATGATTGCACCTTTTCAGGGCAATAAATGCGGCCTTGTCAGCATCACCCACATCCTGAGAACAGATAAAAAAATGTGTTCCCTTCCACGATCAGGAATCGTATCTGGAATTTCAGTTCCCGTCACTCCCCTCACACAATCTATTGGACAGACCTGGTTTGCTTCAAGCCAATGACTGAAAGTTGCAACAATTCCACACCTTCTGTTTCAGAACAAGTGAGAACTGAGGAGTGAAAGAACTTTCTGTCCCGTCTCGGTCAGTTAGTCAGTGATGTCACCCTCCTCTGCTGTCACCTGTTCAGGACCATTACAGTGTGGAATTCTTACACAGCTTCACCCGCCCACTCTGCCAGCCTGGTTATGTCTTCCTGTGTTTTGATCCAGTCTCCACATTATTAACTATACTCCCCAAATTGGTATCATCTGGAAATTTCAACACCAAATTTGAGTCAAATAATTTCTGCCACTTCCCACTGTCGGCCAATCCGACAAACTTCCCTGAACTCCTAACCTGTGTTCTCTGTTTTGTAGCCCTCTTTCAATCCATTCTGCTACCTGGCCCCTGACTCCACACGCCCTGACCTTTGTCATGAGTCTTGTGCAGCACATTATCGAAGGCCTTTTGGAAGTCCATGTAAACCACATCCACTGCATCGCCCTTGTCTACTCTTTCAGATGCTTCTTCAGTTGCTGCTTTCAGCCAATCCCACGAGTGCACAACAGTTGGTTCATGGGGTAATGATAAAAGCCTGAAGTTATTGTTGGTGATATTAGTGCAAGAAACGGTTAACACCTTCCCCTCTCCACAATTTTAACACAGGAGATAACCCGTTTATTGTAACTGGGTCAAGACCTCCATTACAGCAGTGAATGGTGGAGTGTGATAGGAACAGACCGAGTGTCTGTCCCACTGATATCACCAGCAGTTATTTCAGTACAAAGTGTGATGGTTACCGAGTGGGAGCATGTGGAAAGGGTTAAGTGAAGCTCGTGGAGAGTCGAGCAGACAGGTTCTCAGCTGGTTTGAGGCCCGATACAGTGGCTGAGTTTGTTTTGTAAACAATTTTACAACACCAAGTTACAGTCCAACGATTTTATTTGAAATTTACAAGCTTTCGGAGGCTTCCTCCTTCCTCAGGTCAGGAAGGAGGAAGGAGGAAGGAGGAAGCCTCCGAAAGTTGGAAAATTTCAAATAAAATCGTTGGACTATAACTTGGTGTTGTAAAATTGTTTACAATTGTCAACCCCAGTCCATCACCGGCATCTCCACATCATGAGTTTGTTTTGGCAAAGATCTTATTCCCACTGACAAGTAGAAAGGCCAAGACTGATCTTTATCTGTTGTACTAACATCAGCTGATTTGCATCAGATGTTTCCGTGTAACTCACCTGCTGCACATATTAATCCAGCTTGTTTATTTCCCCACATTAACTAATGGGATTTATTAATGATATTATTTACAGACACTCTCACTCCCTGCACCAATGTCCCACCTGTCAGTCAAGTAACAAACTTGGGATTGTTCCCAGTATTTTTAAACAACAAGTGACACTCACAGGGATTGGACTGAGGACAATGCGCAAGGAATTTGTTCAAAATATTTAAATGAAGGGACCCTGCAGAATCGGCCAGGGTCGAGGGGCTGCTCCAGATATCCTGATGGGAAAATTATCCCAATATTCCAGTAACATTTCACACTGTCTTCAGGGCCAAAGGAAAATGCACAATAATCCAAAAATACAGTCATTCTGCCTTCAGGAGAAGCTGGCACCCAACAGACACGAGCGGCAGATAACTGGTGGTGGGACACCATAGATTGAAAGTCCTACCATCGATGGGGAAGCTGTAGTTGAGCTCCCTGCTCATTCTGCTGGCCTCTGGTAGGAGTGCTGAGGCTCAGTCCCAGCCATGTCTGCCTGCACTGCCCGGCTTAGTATCCGTGAAGGTTTCTACAGCCCTTCTACAGTGACTGATTCATTTCACCAACATGACCTATTGGTTTAGGGAACGCTCTGTTCTGTCCCTGGAAAACATTGACCTGTTCCGTTATCTCCTCATCTCTCCATCGCCCTTCGATCCAGCTCCTTTTTGAAAGGTGCCAATGACTCCGAATCGACCCTGTTCTCTACAAACGGGTTCCAATCTCACTGCAGCCAGTGCACAGAGGAGACCTTCCACCATGGGGAGAAATGGGGGAATAGATGGGGTTCAGATCGATTACAAAAGGGATTGGATTGGTCAGCGTAAAAATTCTCATGTCTTTGTAATTATTATCTTTTTATTTTTGGGGTCTTCACCTCAATATATTGTTCACCAAATCCGAAATGTTCTCCTCGATAATATTCATTAAATCCTAATATTATCTATACATTCACTCACAGGCTGATTAATGAGGTCAGGAACTATGACTGTACTTTACATTTCTCACTCAGCAGGTAATAGGAACATAGGAACAGGAGTAGGCCATTCAGCCCCTCGTGCCTGCTCCGTCATTTGATAAGATCATGGCTGATCTGAAATCGAACTCCATATACCTGCCTTTGGCCCATACCCCTTAATACCTTTGGTTGCCAAAAAGCTATCTATCTCACATTTAAATTTAGCAATTTAAATGTGAGTTCTAAACTTCTACAACCCTTTGTGTGTAGAAATGTTTTCTAATCTCGCTCCTGAAAGGTCTGGCACTAATTTTTAGACTGTGCCCCCTGCTCCTAAAATCCCCAACCAGCGGAAATAGTTTCTCTCTATCCACCCTATCCGTTCCCCTTAATATCTTATAAACTTCGATCAGATCACCCCTTAACCTTCGAAACTCCAGAGAATACAACCCCAATTTGTGTAATCTCTCCTCGTAACTTAACCCTTGAAGTCCGGGTATCATTCTAGTAAACCCACGCTGCACTCCCTCCAAGGCCAATATGTCCTTCTGAAGGTGCGGTGCCCAGAACTGCTCACAGTACTCCAGGTGCGGTCTAACCTGGGTTTTGTATAGCTGCAGCATAACTTCTGCCTCCTTGTACTCTAGTCCTCTAGATATAAAGACCAGCATTGCATTTGCCTTCTTGATTATTTTCTGCACCTGTTCATGACACTTCAATGATCTATGTACCTGAACCCCTAAGTCCCTTGGGACATCCACAGTTTTTAACGTTTTGCCATTGAGAAATTACCCTGTTCTATCCTTTTTTGATCCAAAGTGGATGACCTCACATTTGTCGACATTGAATTCCATTTGCCACAGTTTAGCCCATTCACCTAATCTATCAATATCGCTTTGTAATTTTATGTTTTCATCTACACTGCTTACAATGCCACCAATCATTGTGTCATTGGCAAACTTAGATATGAGACTTTCTGAGCCTTCATCTCAGTCGTCAATAAATATTGTGAATAATTGAGGCCCCAAGACAGATCCCTGCGGGACTCCACTAGTCACATCCTGCCAATGTGAGTACCTACCCATTATCCCTACTCTCTGTCGCCTTTCGCTCAGCCAACTTCCGAACCAAGTCCGTACTTTTCCCTCGATTCCATGGGCTTCTATCTTAGCTAACAGTCTCTTATGTGGGACCTTATCAAATGCCTTCTGGAAGTCCATAGAAATAACATCCATTGACATTCCCCTGTCCACTACTTTAGTCACCTCTTCAAAAAATTCAATCAGGTTTGTCAGGCACGACCTACCTTTCACAAATCCATGCTGGCTCTCTCTGATCAACTGAAAATTCTCGAGGTGTTCAGTCACCCTATCCTTAATTATAGACTCCAGCATTTTTCCCACAACAGATGTTAGGCTGACTGGTCCATAATTCCCCGGTTTCCCTCTCTCTCCTTTCTTAAAAAGCAGAGTGATATTTGCAATTTTCCAATCCAGAGGGACAGTTCCTGAATCTAGAGAACTTTGAAAGATTACAGTTAGTGATTCCGCCATGTGCTCACCTACTTCCTTTAAAACCCTGGGATGGAACCATCTGGTCCAGGGGATTTGTCACTCTTTAGTGCTATTATTTTCTTCATTACTGTTGCTTTCCTTATATTAATTTTATCGAGTCCCTGTCCCCGATTCAGGAATAGTTTTCTTGGGATTTCCGGCATGCTATCCTCTTTCTCGACTGTAAATACTGACGCAAAGTAATTGTTCAACATGTCCGCCATTTCCCCATTGTCAATGACAATATCCCCACTTTCAGTTTTTAAGGGGCCAACACTGCTCCTGACCACCCTCTTTTTCCTAATATAACTGTAAAAGTTCTTTGTATTGGTTTTGATATCCCTTGCGAGTTTCTTTTCATACTCTCTTTTTGTAGCTCTTACTATCTGTTTTGTGACCCTTTGTTGATCTTTGTATCTTTCCCATTCGCCAGGATCTGTGCCATTTTTTGCCTTTTTGTATGCCCTTTCCTTATGTCTTATACTGTCCCTTACCTCTTTAGTTGTCCATGGCTGTCTTTTTTGGCAAGTAGAGTTCTTGCCCCTCAGGGGTATAAACTGATTCTGCATCACGTTAAATGTTTCTTTAAACATTTCCCACTGATCATCAGTTGTTTTACCCATGAACACATTTGCCCAGTTTACTGTCTGTCTCATCCCATTGAAGTCGGCCTTACCCAAGTCTAGAATCTTCGCAGCTGATTCACTTTTTTCCCTTTCAAACACTACATTGAACTCGAGCATGTTATGATCACTATTGGATAGATGTTCACGCACAGTTCAGCCGTTAACTGAATCTGGTTCATTACTCATTACTAAATCTAGTATGGCTTGCCCCCTTGTTGCCTCTCGGACATACTGCTGTAGAAAACTATCCCGGACACACTCAAGAAATTCGCTACCTTTCTGACAGTTGCTAGTCTGCTTTTCCCAATCTATGTGAAGGTTAAAGTCCCCCATTAAGACCACTATGCCTTTCTTATACGCTTGTCTAATCTCTGCATTTATACAATCTAGCACTTCAAAGCTGCTGCCAGGGGTCCTAAATATACAACTCCCACTATCGTCTTAGATCCTTTCCTATTTCTCAATTCAACCCATAAGGTCTCTGTTGGCTGCTTACCTCTCGTTATATCCCCCTTTATCATTGAAGTGATTTCATCTCTAATCATTAAGGCTACTCCTCCCCCTCTTCCATTTTCCCTATCTCTCCTGTGGACCTTATAACCTGGTATATTTAGTTCCCAATCCTAACCATCCTGCAGCCATGTCTCAGTAATAGCTATCATGTCATACCCTCCAATTTGAATTTGAACCTGTAGTTCATTTAATTTATTCCTTATACTCCGTGCATTTGTATATAGAACTCTTAGTTGGGCCACACACCCTGGCCTGACCTTCAGCTTTGATGCTGGGTTAATCGCCTTACGCCTTTTAGTTTTTACTATATCTGTCGTGCCTAAAGTACACTTTCTTTCCGCTGCTCTACGCTTTTCCCTTTCACTTGTTCTTGAACAACTGTTTGTACTATTTGTATTGTAGATTTCCCCTGGGTCTTCCCCTCTCTTGCTGCTCTCAATTTTATTCCCTTCTGACTCCCCGCTCAGGTTCCCATCCCACTGCCACTCTAGTTTAAACCTTCCCCAACAGCACGAGCAAACACCCCCGCGAGGACATTGGTCCCGGTCCTGCTCGGGTGTAACCCGTCACGCTTGTACAGGTCCCACCTTCCCCAGAACCGGTCCCAATGTCCCAGGAATCTAAATCCCTCCCTCCTACACCATCCCTGCAGCCACGCATTCATCCTGTCTATTCTCCTGTTCCTATACTCACTAGCACATGGCACTGGTAGTAATCCCGAGATCAGGACCCCATCCCTTTTTTTACCGATGTCGTTGGTACCAATATGGAGCACGACTACTGGCTGTTCACCCTCCCCCTCCAGAATGCCCTGCAGCCGCTCCGTGACATCCTTGACCCAAGCACCAGGGAGGCAACAAACCATCCTGGAGTCACATTTGCGGCCGCAGAAACGCCTATCTGTTCCCCTTACAATTGAATCCCCTATCACTATAGCCCTGCCACTCTTCTTCCTCCCCTCCTGTGCAGCAGAGCCACCCGTGGTGCCACGAACCTGGCTCTTGCTGCTTTCCCCTGATAAGCCATCTCCCCCAACAGTATCCAAAGCAGAATATCTGTTTGAGAGGGAGATGGCCCCAGGGGACTCCTGCTCGACCTGCCTAGTCCTTTTACTCTGCCTGGCGGTCACCCATTTCCTTTCTGCCTGCGTAATCTTTACCTGCGGTGTGACCACCTCACTGAACGTGCCATCCACGATAGTCTCAGCATCGCGGATGCTCCACAGTGAATCCACCCGCAGCTCCAGCTCCGAAATACGGTTAGCCAGTAGCTGCAGCTGGACACACTTCTTGCACACATGGTCGCCAGGGACACTGGTAGTGTCCATGACTTCCCACATAGTGCAGGAGGAGCATATCACGGGTGCGAGCTGTGCTGCCATGACTTGCCTTAGACTCTCAGACTCTCCTCCCGCTCTCGGTCTCTCCTTTTATACTGTGCTCACCTCTCGGACTCTCCTGCCTCACCTGTGACGTCGCACAGCAGTTTTCTTCTGTTGCAGGTCTGCTGCTGCTTTTATTCCCCAATCTCAGTCTTCGACTCTCAGGTCCACTGCCGCTCTGGGGAAAAAGTTAGGAAAAGCGAGGCAAAGCAGCACCTCCTTCCCCCACTTCACCAAACTCCCACACTTACCAAACTCTCAGCAGATCACTCTGTGTTGTCCGCACACCGTGCTGTCACACTGACAGGCCCCTGTATTTCTACAGTTTGTGACTCAGTTGAGTCAGGCCTGCCCACCTTCAGGAACCAGTTTAATCTCGCTAACCAATTAACTTACTACAGCAGCTCTCTCTGCTGAAGCCTGACAGAAACTTAAAAATTTAAACATTAAAATTGAACTATAGCAGTTGAAAACAATATACACGAGATTTTAAAGAGATTAACCCTTAAACTCCCACGCTTACCAAACTCTCAGCAGTTCACCCTGTGTTGGCCGCAGAAGGCCTGGCTCGAGGTGGCAGAGGAGGTCACCAGCAGCAGCAACGTCTCCCACACCTGGATCCAGTGCAGGAATGTTTCAATGACCTAACTAGGTCAGCAAAAGTGAGCAACTTACTCATTCTCCTACACTCTGTCTTCCACATCACCGCCCCCACCCCAGAACTCCTTCTGCACTGCCAACACTACTCTATCACATCACTCCTCACACCCACTCAAACCTCATCCTCAACTTACCTGCACTTCCTCACCCCCCCAGTACTCATCCCACCACGACCACTCAACCCAATCCTCATACAATCTCATGGCTCTGTCTCATACTCACCCTCTGATGCATCTCTTTCACGGTCAGCCTCACCCAAACCAATGCATTCAGCGGTTGGCCACGTCACCATCCCTCACTCACGCCTCTCTACTTTCTCCCCTCATAGGAGAAGAGAGCCCAGAATGCACGGGAGAGGGCGAAGACCGGAGGGGGTCTGCAACATCTGGTCGTCCTCAGAGACACGGAGCAGGAGGCTCTGGAACTGAGCCGCACCCTCGAGTGCCTGTCCGTCTGGGACACCGAGACAAACGTCTGGTGACAGAACTTTAACATTCAGCACTCACAATAGCAATTGATGTTAACATGCCTCGCCATCTTCAACACCTCAACATCTGTCATCTTGCTTAATATTGCCTTCTGTTCCCTTACAGGGCCTTCAGCGACCGCCCTGACGGCGGAGGGCGATTCCTCAGAGGACCTGCAGGCCTCTGAGGGGGCACCGTCACATCTGAGCGAGCCATCCACCAGCGCGGATACTCACGCCTCGGTGGGTCCCCGTCCTCAGTTAGTTGGGGTCGCACATAGAACCATAGAATCATAGAAGTTACAACATGGAAACAGGCCCTTTGGCCCAACATGTCCATGTCGCCCAGTTTATACCACTAAGCTAGTCCCAATTGCCTGCACTATTCCCATATCCCTCTATACCCATCTTACCCATGTAACTGTCCAACTGCTTTTTAAAAGAGAAAATTGTACCCGCCTCTACTACTGCCTCTGGCAGCTCGTTCCAGACACTCACCACCCTTTGAGTGAAAAAATTGTCCCTCTGGACCCTTTTGTATCTCTCCCCTCTCACCTTAAATCTATGCCCCCTCGTTTTAGACTCCCCTACCTTTGGGAAAAGATTTTGACTATCTACCTCATCTATGCCCCTCATTATTTTACAGACTTCTATAAGATCACCCCTAAACCTGCTACTCTCCAGGGAAAAAAGTCCCAGTCTGTCTAACCTCTCCCTATAAGTCAAACCATCAAGTCCCGGTAGCATCCTAGTAAATCTTTTCTGCACTCTTTCTAGTTTAATAATATCCTTTCGAGAATAGGGTGACCAGAACTGTACACAGTACTCCAAGTGTGGCCTCACCAATGCCCTGTACAACTTCAACAAGACATCCCAACTCCTGCATTCAATGTTCTGACCAATGAAACCAAGCATGCCGAATGCCTTCTTCACCACCCTATCCACCTGTGACTCCACTTTCAATGAGCTATGAACCTGTACTCCTTGATCTCTTTGTTCTATAAATCTCCCCAACGCCCTACCATTAACGGAGTAGGTCCTGGCCCGATTCGATCTACGAAAATGCATCATCTCTCATTTATCTAAATTAAACCTCACCTTGGATCCCATGAGATTTAACCTTATGTAACAACCTACCATGCGGTACCTTGTCAAAGGCTTTGCTAAAGTCCATGCAGACCACGTCTACTGCACAGCCCTCATCTATCTTCTTGGTTACCCCTTCAAAAAACTCAATCAAATTCGTGAGACATGATTTTCCTCTCACAAAACCATGCTGACTGTTCCTAATTAGTCCCTGCCTCTCCAAATGCCTGTAGATCCTGTCCCTCAGAATACCCTCGAACAACTTACCCAGTACAGATGTCAGGCTCACCGGTCTGTAGTTCCCAGGCTTTTCCCTGCCACCCTTCTTAAACAAAGGCACAACATTTGCTACCCTCCAATCTTCAGGCACCTCACCTGTAGCGGTGGATGATTCAAATATCTCTGCTAAGGTCCCGGAGATTTATCTACCTTGATGCGCGTTAAGACTTCCAGCACCTCCCTCTCTGTAATATGTACACTCCTCAAGACATCACTATTTATTTCCCCAAGTTCCCAAACATCCATGCCTTTCTCAACCGTAAATACCGATGTGAAATATTCATTCAGGATCTCACCCATCTCTTGTGGTTCCGCACATAGATGACCTTGTTGAGTCACCACACACATGTGAGCACGAGCAGACACTGGTGTCAGGGGCAGCTGTGCAGAGTCCGAGTCAGTGGGAGCACTCTTCTCCAGGCTCTGCTCAGCTGGACACAGATGCTGAACCCTGGGGGCCATCCTTTAAAAGGAGAACGATCGAGAGGCAGCAGCACATTTACGAGGTGCTGGAACAGGTGCCACGCGCACTCTCCACAATCGGGCAGAGGATGGAGGAGTCCAACTCCTGCATGAGTGGAATGGTGGCACAGGTACAGGAGGGAATCTCTGAGATAGTGTCACAGGGACGTGAGGGCATCTCTGAGATAGTGTCACAGGTACATGAGGGCATCTCTGAGATAGTGTCACAGGGACATGAGGGCATCTCTGAGATAGTGTCACAGGGACATGAGGGAATCTCTGAGATAGTGTCACAGGGACGTGAGGGCATCTCTGAGATAGTGTCACAGGGACGTGAGGGCATCTCTGAGATAGTGTCACAGGGACGTGAGGGCATCTCTGAGATAGTGTCACAGGGACGTGAGGGCATCTCTGAGATAGTGTCACAGGTACATGAGGGAATCTCTGAGATAGTGTCACAGGGACGTGAGGGCATCTCTGAGATAGTGTCACAGGGACGTCAGGGCATCTCTGAGATAGTGTCACAGGGACATGAGGGAATCTCTGAGATAGTGTCACAGGGACGTGAGGGCATCTCTGAGATAGTGTTGTGGGTAAGTGCGGGAATGTCTGCGATGGAGGGAAGGCTAGCCTCCATGGAGCTTCATGCACGGCTCACCATTGATTCCATTGAGGCCCTGACAATGGCCCTTCGGACTCAGGGTGAGCAACATTCTGCCACCTTAAACAGGCAGGCAGATACTCTGGCACTGGCCTTACAAGGCTTCACACATGTCCTCCAAAATGTCATCCAGCAGGGTGGTAGGAGTGATGTGGGCCTGGCCCAGGGGAGGGATGATGGCGGAAGGGGACATGGAAGTGGGGACGCCACTCAAAGCGCCCCCACGTCTCACCCGTTGCCCCCCTCTCACCCAGTACCCACAATGCTGCCTCCTCTCCGGGTGGCCGAGTCTGCCCCTGCACAGGTGCAGGTGGAGCAATCTTTGGAGGGGCCCTCACGGGCATCGAAACCCGGAGGGCGAAGGCCCAAAGCATCTAATCGGTCAGGGCATGAACGAGAGCAACCTGACACTACCTCTGCTGCAGCCTCAGGGGATGCACCACGTGGGAGTACTCGTAAACGTAAGGCGAAGGTTTTGTGAGCACAAAGGGGATGCACAAGGGTGTTTGATGGTTTGTCATGTTTTTTATTTATATTTGATTTTTGTTAATGGCACATTAAATATTATTATTGTCACCACTACTGCCACATCTTGGCCATTCTAGACTGGCTTGTGTAATCAGTCCCTTTCATGAGGTTCACCATGAGCACCCACACTTGATGCCACCCATGGGGTCACCCTCCAGTGGGTGTATGTGTAGTTGCCCGACTATTTTGTGCAGGTGCCTGTGGTGCAGCACTGTGTTGTGGAGCTCCACGTGGCGGAGGTGGACATCGTGCCTGGCGAGGCTGGTGATGTTGTTCGTCCTCGGATGAAGTGATGAATGCAGTAATGGCGTCTCCCCCATCCTGACGGTGTGAGTTTGAGGGGGTCCGCAAAATAGGTAAATGTGTTTGCACAGCAGAGTTTAGGATATAAATTCATAATTTTGAGTGGAAAGACAAAGGTGTTGCAGTCAAAACTTTGTCTGAAGTGACAGAGTGCCCTGCTGCAATCAATGAGGTTTTCCCCCCAACTGTCAAATAATCCTGTGCATCTCCCACTGGCTGCTGGCTGAAACACGTCTGCTCCAACAGGGAGTGTTTCCCACAGCACGGGAAACACGCTGAGGATCCTTCAAAATTGCACCCCTGCCAAAATCTCCACTCAATGAGGTCTCTCAAGTACCTCAAGTATCTGACTAATTATCTAAAGCAGCATCTCGCCGGCTTTAATTGCCGGTGGGAATCCCACATTTGGGAGCTGCGCGCACCCGAACACGTCACTGGGGAACCCGGAAGTGAGCAGTTTGGAGCCGGGCTCCGATCCCGCTCCGCGATTCCGCCATTTTAGGAGCCCCCCGCCCCCAATGTACCCGCTCGGCCATCCGAAAATCGGCCCCTGTGTCTCTCTCTCTCTCTCTCTCTGTTTCTCTATGTGTCTCTCTCTCTGTTTCTCTATGTTTGTCTCCATGTATCTCTCTCTGTCTCCTTCTCTCCCTCTCTGTCTTTAAGTCTCTCTTTTTATGTATCTCACTCTCTCTGTCTCACTCTAAATGTCTCGCTCTCTCTGTCTCTTTGTCTTTCTCTTCATCTATCTCTCTTTCTCTCCGTGTTGCTCTCTCTGTCTCTCACTGTGTGCCACTCTCTCTCTCTCACAGTCTCTGTCTATCTCTCTCTCTGTCTATCTCTCTCTCAGTCTCTCTGACTCACCAGGTGTCTCTCTCTGACTCCCTCTTTCTCTCTCTCTGTCTCTCTCTCTTCCTCTCTGTCTCTCTCGCAATTTCTGTCTCTGTCTCTCGATGTGTCTCTCTCTAAGTCTCACTCTCTCTCAGTCTCGCTCTCTCTCTCTGTGTCTCTTTGTGTGTCTCTCTCTCAGTCTCGCTCTCTCTCTGTCTCTCTCGCAGTCTCTCTCTCTGTCTGCCTATGTGTGTCTCTCTCTGTCTCACTCTCTCTCTGTCTCTTGCTTTATGTATTTTTTTTATTCATTCATGGGATGTGGGCATCGCTGGCGAGGCCAGCATTTATTGCCCATCCCTAATTGCCCTTGAGAAGGTGGTGGTGAGCCGCCTTCTTGAACCGCTGCAGTCCGTGTGGTGACGGTTAACCAACAGTGCTGTTAGGAAGGGAGTTCCAGGATTTTGACCCAGCGACGATGAAGGAACGGCGATATATTTCCAAGTCGGGATGGTGTGTGACTTGGAGGGGAACGTGCAGGTGGTGTTGTTCCCATGTACCTGCTGCCCTTGTCCTTCTAGGTGGTAGAGGTCGCGGGTTTGGGAGGTGCTGTCGAAGAAGCCTTGGCGAGTTGCTGCAGTGCATCCTGTGGATGGTACACACTGCAGCCACGGTGCGCCGGTGGTGAAGGGAGTGAATGTTTAGGGTGGTGGATGGGGGGCCAATCAAGCGGGCTGCTTTATCCTGGATGGTGTCGAGCTTCTTGAGTGTTGTTGGAGCTGCACTCATCCAGGCAAGTGGAGAGTATTCCATCACACTCCTGACTTGTGCCTTGTCGGTGGTGGAAAGGCTTTGGGGAGTCAGGAGGTGAGTCACTCGCCGCAGAATACCCAGCCTCTGACCTGCTTTCGTAGCCACAGTATTTATATGGCTGGTCCAGGATGTTGATGGTGGGGGATTCAGCGATGGTAATGCCGTTGAATGTCAAGGGGAGGTGGTTAGACTCTCTCTTGTTGGAGATGGTCATTGCCTGGCACTTATCTGGCGCGAATGTTACTTGCCACTTATTAGCCCAAGCCTGGATGTTGTCCAGGTCTTGCTGCATGCGGGCTCGGACTGCTTCATTATCTGAGGGGTTGCAAATGGAACTGAACACTGTGCAGTCATCAGCGAACATCCCCATTTCTGACCTTATGATGGAGGGAAGGTCATTGATGAAGCAGCTGAAGATGGTTGGGCCTAGGACACTGCCCTGAGGAACTCCTGCAGCAATGCCCTGGGGCTGAGATGCTTGGCCTCCAACAACCACTACCATCTTCCTTTGTGCTAGGTATGACTCCAGCCACTGGAGAGTTTTCCCCCTGATTCCCATTGACTTCAATTTTACTAGGGCTCCTTGGTGCCACACTCGGCCAAATGATGCCTTGATGTCAAGGGCAGTCACTCTCACCTCACCTCTGGAATTCAGCTCTTTTGTCCATGTTTGGACCAAGGCTGTAATGAGGTCTGGAGCCGAGTGGTCCTGGCGGAACCCAAACTGAGCATCGGTGAGCAGGTTATTGGTGAGTAAGTGCCGCTTGATAGCACTGTCGACGACACCTTCCATCACTTTGCTGATGATTGAGAGTAGACTGATGGGGCGGTAATTGGGCGGATTGGATTTGTCCTGCTTTTTGTGGACAGGACATACCTGGGCAATTTTCCACATTGTCGGGTGGATGCCAATGTTGTAGCTGTACTGGAACAGCTTGGCGAGAGGCGCAGCTAGTTCTGGAGCACAAGTCTTCAGCACTACAGCTGGGATGTTGTCGGGGCCCATAGCCTTTGCTGTATCCAGTGCACTCAGCCGTTTCTTGATATCACGTGGAGTGAATCGAATTGGCCGAAGACTGGCTTCCGTGATGGTGGGGATATCGGGAGGAGGCTGAGATGGATTATCCACTCGGCACTTCTGGCTGAAGATGGTTGCAAACGCTTCAGCCTTGTCTTTTGCACTCACGTGCTGGACTCCGCCATCATTGAGAATGGGGATGTTTGCAGAGCCTCCTCCTCCCGTTAGTTGTTTAATTGTCCACCACCATTCACGACTGGATGTGGCAGGACTGCAGAGCTTTGATCTGATCCGTTGGTTGTGGAATCGCTTAGCTCTGTCTATCGCATGTTGCTTCTGCTGTTTAGCATGCATGTAGTCCTGAGTTGTAGCTTCACCAGGTTGGCACCTCATTTTTAGGTACGCCTGGTGCTGCTCCTGGCATGCTCTTCTACACTCCTCATTGAACCAGGGTTGATCCCCTGGCTTATTGGTAATGGTGGAGTGAGGAATATGCCGGGCTATGAGGTTACAGATTGTGCTGGAATACAATTCTGCTGCTGCTGATGGCCCACAGCACCTCATGGATGCCCAGTTTTGAGCTGCTAGATCTGTTCTGAATCTATCCCATTTAGCATGGTGGTAGTGCCACACAACACGTTGGATGGTGTCCTCAGTGCGAAGATGGGATTTCATCTCCACGAGGACTGTGCGGTGGTCACTCCTACCAATACTGTCATGGACAGATGCATTTGCGACAGGTAGATTGGTGAGGACGAGGTCAAGTAAGTTTTTCCCTCGTGTTGGTTCGCTCACCACCTGCCGCAGGCCCAGTCTCGCAGCTGTGTCCTTCAGGACTCGGCCAGCTCGGTCAGTAGTGGTGCTACCGAGCCACTCTTGGTGATGGGACGTTGAAGTCCCCCACCCAGAGTACATTTTGTGCCCTTGCTACCCTCAGTGCTTCCTCCAAGTGGTGTTCAACATGGAGGAGGACTGATTCATCAGCTGAGGGAGGACGGTCGGTGGTCATCAGCAGGAGGTTTCCTTGCCCATGTTTGACCTGATGCCATGAGATTTCATGGGGTCCAGAGTCAATGTTGAGGACTCCCAGGGCCACTCCCTCCTGACTGTATATCACTGTACCGCCACCTCTGGTGGGTCTGTCCTGCCGGTGGGACAGGACATACCCAGGGATGGTGATGGAAGAGTCTGGAACGTTGGCTGAAAGATATGATTCTGTGAGTATGGCTATGTCAGGCTGTTGCTTGATTAGTCTGTGGGACAGCTCTCCCAATTTTGGCACAAGTCCCCAGATGTTAGTAAGGAGGACCTTGCAGGGTCGACTGGGCTTGGTGTTTTGCCGTTGTTGTGTCCGGTGCCTAGTGGTCCGTCCGGTTTTGTTCTTATTATGACTTTTCGTGGCGAGATTTTACAACTGAGTGGCTTGCTCGGCCATTTCAGAGGGCAATTAAGAATCAACCACATTGCTGTGGGTCTGGAGTCACATATAGGCCAGACCGGGTAAGGACGGCAGGCTTCCTTCCCTGAAGGACATTAGTGAACCAGATGGGTTTTTACGACAATCCGGTAGTTTCATGGCCATCATTACTGATACTAGTATTTTAATTCCAGATTTTTATTTAATTAATTGAATTTTTAATTAATTAATTGAATTTAAATTCGCCAGCTGCCGTGGCGGGATTTGAACTCATGACTCTGGATTTTAGTCCAGGCCTCTGGATTACTCGCCCAGTAACATAACCACTATGCTACCGTACATAGTGACCTTTTCTCCACCATACGGTCAGGACTGGGGCTGTTCACTGATGATTGCACCTTTTCAGGGCAATAAATGCGGCCTTGTCAGCATCACCCACATCCTGAGAACAGATAAAAAAATGTGTTCCCTTCCACGATCAGGAATCGTATCTGGAATTTCAGTTCCCGTCACTCCCCTCACACAATCTATTGGACAGACCTGGTTTGCTTCAAGCCAATGACTGAAAGTTGCAACAATTCCACACCTTCTGTTTCAGAACAAGTGAGAACTGAGGAGTGAAAGAACTTTCTGTCCCGTCTCGGTCAGTTAGTCAGTGATGTCACCCTCCTCTGCTGTCACCTGTTCAGGACCATTACAGTGTGGAATTCTTACACAGCTTCACCCGCCCACTCTGCCAGCCTGGTTATGTCTTCCTGTGTTTTGATCCAGTCTCCACATTATTAACTATACTCCCCAAATTGGTATCATCTGGAAATTTCAACACCAAATTTGAGTCAAATAATTTCTGCCTCTTCCCACTGTCGGCCAATCCGATAAACTTCCCTGAACTCCTAACCTGTGTTCTCTGTTTTGTAGCCCTCTTTCAATCCATTCTGCGACCTGGCCCCTGACTCCACACGCCCTGACCTTTGTCATGAGTCTTGTGCAGCACATTATCGAAGGCCTTTTGGAAGTCCATGTAAACCACATCCACTGCATCACCCTTGTCTACTCTTTCTGATGCTTCTTCAGTTGCTGCTTTCAGCCAATCCCACGAGTGCACAACAGTTGGTTCATGGGGTAATGATAAAAGCCTGAAGTTATTGTTGGTGATATTAGTGCAAGAAACGGTTAACACCTTCCCCTCTCCACAATTTTAACACAGGAGATAACCCGTTTATTGTAACTGGGTCAAGACCTCCATTACAGCAGTGAATGGTGGAGTGTGATAGGAACAGACCGAGTGTCTGTCCCACTGATATCACCAGCAGTTATTTCAGTACAAAGTGTGATGGTTACCGAGTGGGAGCATGTGGAAAGGGTTAAGTGAAGCTCGTGGAGAGTCGAGCAGACAGGTTCTCAGCTGGTTTGAGGCTGAGTTTGTTTTGGCAAAGATCTTATTCCCATTGACAAGTAGAAAGGCCAAGACGGATCTTTCTCTGTTGTACTAACATCAACTGATTTGCATCAGATGTTTCCGTGTAACTCACCTCCTGCACATATTAATCCAGCTTGTTTATTTCCCCACATTAACTCGTGGGATTGTAGGGGGTGGTCGTGTGTGTCAGCTTCACCTCTGACTACTGAGCGGCCCGAATCGCTCCCACTCCCTGGGTTCTGGACCTTGGACTTATTTGGGGGTTGTGACAAAGTGCAGCAGACAACTGGTTTTGGTGCAAGAAAAAAAACTGCGTTTATTGAAGTCAGAAATGAACTTATAACATTCGGATAACACTGAGATTATACAGACCCACAAAGTACACTTAGTTAAGAATGGGGAACACCCGGCATAACAAGGGAAAATCACCCTACTAATCCCCTTACCCTTGTCCCACCCCCAAAACCTAACTAAATTGAACTAGGAGAGGTCAGGGATCATGCTCACCAAACCAGGGTTCCTTGACAGTTCGAAATCCAGCCAGGTCAGCCGGTTGCAGTTTTGGGGTCCGCTCTTTGTGTCCTCTGGGCCCTGCCGTCCCCACGTGGTCCTGGTCTGTGGAATCTGCGAAGGTTCTTCAGTTGGATAGAGTCTGTTGGTGCGGTGAGGCACAGTTGTGGGTGAGCGATCTTCGTGGAGGGCTGCAGTTGCACCTTGTTGTCTTCGGTTGAGCCTGCCACGCCATGCCCCTCGCCGTGATGTTGTTTGCGGGCCTGCGAACCTCCGGATCTCCTTCCTCCGATTGGCTCTGCCCCCTCTCCCTGCTTAAAACTCTGCTTCAACCGCTAAACACCTGTTTACAACCTCTGCTTAAAACCTGCTCAATAACTGCTCCCCTCCCCTTCGTAACTGGTGGCCCAGTTATACAGTTTTTCGAATTTCTCATCTGAATCCAAATCAAGGTTAGTTCTTTGTCTCATTATGGTGGACTTCTTCAGATGATTGTTGTCTCGTTGTTTTTAATGGGCCCACATTATGTTTATCGTTGGCTTCCTGTCCCCGTAACTAGTCTTGAACTGAAAGCCATTGTATATGTGAAGTATTGATGGATTTGCATAATTGCATTGATTGCTACCTTCCTGCTTTAGTCGTTAGTAGTGATAATTTATGCAAGGTTTTGAAGGGCTTTCGTTTCGTGTAAGATGATGTCTTTCTCTGGGTTGATGGTTTTAAAGGGAAGAATGCGTATTCTGTCTCCTCTCGTTGTCTGGTTTCAGGCAACAATCCACACTGCACCCAACAAGCCCGGGCATGTCCAGACTCAGTCTCATCCCACTCTCCCCCTCACTCCCCGTACCTTTTAATATCCCACCCAGTCTAATCCCACTCTCCCCCTCACTCCCCATACCCTTTAATATCCCACCCAGTCTAATCCCACTCTCCCCCTCACTCCCCATACCCTTTAATATCCCACCCAGTCTAATCCCACTCTCCCCCTCACTCCCCGTACCCTTTAATATCCCACCCAGTCTAATCCCACTCTCCCCCTCACTCCCCATACCCTTTAATATCCCACCCAGTCTAATCCCACTCTCCCCCTCACTCCCCATACCCTTTAATATCCCACCCAGTCTAATCCCACTCTCCCCCTCACTCCCCATACCCTTTAATATCCCACCCAGTCTAATCCCACTCTCCCCCTCACTCCCCATACCCTTTAATATCCCACCCAGTCTAATCCCACTCTCCCCCCTCCCTCCAATAGTCTATTTATAAGCAGCTCTCCCCTTCCCATTTTTGGATTTGATGGACTGTGTTTCATCACCAGTTTGTGAGAGAATTCCACATTCTCACCATCCGCTGTGGGGAAACAGGCTCTGAAATCCCATGGGCCACGATCTGGAGAGTGACGTTGGGATTGTGCCCACCAGTGCCCTCCAGGACTGACGCTGCCCCTGAGTATGGGGGTAAGTGTGAGGCCCCTCATTAATATGGGGCCAGTGGACACTGGTGTCACTGTGGGTGCA
Source organism: Heptranchias perlo (assembly GCF_035084215.1). Taxonomy (NCBI): domain Eukaryota; kingdom Metazoa; phylum Chordata; class Chondrichthyes; order Hexanchiformes; family Hexanchidae; genus Heptranchias; species Heptranchias perlo. The sequence goes on along the minus strand of NC_090348.1, from coordinate 48,708,156 downwards.
TCTCTGGCCCCACACTGCCTGAAACTCGTGCACCTGCTGCCATCCAGGGGGTGTCCAGTTCCTCCTCGGGGTGTTGAGACATCGATGAGGGGAAGAGAAACAGTGTGAAGACTGATAGGGTTGAACAGCCACCCAATTAAAGGGAAGCGAGAGAGATGATCGATACTGGTATAAATTATAGGGAGTTCCTGGGAACAAACAATGTGAAACATGTCAATTGTCTTTCTATTGTGTAGATGTAAATGGTGTTGCTGGAGAATAAGGAGTTTGACCAGCTCTGTCTTCTCAAACAAAGATAACCTCGTTGACAGCGTCCAGCAGAGGCGACAGTGGGGTATTCTGGGAGAAGTTGACTCAGTCACCTCGACTGAAACGTGGGTAGCAGAAGAAGCCCTTTTGTGACGACGACCGGGAGGGAAAGCATCCGGCGGAGGGGCATTGTGGGAGAGGAGCCGAGCGGAGGGAGCGTCCGATAAAAGGCGGGATTTCAGAGCGCTGAGAGGAGCCGAGCCGAGCGGAGCTGCGACCGAGTTCGAAGTGACGTCAGGAATCAGATCGGGACGCGACACAGGGGACGCACCTGATTGGTGAGTAGGTTCAGGTGAGTATTTCTCCTTATCTACAGTAACTGAAGTAAAAGGAAAGGGAAGGTCTGCAGGTCTTATAGGAAGTAGCGTTTATTTTTTAGTGAATCAAGGTCCCTAGTGTAGTTAACATTCTCTAAATTGAGAACAATTTAAAGGAGTAAACTCCTTAAAGGGAGTGGTAAGTAGTTTTTCTTTCCTTTTTTTTTCTCTTGACATTGTAGTTGTTCTTAAGCTAATTTAAGGGTTAAGTCATGGCAGGAGATCCCAGGGCCGTGTCATGTTCCTCTTGTGGGATGTGGGAATTCAGGGATCCTTCCTGTATCCCTGATTCCTTCACCTGCGGGAAGTGTGTCCAGCTGCAGCTATTGTTTGACCGCTTGACGGCTCTGGAGCTGCGGATGGACTCACTTTGGAGCATCCGCGATGCTGAGAAAGTCGTGGATAGCACGTTCAGTGAGTTGGTCACACCGCAGATAAAAATTACTGAGGGAGATAGTGAATGGGTGACCAACAGACAGAGGAAGAGTAGGAAGGCAGTGCAGGGGTCCCCTGCGGTCATCTCCCTCCAAAACAGGTATACCGTTTTGGATACTGTTGGGGGAGATGGCTCACCAGGGGAAGGTGGCAGTGGCCAGGTTCATGGCACCGTGGCTGGCTCTGCTGCACAGGAGGGCAGGAAAAAGAGTGGCAGAGCTATAGTGATAGGGGACTCGATTGTAAGGGGAATAGACAGGCGTTTCTGCGGACGCAACCGAGACTCCAGGATGGTATGTTGCCTCCCTGGTGCAAGGGTCAAGGATGTCTCGGAGCGGCTGCAGGACATTCTGGAGGGGGAGGGTGAACAGCCAGTTGTCGTGGTGCATATAGGCACCAACGATATAGGTAAAAAACAGGATGAGGTCCTACAAGCTGAATTTAGGGAGTTAGGAGTTAAACTAAAGAGTAGGACCTCAAAGGTAGTAATCTCAGGATTGCTACCAGTGCCACGGGTTAGTCAGAGTAGGAATGACAGGATAGCTAAGATGAATACGTGGCTTGAGAGATGGTGCAAGCTGGAGGGATTCAAATTCCTGGGCCATTGGAACCGGTTCTGGGGGAGGTGGGACCAGTACAAATTGGACGGTCTGCATCTGGGCAGGCCTGGAACCAATGTCCTTGGGGGAGTGTTTGCTAGTGCTGTTGGGGAGGGTTTAAACTAATGTGGCAGGGGGATGGGAACCGATGCAGGAAGTCAGTGGGAAATAAAGTGGTGACAGAAACAAAAGGCAGTAAGGGAGAGTGTACAGAACATGACCGGACAGATGGTCTGAGAAAGCAGGGCAAAGACCAAGGGAAGTCTAGATTAAACTGCATTTATTTCAATGCAAGAAGTCTGATGGGCAAGGCAGATGAACTCAGGGCATGGATGGGTACATGGGACTGGGATGTTATAGCTATTACTGAAACATGGATAAGGGAGGGGCAGGACTGGCAGCTCAATGTTCCAGGGTACAGATGCTATAGGAAAGATAGAGCAGGAGGTAAGAGAGGAGGGGGAGTTGCGTTCTTGATTAGGGAGAACATCACGGCAGTAGTGAGTGGGGATATATCCGAGGGTTCGCCCACTGAGTCTATATGGGTAGAACTGAAAAATAAGAAGGGAGAGATCACTTTGATAGGATTGTACTACAGACCCCCAAATAGTCAATGGGAAATTGAGGAGCAAATATGTAAGGAGATTACAGACAGCTGCAAGAAAAATAGGGTGGTAATAGTAGGGGACTTTAACTTTCCCAACATTGACTGGGACAGCCATAGCATTAGGGGCTTGGATGGAGAGAAATTTGTTGAGTGTATTCAGGAGGAATTTCTCATTCAGTATGTGGATGGCCCGACTAGAGAGGGGGCAAAACTTGACCTCCTCTTGGGAAATAAGGAAGGGCAGGTGACAGAAGTGTTAGTGAGGGATCACTTTGGGACCAGTGATCATAATTCCATTAGTTTTAAGATAGCTATGGAGAAGGATAGGTCTGGCCCAAAAGTTAAAATTCTAAATTGGGGAAAGGCCAATTTTGATGGTATTAGACAGGAACTTTCAGAAGTTGATTGGGAGAGTCTGTTGGCAGGCAAAGGGACGTCTGGTAAGTGGGAGGCTTTCAAAAGTGTGTTAACCAGGGTTCAGGGTAAGCACATTCCTTATAAAGTGAAGGGCAAGGCTGGTAGAAGTAGGGAACCTTGGATGACTCGGGAGATTGAGGCACTAGTCAAAAAGAAGAAGGAGGCATATGACATGCATAGGCAGCTGGGATCAAGTGGATCCCTTGAAGAGAATAGAGATTGCCGGAGTAGAGTTAAGAGAGAAATCAGGAGGGCAAAAAGGGGACATGAGATTGCTTTGGCAGATCAGGCAAAGGTGAATCCAAAGAGCTTCTACAAATACATAAAGGGCAAAAGAGTAACTAGGGAGAGAGTAGAGCCTCTTAAGGATCAACAAGGTCATCTATGTGCGGAACCACAAGAGATGGGTGAGATCCTGAATGAATATTTCACATCGGTATTTACGGTTGAGAAAGGCATGGATGTTAGGGAACTTGGGGAAATAAATAGTGATGTCTTGAGGAGTATACATATTACAGAGAGGGAGGTGCTGGAAGTCTTAACGCGCATCAAGGTAGATAAATCTCCGGGACCTGATGAAATGTATCCCAGGACGTTATGGGAGGTTAGGGAGGAAATTGCGGGTCCCTTAGCAGAGATATTTGAATCATCCACCGCTACAGGTGAGGTGCCTGAAGATTGGAGGGTAGCAAATGTTGTGCCTTTGTTTAAGAAGGGCGGCAGGGAAAAGCCTGGGAACTACAGACCAGTGAGCCTGACATCTGTAGTGAGTAAGTTGTTAGAGGGTATTCTGAGGGACAGGATCTACAGGCATTTGGAGAGGCAGGGACTAATTAGGAACAGTCAGCATGGTTTTGTGAGAGGAAAATCATGTCTCACGAATTTGATTGAGTTTTTTGAAGGGGTAACCAAGAAGATAGATGAGGGCTGTGCAGTAGACGTGGTCTACATGGACTTCAGCAAAGCCTTTGACAAGGTACCGCATGGTAGGTTGTTACATAAGGTTAAATCTCATGGGATCCAAGGTGAGGTAGCCAATTGGATACAAAATTGGCTTGACGACAGAAGACAGAGGGTGGTTGTAGAGGGTTGTTTTTCAAACTGGATGCCTGTGTCCAGCGGTGTGCCTCAGGGATCGGTGCTGGGTCCGCTGTTATTTGTTATTTATATTAATGATTTGGATGAGAATTTAGGAGGCATGGTTAGTAAGTTTGCAGATGACACCAAGATTGGTGGCATTGTGGACAGTGAAGAAGGTTATCTAGGATTGCAACGGGATCTTGATAAATTGGGCCAGTGGGCCGATGAATGGCAGATGGAGTTTAATTTAGATAAATGTGAGGTGATGCATTTTGGTCGATCGAATCGGGCCAGGACCTACTCCGTTAATGGTAGGGCGTTGGGGAGAGTTATAGAACAAAGAGATCTGGGAGTACAGATTCATAGCTCCTTGAAAGTGGAGTCACAGGTGGATAGGGTAGTGAAGAAGGCATTCAGCATGCTGATTCTATTGGTTTCATTGGTCAGAACATTGAATGCAGGAGTTGGGATGTCTTGTTGAAGTTGTACAGGGCATTGGTGAGGTCACACTTGGAGTACTGTGTACAGTTCTGGTCACCCTATTATAGAAAGGATATTATTAAACTAGAAAGAGTGCAGAAAAGATTTACTAGGATGCTACCGGGACTTGATGGTTTGACTTACAGGGAGAGGTTAGACAGACTGGGACTTTTTTCCCTGGAGAGCAGGAGGTTAAGGGGTGATCTTATCGAAGTATATAAAATAATGAGGGGCATAGATAAGGTCGATAGTCAAAATCTTTTCCCAAAGGTAGGGGAGTCTATAACGAGGGGGCATAGATTTAAGGTGAGAGGGGAGAGATACAAAAGGGTCCAGAGGGGCAATTTTTTCACTCAAAGGGTGGTGAGTATCTGGAATGAGCTGCCAGAGGCAGTAGTAGAGGCGGGTACAATTTTGTCTTTTAAAAAGCATTTGGACAGTTACATGGGTAAGATGGGTATGGAGGGATATGGGCCAAGTGCAGGCAATTGGGACTAGCTTAGTGGTATAAACTGGGCGACATGGACATGTTGGGCCGAAGGGCCTGTTTCCATGTTGTAACTTCTATGATTCTATGATTCTATGACTGTTGAATTACTTTGGAACATAGGAACAGGAGTAGGCCATTCAGCCCCTCGTGCCTGCTCTGCCATTTGATAAGATCATGGCTGATCTGTGATCTAACTCCATTTACCTGCCTTTGGCCCATATCCCTTAATCCCTTTGGTTGCCAAAAAGCCATCTATCTCATTTAAATTTAACAATTGAGCTAGTATCAATTGCCGTTTGCGGAAGAGAGTTCCAAACTTCTACCACCCTTTGTGTGTAGAAATGTTTTCTAATTTCGCTCCTGAAAGGTCTGGCTCTAATTTTTAGACTGTGCCCCCTACTCCTAGAATGCCCAACCAGCGGAAATAGTTTCTCTCTATCCACCCTATCCGTTCCCCTTAATATCTTATAAAATTTGATCAGATCGCCCCTTAACCATCAAAACTCCAGAGAATACAACCCCAATTTGTGTAATCTCTCCTCTTAACTTAACCCTTGAAGTCCGGGTATCATTCTAGTTAACCTACGCTGCACTCCCTCCAAGGCCAATATATCCTTCCGAAGGTGCGGTGCCCAGAACTGCTCACAGTACTCCAGGTGCGGTCTAACCAGGGTTTTGTATAGCTGTAGCATAACTTCTGCCCCCTTGTACTCGAGTCCTCTAGATATAAAGGCCAGCATTCCATTTGCCTTCTTGATTATTTTCTGCACCTGTTCATGACACTTCAATGATCGATGCACCTGTACCCCTAAGTCCCATTGGACATCCACTTTTTTAACTTTTTACCATTTAGAAAGTACCCTGTTCTATCCTTTTTTGATCCAAAGTGGATGACCTCACATTTGTCTACATTGAATTCCATTTGCCACAGTTTTGCCCATTCACCTAATCTATCAATATCGCTTTGTAATTTTATGTTTTCATCTGCTTACAATGCCACCAATCTTTGTGTCATCGGCAAACTTAGATATGAGACTTTCTATGCCTTCATCTAAGTCGTTAATAAATATTGTGAATAATTGAGGCCCCAAGACAGATCCCTGCGGGACTCCACTAGTCACATCCTGCCAATGTGAGTACCTTCCCATTATCCCTACTCTCTGTCGCCTTTCGCTCAGCCAACTTCCTAACCAAGTCCGTACTTTTCCCTCGATTCCATGGGCTTCTATCTTAGCTAACAGTCTCTTATGTGGGACCTTATCAAATACCTTCTGGAAGTCCATATAAATAACATCCATTGACATTCCCCTGTCCACTACTTTAGTCACCTCTTCAAAAAATTCAATCAGGTTTGTCAGGCACGACCTACCTTTCACAAATCCATGCTGGCTCTCTCTGATCAACTGAAAATTCTCGGTGTTCAGTCACCCTATACTTAATTATAGTCTCCAGCATTTTCCCCACAACAGATATTAGGCTAACTGGTCTATAATTCCCCGATTTCCCTCTCTCTCCTTTCTGAAAAAGCAGAGTGACATGTGCAATTTTCCAATCTAGAGGGACAGTTCCTGAATCTGGAGAACTTTGCAGATGCCCTAACTATAATCTTTCAATGTGCTCACCAACTTCCTTTAAATCCCTGGTATTGAAACCATCTGGTCCAGGGGATTTGTCACTCTTTAGTGCTATTATTTTCTTCATTACTGTTGCTTTACTTATGTTAATTTTATCGAGTCCCTGTCCCCGATTCAATATTAGTTTTCTTGGGATTTCCGGCATGCTATCCTCTTTGTCGACTGTAAATACTGACGCAAAGTAATTGTTCAACATGTCCGACATTTCCCCATTGTCAATGACTATATCCCCACTTTCAGTTTTTAAGGGGCCAACACTGCTCCTGACCACCCTCTTTTTCCTAATATAACTCTAAAAGTTCTTTGTATTGGTTTTGATATCCGTTGTGAGTTTCTTTTCATACTCTCTTTTTGTAGCTCTTACTATCTGTTTTGTGACCCTTTGTTGATCTTTGTATCTTTCCCATTCGCCAGGATCTGTGCCATTTTTTGCCTTTTTGTATGCCCTTTCCTTATGTCTTATACTGGGCGCCTTTGATCTTGTTACTTGATAAACAACCAATAAAGACCTTTAAACACTGCCCCCCCCTGGGGTTATTAAACACTGGACAGGGATGCACCCCCCTGTTAACGAGTCCGTGTAGTAAACAGAATACGGTAGTTTAGGGAAAGATCGATCAAGTACAGGGAAGTCACACTTCACATGAAACAAGGACACGGTAATGTGCATAAGATCAGTGTATGAGAGGAGTGTCACACATGGTTTGAGTGAACAAAGACACTGCAATATTTGTGGGGAAATGACTGTTTGAAAACCAGTTGTGTTTGAGTGTAACACAGACGCTCAGTCAGTGTGTGTTAAATAGGTTTCGGTGAGTGCATCCAAAGTATGAGGAAAAGGTCCATAAAAAGACCACGCTTTTGGCTGTTGGGGAGTACAGTAGTGACGGTGATGTCTCTACTGTACCCAGAGAGACTGGAATTAAAGAACATTCATCTCTGTTTGATTGTACTCTGTTTATTCAATTGCTCTCCACGCTGAACTTAACAAAGGATAGACTTTCTTTTAATTGGAAGAAGACGACCGTATTCTGTTTACGACACGTATCCTTTAACCGGGGGGTGCATCACAGTCCAGGGGCTGGCAGTGTTTAAAGGGCCGATGGTAGTTGATGGGGAGCATTGGCACTGGCTTCAGATTTATCTCAAATACAAAGACTGACTCCTTGAATCAGAAATAAAGTGAAGGTTTGGGGATTGCTGTTGTGAATATTCAGTTTGTTTTAATCTAATTCTCTTTAACTGCAGCTGATGTTACTCTGAATGGAACATCGGAGAATCAGCAACAGGAGGCGGAGACTGATCAGGATCAGGACCTTGACCAACGTGATGTCCCTGAGAGAGGATCTTGTCCCAATGGCTGGTTTTATTTTAATTATTTCTCCTCCTGTTACCGGTTTGTCCCTGACACACAGACTTGGATAGAAGCTGAGGTAAGTCCCTGGAGTCTCCATTTTAAGTTATTGTTTGTTCCTCAGTGTTTCTAAATGTGACAGGGCGCAGAGAATGAAAGAACCTTCTTGTTTGTATCTGGACAGTTCTGATTGACTCGGTGCGTTCCATCACCTGGGAAACGTGATCTACATTGTATTCTACATTAAACACTGAGGGCTCTGAACTGTGATATTGAACCTACAGACAGGGAGGGTCACAGGCCCATCGATGGACAGTGGGGAGGGTCACAATGGGTCAGAGTGTCTCTGGATTAGAAAAGAGTAAAATCAGCACTGGTCCCTGATCCTGATCACCATCCAGTGACACTTTCTGCAAAAGCTGTTGTGTGGAAGTTTGGTGGGGATACGATTGTGTTCTGGTCTCCTGATCTTCAGATCAAAGGAGACAAGGTCCATTTAAAGGATCTGCTGTGGGGCCATTGAGAGGGCAGATCGTGTTAAAAACCCAACACTGTAACTGCTCAGCTAAGTCTTCAGACATTTTCAAAATCTATCCAGATACATCCAGTGATTGGTTCGTCTTGTTAACTGAAAACTTTCATTCAATGGTCAGTAATGTCTCCCCATGTCATTTCATTTGCTCCCTTCCTATTGGGCAATGTTCATCACATGCACAAATTCTGAGCAAAGACTGGTGGTCAGGGGAGGGTCGGTGGAGGTGGGGTTTCTGGGTTCCCGATCTGGAGAGACTGGGCTGTCGCCTCAAAATTTCTTGCATAAAAAGGGTCTCCCCTCTTCACAGGCCCAGACCACATCCCCGCACCCCTCCCCTTCCCATCTACCACTCAGCAGCCTCCTGCACCTGCTTTCACCAGATGGGTTACTGCTACTCTGGCAGGCCTCAGAGACTGAGAATGTGGCAACTCCTGACGCCCAGGGTCCAGGGCTCAAGGGCAAGATTGAGACCCTGTATATCCGGGTCCCAGACAAATTTGCACCCTCTGAAGTTGCAGCAGGAGTGTGCTGGAAGGGCTGCAGGGTTCCGGCCCGAGGCCTTTAAAGGTTCTCCAATTGTCCTCCAGTGAGGTGTTGTTCGAAACACCATTCTCCACACTCCCAAGTCGTTGGTTGAAGCTGTTCCCTCATTTATTTGAAGCTGGCCCTTCCTGGCTCCTGATATTTCTGAATTCTAGCTCATTCCACCCTTGACCATTCTGTGGTCCCAATTCCTCCAATAGTGCCTCAGCCTTTGTTTGCTGTGTGTGCCTGGGTCATTTACCATTTACCAAATCAAGTTATTCACAGCCTCTTGTGTCTTCCCTGACACAATGAAATCCTCATGTCTCCATTTCCCAACTTGACTCCAAACTACATGGCGATTTCCAATTGATATTTACAACAACAACTTGTGTTCATACAGTGCCTTAACGTCGTAAAACATTTCAGGGCACTTCACAGGAGCGATTATCAGACTGAATTTGACACCGAGCCACATAAGGAGATATTATGACAAGTGACCAATAGCTTGGTCACAGAGGTAGGTTTTAAGGAGCGTCTTAAAGGAGGAGAGAGAGGCGGAGAGGTTTAGAGAGGAATTCCCGAGCTTAGGGCCGAGGCATCTGAAGGCACGGCCGCCAATGGTGGAGCGATGGAAATTAGGGTTACGCAAGAGGCCAGAATTGGAGGAGCTCAGAGATCTTGGAGGGTTGTAGGGCTGGAGGAGGTTAGAGATAGGGAGGGGCGAGGCCATGGAGGGGTTTGAAAACAAGGGTTAGAATTTTAAATCCAAGGTGTTCCTGAACCGGGAATCAATGTCGGTGCGTGAACACAGGGGTGATGGGTGGAACATAGGAACAAGAAGAGGCCATTCAGCCCCTCGAGCCTGTTCTGCCATTCAATCAAAGACTGGCAGGCAAACCTGCAATTGAACAGTGCGCGGCCTTTAAAGAGGAGATTGTTCGGGTACAGTCTCGGCAAATTCCCACGAGGCAGAAAGGTAGGGCAACTAAAGCCAGAGCTCCATGGATGACAAAAGATAGAAAGTAAAATGAAGTGGAAAAAAGGTGCGTATGACAGATGTCAGATTGATAACTCAAGTGAGAACAGGCTGAATATAGAAAGTTCAGAGGGAAAGTGGAAAAAGAGGGATGAGAGAGAGTATGAGAATAGACTGGCGGCCAACATAAAAGGGAATCCAAAAGTCGTCTTGAGACATGTAAGAGGAGGGATGGGGTCAATTAGGGACCATAAAGGAGATCTGCTCATGGAGGCAGAGGGCATGGCCGAGGTACTAAATGAGTCTTTACCAAGGAAGAAGATGCTGCCAGAGTCTCAGTAAAGGAAGATGTAGTTGAGATACTGGATGGGCTAAAAATTGATAGAGGAGGTACTGGAAAGGCTGCTGTACTTAAAGTAGAGAAGTCACCTGGTCCGGATGGGATGCATCCTCGATTGCTGAGGGGAGTAAGGGGGGGAAATTGCGGAGGTACTGGCCATAATCTTCCAAACATCCGTGGATACGGGGGTGGTGCCAGAGGACTGGAGAATTGCAAATGTTACACCCTTGTCCATAAAAAGGTGTAAGGATAAACCCAGCAACGACAGGCCAGTTAGTTTAACCTCGGTGGTGGGGAAACTTTTAGAAATGATAATCTGGGACAGAATTAAGTCACTTGGAGTGTGGATTGATTAGGGAAAGCCAGCACGGATTTGTTAAAGGCAAAACGGTTTTATCTCATTTGGTAGAGTTTTTTGATGAGGTAACAGATTGGGACGATGAGGGCAATGCAGTTGATGTGGTGTATATGGAATTTCAAAAGGATTTTGATGAAGTGCCACATGGTAGGCTTGTCATCAAGATTGTGGCCCATGGAATAAAGGGGGCAGTAGCAACATGGATACAGAATTAGCTAAGAGTCAGGAAACAGAGAGTGGTGGTGACCGGTTGTTTTTTGGACTGGAGAGAGGTGTCCAGTGGTGTTCCCCAGGGGTCGGTGCTGGGACCACTGTTTTTCTTGATATGTTAATGACTTGGACTTGGGTGTACAGGGCACAATTTCAAAATTTGCGGCTGACACAAAATTTGGAAGTGTAGTGAACAGTGAGGAGGATAGAGATAGACTTCAAGAGGATATAGACACACTGGTGGAATGGGCGGACACGTGGCAGATGAAATTTAATGCAGAAAAATGCGAAGTGATACATTTCGGTAGGAAGAATGAGGAGAGGCAATATAAACTAGAGGGCACAATTCTAAAAGGGGTACAGGAACAGAGATCTGGGGGTATATGTTCACAAATCATTGAAGGTGGCAGGGCAGGTTGAGAAAGCGGTTAAAAAGCATACGGGATAATGGGCTTTATAAATAGAGGCATAGAGTACAAAAGGATGGATGTTATGATGAACCTTTATAAAACACTGGTTCGGCCACAATTGGAATATTGTGTCCAGTTCTGGGCACTGCACTTTAGGAAAGATGTGAAGGCCTGAGAGAGGGTGCAGAAGAGATTTACTACAATGTTTCCAGGGATGAGGGACTTTATGTACGTGGATAGACTGGAGAAGCTGGGGTTATTCCCCTTGGAACAGAGATGGTTGCGAGGAGATTTGATCGAGGTATTCAAAATCATGAAGGGTCCAGACAGAGTAGATAGAGACAAACTGTTCCCATTGGCGGAAGGGTCAAGAACCAGAGGACATAGATTTAAGGTGATTGGTTCTTTTACCAAAAGTGACATGAGGACAAACGTTTTTACACAGCGAGTGGTTAGGATCTGGAATGCACTGCCCGAGGGGGTGGTGGAGGCAGATTCAATCATGGCCTTCAAAAGGGAACTGGATAAGTACTTGAAAGGAAAACATTTGTAGGACTATGGGGATAGGGCGGGGGAGTGGGACTAGATGGATTGCTCGCGCATAGAGCCGGCACGGACTCGATGGGCCGAATGGCCTCCTTCTGTGCTGTAATCTTTCTATGATTCTATCTTGGCAGATCTGTATCTTAACTCTATCTACCCGCCTTGGCTCTGTGCCCATTAATACCCTCGCCTCACAAAAATCGATCAATCTCACGATTGACATTTTCAACTGACCCTCGGCCCCAACAGCTTTTTGGGGGAGAGAGTTCCAGATTTCCACTCCCCTTTATGTGAAGAAATGCTTCCTGACATCACCCCTGAACGGCCGAGCTCTAATTTTAAGGTTCTGATGAAATAGTTTCTCTCTTTCTCCCCGATCAACTCCTTTAATCATCTTAAACATTTCATTCAGATCACCCCTTAATCTCCAAAACTCGAATACAAGCCCAGTCTGTGCAACCTGTCCTCATCATTTAACCTGTTTGGCCCCAGTATCATTCTGGTGAATCTGTACTTTTAGCCTTTTTAATTATTTTTTGTACCTTTCACTGGCTTTTAGTGATTTTTGTTCTTGGACTTGTAAACCTTTCTGCTGCTCCAACGTTCCGAGCTTCTCACCATTTAGAAAATACTCTGATCGATCTTTCTCAGGTCCAAAGAGGATGACGTCACATTGAACTCCATCTGCCCCAGTTTTGCCCACTCACTTAACCTCTCAATGTCCCTTTGCAACTGTCTGCTCCCATCTGCACTATTTACTGTGCCTCCTAACTTGGTATCGTCAGCAAACTTGGATATACGACTCTCTCTTTCTTCTTCTTCGTCACTTCTAAATCGAGTGAAAAGCTGAGGTCCCCTGGGGACATCATGGTCTGGATTTTGACTTGGAGCCGGGAAGAGAGAGGGGGGAAGGTTTATTGGACACCAGACCCAGGAGTCAAGTTGACGGGTTGGAATTTGCGATCACAACTCAATTGGATGATGAAGATTTTATTTCCTGGTTTTGGGCCCAGCAGCCAGATTGACGGATTGGCTGCATGTCGGGTGGGAAAGCAGCTGGGGAGAGATCGGAGATCTGAGACCTCGGGGATTGTATGGGGAGTGGGGGGGAGGGTGGGGGAGAGATTGGGATCTTTGTGGGCTGGATGGGAGGGCGATAGCAGCAGGGCCAAGGTCACTGATATCGGGGGGAGGGTCTCGGCCATCGGGGGGGGAATCGGCTGATCGCGGCAGGTGGTCTTGTTGGGTCTGGGGGAAACACTCCTGCTCCTCTGGGCCCACAAGCAGTGCAATAAAGACCCTCACTCACCTCATGATCCAGGCCTCCTCGCCTCTTTCACTCGAGATTCTCGAGTCCCGGGAAACCCCCACTGGAAACATGAAATTTAAAGTTAGGTCAAATTCAATGTAACTTCTACTAATGATGTTAATTGCCCCACTAACGACCCACTCACTGGCACTAATTAGGGACGTGACCTTGGCTGGTACTTTGGGCGCACACATCCCAACGTGCCCACGTTAAACCCGGTTGTGGGCGTGTTTGAACCAGGTTGGGGTCGTGATCAAAACACCAGCGGTTTTCACCTGCCACCCGCCCCCAATCCAACCGTTCTTGGGGATTAAAATTCCCCCCACTGGTCACATGCTGCCAGTTCGAGTACATGCCCATTACCCCGACTCTCTCTCTCCTTCCTCCAAACCAATTCCCTCCCCATGTCAAGAAGTTGCCTCCAATTCCATGCGCTCTCATTTTAGTTAAGCCTCTTATGTGGAACCTTATCGAATGCCTTCTGGATGTCCATATAAATAACATCCATCGACACTTCCTTATCCACCACGTTAGTTCCCCTCAAAAAATGTAACTAGTTTCGTCAGACATGTCTCATCCGTTACAAATCCATGCTGGCTCTCTCTCTGATCAGTTCATATTTGTCCAAGTGTCCGTCACTCTGTCCCTAATAACAGAATCTAGTCACATCGCCCGTCTCTGCCCCTGCCTCAACTCATCTGCTGCTGAAACCTTGCCTCTGTTACCTCCAGACTCAACTGTTGCAATGCTCTCCTGGGTGAACAGGACTTGGTGCGAGTTAGGAAATGGGCAGCAGAGTTTTGGATGAGCTGAAGTTTACAAAGGGTCCAAGATGGAAAGGCCGGCAGGAGAGCATTGGAATAGTCGAGTCTGGAGGTTAAATGAAGGCATGGATGAGGGTTTCAGCAACAGATGAGCTGAGGCAGGGGCGGAGAAGGGTGATGTTACGGAGGTGGAAGTAGGCGGTCATTGTAGTGGAGATGATATCGGTTTGGGAGCTCGACTCGGGGTCAAATAGAAGGCCAAGGTTGTGAACGGTCTGGTTCAGCCTCAGACAGTGGCCAGGGAGAGGGATGGAGTCGGTGGCGAGGGAATGGAGTTTGTGGCGAGGACCAAAGACAATGACAATGGAGGGAATTTCTGCTCATCCAATACTGGATGTCGGACAAGCAGTGTGACAAATCAGAGGCAGAGGAGAGGTTGAGAGAGGTGGTGGTGAGGTAGAGCTGGGTGTCGTCAGCGTCCATGTGGAACCTGACGCGTGTTTTCGGATGGTTTCGTTGATTGAAGTTCCCCTTTAGAATGACCTTCCAGTTTTCACACACCTTTCAATCTGTGGTCAAACCCTAATGTTCATTTGTTGTTTTCACATTCGAGGTCAAACCAGAGCAGCTCATTGGGTAACTTTTCACCTCCCACTGCATCAACTTGTTAATTCCCTCTGTGACCCTGATTGATGTGAGACTCAGTGTGGGTGATTTTTAGACTTTAACAGCACTGGACTTCCTGACCCTTTTTGCAGCAATTTGCAGCCAGCTTCCAGCTCAAGCTGTTTAATGGAGGGACGTACACTGGGTGTAAACACTGGAGAGAGAGAGGGACGGACACTGGGTGTGAACACTGGAGAGAGAGAGGGACGGACACTGGGTCACACACTGGAGAGAGAGGGACGGACACTGGGTGTGAACACTGGAGAGAGAGGAACGTACACTGGGTGTAAACACTGTTGTCCCTGATAATCCTCCCTCCGTGTCCCTGATAATCCTCCCTCCCTGCCCCGATACTCTTCCCTCCGTGTCCCTGATAATCCTCCCTCAAATTGGCAAAGGTCGTTTGGAGGACGAGTTGATGGAATTCATTCGAGACAGTTTCCTCGAACAACACATGACACAAAACTTGGAAATGTGGTGAACAGTGAGGAGGGCAGGGATAGACTTCAAGAGGATATAGACAGGCTGGTGGAACGGGTGGACAGGTGGCAGATGAAATTTAACGCAGATAAATGCGAGGTGATGCATTTCGGTCGGAAAAATGAGGAGAGGCAACATAAACTAGAGGGGACAATTCTAAAAGCGGGGGAGGAACAGAGCGATCTGGGGGTGTATGTGCACAAATCATTGAAGGTGGCAGGGCAGGTTGAGAAAACAGTTAAAAAAGCAAATGTGTTCCTGGGCTTTATAAATAGAGGCATAGAGTACAAAAGCAAGGAAGTCATGATGAACCTTCGTAAAACACTGGTTCGGCCACAACTGGAGTATTGTGTCCAGTTCTGGGCACCGCACTTTGGGAAGGATGTGAAGGCCTGAGAGAGGGTGGAGAAGAGATTTATTAGAATGATTCGAGGCATCATTGTGAGGGAATCCAACATCCCGGGCCTCTTCCATGCACCGAACACCCTTAATGGCTGGTTCCTCGGGGACAAGGGATACCCCCTGCACACGTGACTCATGACACCTCTGAGGAACCCCATCACCGAGCAACAGCGTTGATACAAAGACAACCGCATCGCCACCAGGTCTGTAATTGGGCCTGCTGTAGGGCTGCTCAAGATGTGATTTAGGTGCCTTGATCATTCTGGGGGAACGTTTCCATACACACCAGACAGAGTGGGACGCTTTATCGTAGTGTGTTGTGTCCTGCACAACATGGCACAACAGAGAGGGGTGCCGTTTGAGGAGGCCCCATCCACATCTGCCATCCACATTGAGGAGCAGGAGGAGGAGGAGGAGGAGGAGGGTGATGAACCCAGGGGCAGAGCAGCGGCTCACCTGGCTGCCCGTGAGGCCAGGGAGTCACTGATATGTGAACAGTTCTCCCAACATCACAAAGTGTGAACAGTCCAGTCCTCAGACCACCTGGAAAGAGCAGCATCAACACCAGCACCCCCGACCCCTCCCTGCACAAAGCAGTCCTGGAACGACACAAACACCCACTGTAAAGTGACCCACTGGGTGGCATCAAGTGTCGCCATTCATGGTGAAGCTCATGGAAGGGCCCGATCACAAAAAACAGTCAAGAATGGGCAAGACGTGGCAGTAGTGGTGAGAATGATAACATTTAATGTGAATTTAACAAAAACCAAATAGAAATGAAAAATATAACAGTCTGTCAGACACCCTTGTGCAAACCCTTGGTGATCACAAAACCTTCCATTTCCTCTTCCTCCCGCTCTCCGTGGTGCATCCCCTGTGGCTGCAGCAGAGGTAGTGGCAGGTTGCTCTTGTTCATGCCCTGACTGCTTCGATGATTTTGGCCTACGCTCTCTGTGTTTTGGAGCCCATGAGGGTCCCTCCAAAGACTGCTCCACTGCACCTGTTCAGAGGCACACTCGGCCACCCGGAGAGGAGGCAGCATTGTGGGTACTGGGTGAGAGGGGGGCAACGAGTGAGACGTGGGTGCACTTTGAGTGGCATCCCCACTTCCATGTCCCCTTCCGCCATCATCCCTCCCCTGGGCCAAGCCCACATCACTCGTACCACCCCGCTGGACAACAGTTTGGAGGACATGAGATACCTTGAAAGGCCAGTGCAAGTGTATCTGTCTGCCTGTTTAAGGCGGCAGAATGTTGTTCACCCTGAGTCCGAACGGCCGTTGTCAGGGCCTGAATGGCCTCATTTGTGAGCTGTGCCTGAAGTTCAACGGCGGCTAGCCTTCCCTCCATCGCAGACATTCCCACACTTAGCTGTGTGACCATTCCACTCATGCAGGAGTTGGACTCCTCTATCCTCTGCACTATTGTAGAGAGTGTGTGTGGTCCGTGTTCCAGTCCCTCGTAAATGTGCTGCTGTCCCTCCATCATTCGCCTTTTAAAGGATGGCCCTCAGGGTTCAGTATCTGTGTCCAGCTGAGCGGAGCCTGGAAAGGAGTGCTCCCACTGAGGCGGACTCTCCGCAGCTGCCCCTTCCACCAGTGTCTGCTCGTGCTCACTTGCGTGTGGTGACTCACCAGGTGCGACCCCAACTAACTGAGAACTAGGACCCACCGAGGTGGGAGTATCTGCGCTGGTGGATGGCTCACTAAGATGTGACGGTGCCCCCTCAGAGGCCGGGAGCTCCTCTGAGGAATCGCCCTCTCCTGTCACTGCGGTCGTTGAAGGACCTGTAAGAGAACAGAAGGCAATATTAAGCATCATCACAGATGTGTCATGTTGCGATGAGCATACTGAGGTGTTGAAGATGGCGGGTCTTGTTAACATCAATTCACATTGTGTGTGCTGAATGTTAAAGTTGTGTCACCAGACGTTTGTGGGGTGCCAGTCTTGGCGTCCCCGATGGACAGGCACTCGAGGGTGAGGCCAATCTCCAGCACCTCCTGATCCCTGTCTGTGAGGACCACTACTTGTTGTAGCCCCCCCTCCAGTCCTCACCCTCTGACGTGCATTTTGCACTCTCTTCTCCTCGAAGGGGAGAAAGTGCAGACGTGTGAGTGAGTGATGGTGAAGTGGCCAGCGATTAATGCATTGCTTTGGGTGAGGCTGACCGTGAAAGAGGTGCATCAGAGGGTGAATATCAGACAGAGACATCACATTGAATCAGGATTGGGGTGAGTGGTAGTGGTGGGGTGACTAATGGGGAGATGAGGAAGTCCTGAGGAAGTGCAGGTAAGTTGAGGATGAGCTTTGAGTGGGTGTGAGGAGTGATGTGATAGAGTAGTGTTGGCAGTGCAGAATGAGTTGGGGGGTGGGACGGTGATGTGGAAGATGGAATGCAGGAGAATCAGTAAGTTACTCACTTTTGCTGACCTGGTTAGGTCATTGAAACACTTCCTGCACTGGATCCAGGTGTGGGAGATGTTGCTCCTGCTGGTGACCTCCTCTGCAACCTCGAGCCAGGCCTTCTTGGTGGCAGAGGCAGGGCACTTCCTCCCGTCCGCGAGGTAAAACACTTCCCTCCTCCTCCTCACCCCGGCCAGTAGCTGCTGCAGAGAGGCCCCGTTAAACCTTGGAGCATCCTCGCCCCTGAGCTCCTCCACTCTGCCTTTCTGGTCTTTGCTCCAGCAAAAGCCTTTGGAGCAACGGCCCTTTAAATAGAGACACTCCAGCTGACAGCCTGTGATGTGGGAGCGCAGTCCGCCCGCTGCACGGCTTTCAGACGGCAAACCCGGAAACCACGTTAATGGCCACCAATTAACTCGCAATCAGGTGGGAAACGGGAAGATTTTATTCGTTGTGTTACCCGTGCGTCCATTGGTACTCCCGCTGACATCACACTGCCATTTCAAAATCAAGCCCTCTCTCTCTGTCTCTCTCTCTGTCTCTCTCTCTCACTCCATGTCACTGTCTCTCTCTCTCTCTCTCTCTCACTCTCTGTCTCTCTCTCTTCTGCTCTGTCTCTCCCTCTCTGTCTCACCCTTTCTGTCTCTCCCTCTGTGTCTCTCCCGCTCTGTCCCTCTCTCTCTGTCCCTCCCTCTCTCTCTGTCCCTCCCTCTCTCTCTGTCTCTCCCTCTCTCCCTGTCTATGTCTACCTGTCTCTCCCTCTCTCTCTGTCTATCTCTCCCTGTCTCTCCCTCCCACTCTGTCTCTCTCTCTCTGTCTCTCCCTCTCTCTCTCTCTCTCCCTGTCTCTCCCTCTCTCTCTCTCTGTGTCTCCCTCTCTCTGTCCCTCCCTCTCTCTCTGTCTCTCTCTCTCTCTCTCTCCCTCTCTGGCTCTCTCTCCCTCTCCCTCTCTCTGTGTCTCCCTCTCTCTCTGTCTCTCCCTCTCTCTCTGTCTCTCTCTCTCTCTGTCTCTCCCTCCCTGTCTCTCCCTCTCTCTCTGTCTCTCCCTCTCCCTCTCTCTGTGTCTCCCTCTCTCTGTGGCCCTGATATCACCAGGGAGGTGAGATGGTAGCGGTGGGATGGAGGGGTGACTGGGTGCGTGGGTAACCCGCCCAGTATAATCCATCCATTCCCCACGATCACGGGTAAATCCCGGGTTTCCTGCGCAGTGAGCGGACTGCGCACCCGCATCACAGGCTGTCAGCTGGAGGAGCCCTACTTAAAGGGGCAGTCCTCCAATGCTGCTCCTGCAGCAACCAACCAAAATTATACAATGGAGCAGCCCAGGGGAAAGGCTGCTCCCAGATTAACCGATGCCTCACTCCAGGTCCTGCTGGATGGGGTGAGGAGGAGGAGGGATATTTTCTACCCAGCGGAGGGGAGGAAGTGCCCTGCCTCTGCCAGCAAGGAGCCCTGGCTCGAGGTGGCAGAGGAGGTCACCAGCAGGAGCAACATCTCCCACACCTGGATCCAGTGCAGGAAGTGTTTCAATGACCTAACCAGGTCAGCAAAAGTGAGTAACTTACTCATTCTCCTACACTCCGTCTTCCACATCACCGCCCCCACCCCAGAACTCCTTCTGCACTGCCAACACTACTCTATCACATCACTCCTCACACCCACTCAAACCTCATCCTCAACTTACCTGCACTTCCTCACCCCCCCAGTACTCATCCCACCACGACCACTCAACCCAATCCTCATACAATCTCATGGCTCTGTCTCATACTCACCCTCTGATGCATCTCTTTCACGGTCAGCCTCACCCAAACCAATGCATTCAGCGGTTGGCCACGTCACCATCCCTCACTCACACCTCTCTACTTTCTCCCCTCATAGGAGAAGAGAGCCCAGAATGCACGGGAGAGGGCGAAGACTGGAGGGGGTCTGCAACATCTGGTCGTCCTCACAGACACGGAGCAGGAGGCTCTGGAACTGAGCCGCACCCTCGAGTGCCTGTCCGTCTGGGACACCGAGACAAACGTCTGGTGACAGAACTTTAACATTCAGCACTCACAATAGCAATTGATGTTAACATGCCTCGCCATCTTCAACACCTCAACATCTGTCATCTTGCTTAATATTGCCTTCTGTTCTCTTACAGGGCCTTCAGTGACCGCCCTGACGGCGGAGGGCGATTCCTCAGAGGACCTGCCGGCCTCTGAGGGGGCACCGTCACATCTGAGCGAGCCATCCACCAGCGCAGATACTCACACCTCGGTGGGTCCCCGTCCTCAGTTAGTTGGGGTCGCACATGGTGAGTCATCACACACATGTGAGCACGAGCAGACACTGGTGTCAGGGGCAGCTGTGCAGAGTCCGTGTCAGTGGGAGCACTCTTCTCCAGGCTCTGCTCAGCTGGACACAGATGCTGAACCCTGGGGGCCATCCTTTAAAAGGAGAATGATCGAGGGGCAGCAGCACATTTACGAGGTGCTGGAACAGGTGCCACGTGCACTCTCCACAATCGGGCAGAGGATGGAGGAGTCCAACTCCTGCATGAGTGGAATGGTGGCACAGGTACATGAGGGCATCTCTGAGATACTGTCACAGGGACGTGAGGGCATCTCTGAGATACTGTCACAGGGACATGAGGGCATCTCTGAGATACTGTCACAGGGACATGAGGGCATCTCTGAGATACTGTCACAGGGACATGAGGGCATCTCTGAGATACTGTCACAGGGACATGAGGGCATCTCTGAGATACTGTCACAGGGACATGAGGGAATCTCTGAGATAGTGTCACAGGGACATGAGGGCATCTCTGAGATAGTGTCACAGGGACATGAGGGAATCTCTGAGATACTGTCACAGGGACATGAGGGCATCTCTGAGATACTGTCACAGGGACATGAGGGCATCTCTGAGATACTGTCCCAGGGACATGAGGGCATCTCTGAGATAGTGTCACAGGTACATGAGGGAATCTCTGAGATACTGTCACAGGGACATGAGGGCATCTCTGAGATAGTGTCACAGGGACGTGAGGGCATCTCTGAGATAGTGTTGTGGGTAAGTGCGGGAATGTCTGCGATGGAGGGAAGGCTAGCCTCCATGGAGCTTCAAGCACGGCTCACCATTGATTCCATTGAGGCCCTGACAATGGCCCTTCGGACTCAGGGTGAGCAACATTCTGCCACCTTAAACAGGCAGGCAGATACTCTGGCACTGGCCTTACAAGGCTTCACACGTGTCCTCCAAACTGTCATCCAGCAGGGTGGTAGGAGTGATGTGGGCCTGGCCCAGGGGAGGGATGATGGCGGAAGGGGACATGGAAGTGGGGACGCCACTCAAAGCGCCCCCATGTCTCACCCGTTGCCCCCCTCTCACCCAGTACCCACAATGCTGCCTCCTCTCTGGGTGGCCGAGTCTGCCCCTGCACAGGTGCAGGTGGAGCAATCTTTGGAGGGGCCCTCACGGGCATCGAAACCCAGAGGGCGAAGGCCCAAAGCATCTAATCGGTCAGGGCATGAACGAGAGCAACCTGACACTACCTCTGCTGCAGCCTCAGGGGATGCACCACGTGGGAGTACTCGTAAACGTAAGGCGAAGGTTTTGTGAGCACAAAGGGGATGCACAAGGGTGTTTGATGGTTTGTCATGTTTTTTATTTATATTTGATTTTTGTTAATGGCACATTAAATATTATTATTGTCCCCACTACTGCCACGTCTTGGCCATTCTAGACTGGCTTGTGTAATCAGTCCCTTTCATGAGGTTCACCATGAGCACCCACACTTGATGCCACCCATGGGGTCACCCTCCAGTGGGTGTATGTGTAGTTGCACGACTATTTTGTGCAGGTGCCTGTGGTGCAGCACTGTGTTGTGGAGCTCCACGTGGCGGAGGTGGACATCGTGCCTGGCGAGGCTGGTGATGTTGTTCGTCCTCGGATGAAGTGATGAATGCAGTAATGGCGTCTCCCCCATCCTGACGGTGTGAGTTTGAGGGGGTCCGCAAAATAGGTAAATGTGTTTGCACAGCAGAGTTTAGGATATAAATTCATAATTTTGAGTGGAAAGACAAAGGTGTTGCAGTCAAAACTTTGTCTGAAGTGACAGAGTGCCCTGCTGCAATAAATGAGGTTTTCCCCCCAACTGTCAAATAATCCTGTGCATCTCCCACTGGCTGCTGGCTGAAACACGTCTGCTCCAACAGGGAGTGTTTCCCACAGCACGGGAAACACGCTGAGGATCCTTCAAAATTGCACCCCTGCCAAAATCTCCACTCAATGAGGTCTCTCAAGTACCTCAAGTATCTGACTAATTATCTAAAGCAGCATCTCGCCGGCTTTAATTGCCGGTGGGAATCCCACATTTGGGAGCTGCGCGCACCCGAACACGTCACTGGGGAACCCGGAAGTGAGCAGGTTGGAGCCGGGCTCCGATCCCGCTCCGCGATTCCGCCATTTTAGGAGCCCCCCCGCCCCCAATGTACCCGCTCGGCCATCCGAAAATCGGCCCCTGTGTCTCTCTCTCTCTCTCTCTCTGTTTCTCTATGTGTCTCTCTCTCTGTTTCTCTGTTTGTCTCCATGTATCTCTCTCTGTCTCCTTCTCTCCCTCTCTGTCTTTAAGTCTCTCTTTTTATGTATCTCGCTCTCTCTGTCTCACTCTAAATGTCTCGCTCTCTCTGTCTCTTTGTCTTTCTCTTCATCTATCTCTCTTTCTCTCCGTGTCGCTCTCTCTGTCTCTCACAGTGTGCCTCCCTCTCTCTCACAGTCTCTGTCTATCTCTCTCTCTGTCTATCTCTCTCTCAGTCTCTCTGACTCTCCAGGTGTCTCTCTCTGACTCCCTCTTTCTACCTCTCTGTCTCTCTCTCTGCCTCTCTGTCTCTCTTGCAGTTTCTCTCTCTGTCTCTCTATGTGTCTCTCTCCAAGCCTCGCTCTCTCTCAGTCTCGCTCTCTCTCTCTGTGTCTCTTTGTGTCTCTCTCTCAGTCTCGCAGTTTCTCTGTGTCTCTTTGTGTCTCTCTCTCAGTCTCGCTCTCTCTCTGTCTCTCTCGCAGTCTCTCTCTCTGTCTCCCTATGTGTGTCTCTCTCTGTCTCACTCTCTCTCTCTGTCTCTCTCTTTATGTATTTTTATTATTCATTCATGGGATGTGGGCGTCGCTGGCGAGGCTGGCATTTGTTGCCCATCCTTAATTGCCCTTGAGAAGGTGGTGGTGAGCCGCCTTCTTGAACCGCTGCAGTCCGTATGGTGAAGGTTCTCCCACAGTGCTGTTGGGAAGGGAGTTCCAGGATTTTGACCCAGTGACGATGAAGGAACGGCGATATATTTCCAAGTCGGGATGGTGTGTGACTTGGAGGGGAACGTTCAGGTGGTGTTGTTCCCATGTACCTGCTGCTCTTGTCCTTCCAGGTGGTAGAGGTCGCGGGTTTGGGAGGAGCTGTTGAAGAAGCCTTGGCGAGTTGCTGCAGTGCATCCTGTGGATGGTGCACACTGCAGCCACAGTGCGCCGGTGGTGAAGGGAGTGAATGTTTAGGGTGGTGGATGGGGTGCCAATCAAGCGGGCTGCTTTGTCCTGGATGGTGTCGAGCTTCTTGAGTGTTGTTGGAGCTGCACTCATCCAGGCAAGTGGAGAGTATTCCATCACACTCCTGACTTGTGCCTTGTAGGTGGTGGAAAGGCTTTGGGAGTATCTCTCCATGTATCACACTCGCTGTCTCTTTGTCTTTCTCTCAGTCTCTCTCTCTCTCTCTCTCTGTCTTTCTCTCTCTCTCTCTCTCGGTCTCTCTCTCTTTCTCTCTTTCTCTCTCCCGGTCTCTCTCTCAATCGCTGTCCCTCTCTGTCTCTGTCTCTCTCTCAGGCTCTCGGTCTCTCTCTCCCTCTCTCTCTCTCTCTCTCTCTCTCTTTCTCTGTCTTTCTTTCTCTCTCTCTCTGTTTCTCACTCTCTTTGTCCCCACGGAGAGTTTAAAGGTAAAGGTAAAGAAGGAAATGTGGGTAAAATGGGAATATTGGGGATTGGGATAGGAGGGGAGGCCCGAGGTGTCCTAGTGGGGTCAGTGGGAGCACTCCTGCTCCTCCTGGGCAGAAAGGAATGTGAACATTGAAAGCTAACATTTCCTGGGCCTCCTGTGCCCAGGATCGGTGCTGCTCCTCGCTTTTGCTGCTGGGTTTGAGACGGTCTGGGCCTTAGTCGGGCCCACGGTTAAAATGGCGTGCACGTCCCGATGACATCATTTGCTATTTAAATGAGGTCCCCACGCCTCTGGGACGGGTGGCCTTCCAGTGCCTGATTTGAGGTGAGTTAAAATGGAGGGCGTGGGAACGAATCGGCTCCAAACCAAATCAAAACCTGTCCACTCAAATTCCCCGCAGTTTCCTTTAACCCTTTCCACGTGCTCTCACTGTGTCGCCGTCACACTCGACTGTACAAATAACTGTTGCTTAATCCGATGAATTCTTAACCCACTGACACCACAGGGATGGCACTGCCAGCTGCAGTCAAGGTCACCTCCTCTCAACGTTTCTGCCTCCAGACCAGCATAGGGATCATCTGCATTCTCGGCCAGTTTGCTGCCCACAGATACATTAACCAGGTAACTGATACATCGTTCAGCAGGTCCTGCACCTCCATCTACTTTCACACTGAGAGGCCCCAGACCTCGTCAGAGCCTTGATCCAGGCACGGACACAAGAGCCGAGTGCCAGGGGAGAGGTGGGAGGAGCTGCTCTCAACATAGAGGCAGCACTCGACCGAGTGTGGCACCAAGGAGCCCGAGCAATACTGAGGTCAATGGGGCTCAAAGTGAAACCCCTCCAGTGACTGGAGTCACACCTGACCCAAAGGATGATGGTCATGGTTGTCAGGGACCAATCCTCGCAGCCCCAGGACATCACTGCAGGAGTTCCTCAAGGAAGCATCATCGGCCCAACCATCTTCATCTCCTTCATTAGTGACCTTCTCTCCACCATACGGTCAGGACTGGGGCTGTTCACTGATGATTGCACCTTTTCAGGGCAATAAATGCGGCCTTGTCAGCATCACCCACATCCTGAGAACAGATAAAAAAATGTGTTCCCTTCCACGATCAGGAATCGTATCTGGAATTTCAGTTCCCGTCACTCCCCTCACACAATCTATTGGACAGACCTGGTTTGCTTCAAGCCAATGACTGAAAGTTGCAACAATTCCACACCTTCTGTTTCAGAACAAGTGAGAACTGAGGAGTGAAAGAACTTTCTGTCCCGTCTCGGTCAGTTAGTCAGTGATGTCACCCTCCTCTGCTGTCACCTGTTCAGGACCATTACAGTGTGGAATTCTTACACAGCTTCACCCGCCCACTCTGCCAGCCTGGTTATGTCTTCCTGTGTTTTGATCCAGTCTCCACATTATTAACTGTACTCCCCAAATTGGTATCATCTGGAAATTTCAACACCAAATTTGAGTCAAATAATTTCTGCCTCTTCCCACTGTCGGCCAATCCGATAAACTTCCCTGAACTCCTAACCTGTGTTCTCTGTTTTGTAGCCCTCTTTCAATCCATTCTGCTACCTGGCCCCTGACTCCACACGCCCTGACCTTTGTCATGAGTCTTGTGCAGCACGTTATCGAAGGCCTTTTGGAAGTCCATGTAAACCACATCCACTGCATCGCCCTTGTCTACTCTTTCTGATGCTTCTTCAGTTGCTGCTTTCAGCCAATCCCACGAGTGCACAACAGTTGGTTCACGGGGTAATGATAAAAGCCTGAAGTTATTGTTGGTGATATTAGTGCAAGAAACGGTTAACACCTTCCCCTCTCCACAATTTTAACACAGGAGATAACCCGTTTATTGTAACTGGGTCAAGACCTCCATTACAGCAGTGAATGGTGGAGTGTGATAGGAACAGACCGAGTGTCTGTCCCACTGATATCACCAGCAGTTATTTCAGTACAAAGTGTGATGGTTACCGAGTGGGAGCATGTGGAAAGGGTTAAGTGAAGCTCGTGGAGAGTCGAGCAGACAGGTTCTCAGCTGGTTTGAGGCCCGATACAGTGGCTGAGTTTGTTTTTGCAAAGATCTTATTCCCATTGACAAGTAGAAAGGCCAAGACGGATCTTTATCTGTTGTACTAACATCAGCTGATTTGCATCAGATGTTTCCGTGTAACTCACCTCCTGCACATATTAATCCAGCTTGTTTATTTCCCCACATTAACTAATGGGATTTATTCATGATATTATTTACAGACACTCTCACTCCCTGCACCAATGTCCCACCTGTCAGTCAAGTAACAAACTTGGGATTGTTCCCAGTATTTTTAAACAACAAGTGACACTCACAGGGATTGGACTGAGGACAATGCGCAAGGAATTTGTTCAAAATATTTAAATGAAGGGACCCTGCAGAATCGGCCAGGGTCGAGGGGCTGCTCCAGATATCCTGATGGGAAAATTATCCCAATATTCCAGTAACATTTCACACTGTCTTCAGGGCCAAAGGAAAATGCACAATAATCCAAAAATACAGTCATTCTGCCTTCAGGAGAAGCTGGCACCCAACAGACACGAGCGGCAGATAACTGGTGGTGGGACACCATAGATTGAAAGTCCTACCATCGATGGGGAAGCTGTAGTTGAGCTCCCTGCTCATTCTGCTGGCCTCTGGTAGGAGTGCTGAGGCTCAGTCCCAGCCATGTCTGTCTGCACTGCCCGGCTTCGTATCCGTGAAGGTTTCTACAGCCCTTCTACAGTGACTGATTCATTTCACCAACATGACCTATTGGTTTAGGGAACGCTCTGTTCTGTCCCTGGAAAACATTGACCTGTTCCATTATCTCCTCATCTCTCCATCGCCCTTCGATCCAGCTCCTTTTTGAAAGGTGCCAATGACTCCGAATCGACCCTGTTCTCTACAAACGGGTTCCAATCTCACTGCAGCCAGTGCACAGAGGAGACCTTCCACCATGGGGAGAAATGGGGGAATAGATGGGGTTCAGATCGATTACAAAAGGGATTGGATTGGTCAGTGTAAAAATTCTCATGTCTTTGTAATTATTATCTTTTTATTTTTGGGGTCTTCACCTCAATATATTGTTCACCAAATCCGAAATGTTCTCCTCGATAATATTCATTAAATCCTAATATTATCTATACATTCACTCACAGGCTGATTAATGAGGTCAGGAACTATGACTGTACTTTCCATTTCTCACTCAGCAGGTAAAGTGACACCTTGTAAAATCTCATGTGTAACACACGGAACATTCTCATGGTTTCCAGTCCCTCCTCTTCTGAGCCGGCAGTTACTGATTGGCTAGCAGTGATTTTGACATCATTAATGGTCCAGCCAATTGGAACTGATGTCAATGGTTCCAGTGGCACAATCTGCTATATATATGTGCAGCAGCTCCTGAAACCTCATCACATTGGACAACTGGGGGAGAGGTAGGAAGGAATGGGAGCAGGAAATCCCCACCTTTACTTTGAAACCTCGACACTAATGTTCAATCTTTTTCTTGTGTTTCAGGTTGGAGGAAAGGAACTTCACTGCAGACATGATGCTGGGGACAGTTTTGCTTCTGAGTGCATTGCTCGTCAGTGATGTGGCAGGTAGGGTCAATCAAAGATGGTGTGTGAGAACAGGTTAATGATGTGAGGTGACGAGTTAGTGGAACAGCCGCTGAGTAAATTAGAGAGAAGAGAAAGGGCCGGAACCTGAAGGAATGTCGTAAAATGAGCAGCTGTCGGACTTCGATAACCTTCAATATTCCACCCAGTCTAATCCCACTCTCCCTGTCACTCCCCATACCCTTTAATATCCCACCCAGTCTAATCCGACTCTCCCCCCTCACTCCCCATACCCTTTAATATCCCACCCAGTCTAATCCCACTCTCCCCCTCACTCCCCATACCCTTTAATATCCCACCCAGTCTAATCCCACTCTCCCCCTCACTCCCCATACCCTTTAATATCCCACCCAGTCTAATCCCACTCTCCCCCCTCAATCCCCATACCCTTTAATATCCCACCCAGTCTAATCCCACTCTCCCCCTCACTCCCCATACCCTTTAATATCCCACCCAGTCTGATCCCACTCTCCCCCTCACTCCCCATACCCTTTAATATCCCACCCAGTCTAATCCCACTCTCCCCCCTCACTCCCCATACCCTTTAATATCCCACCCAGTCGAATCCCACTCTCCCCCCTCACTCCCCATACCCTTTAATATCCCACCCAGTCTCATCCCACTCTCCCCCTCACTCCCCATACCCTTTAATATCCCACCCAGTCTCATCCCACTCTCCCCCTCACTCCCCATACCCTTTAATATCCCACCCAGTCTAATCCCACTCTCCCCCTCACTCCCCATACCCTTTAATATCCCACCCAGTCTAATCCTACTCTCCCCTCTCACTCCCCATACCCTTTAATATCCCACCCAGTCTAATCACACTCTCCCCCCTCACTCCCCATACCCTTTAATATCCCACCCAGTCTAATCCCACTCTCCCCCTCACTCCCCATACCCTTTAATATCCCACCCAGTCTAATCCCACTCTCCCCCTCACTCCCCATACCCTTTAATATCCCACCCAGTCTAATCCCACTCTCCCCCCTCACTCCCCATACCCTTTAATATCCCACTCAGTCTAATCCCACTCTCCCCCTCACTCCCCGTACCCTTTAATATCCCACCCAGTCTAATCCCACTCTCCCCTCTCTCCCCATACCCTTTAATATCCCACCCAGTCTAATCCCACTCTCCCCCTCACTCCCCGTACCCTTTAATATCCCACCCAGTCTAATCCCACTCTCCCCCTCCCTCCAATAGTCTATTTATAAGCAGCTCTCCCATTCCCATTTTTGGATTTGATGGACTGTGTTTCATCACCAGTTTGTGAGAGAATTCCACATTCTCACCATCCGCTGTGGGGAAACAGGCTCTGAAATCCCATGGGCCACGATCTGGAGAGTGACGTTGGGATTGTGCCCACCAGTGCCCTCCAGGACTGACGCTGCCCCTGAGTATGGGGGTAAGTGTGAGGCCCCTCATTAATATGGGGCCAGTGGACACTGGTGTCACTGTGGGTGCATCTCTGGCCCCACACTGCCTGAAACTCGTGCACCTGCTGCCATCCAGGGGGTGTCCAGTTCCTCCTCGGGGTGTTGAGACATCGATGAGGGGAAGAGAAACAGTGTGAAGACTGATAGGGTTGAACAGCCACCCAATTAAAGGGAAGTGAGAGAGATGATCGATACTGGTATAAATTATAGGGAGGTCCTGGGAACAAACAATGTGAAACATGTCAATTGTCTTTCTATTGTGTAGATGTAAATGGTGTTGCTGGAGAATAAGGAGTTTGACCAGCTCTGTCTTCTCAAACAAAGATAACCTCGTTGACTGTTGAATTACTTTGGAACATTGGAACAGGAGTAGGCCATTCAGCCCCTCGTGCCTGCTCTGCCATTTGATAAGATCATGGCTGATCTGTGATCTAACTCCATTTACCTGCCTTTGGCCCATATCCCTTAATCCCTTTGGTTGCCAAAAAGCTATCTACCTCAGATTTAAATTTAACAATTGAGCTGGTCTCAATTGCTGTTTGCGGAAGAGAGTTCCAAACTTCTACCACCCTTTGTGTGTAGAAATGTTTTCTAATCTCGCTCCTGAAAGGTCTGGCTCTAATTTTTAGACTGTGCCCCCTACTCCTAGAATCCCCAACCAGCGGAAATAATTTCTCTCTATCCACCCCATCTGTTCCCCTTAATATCTTATAAACTTCGATCAGATCACCCCTTAACCTTTGAAACTCGAGAGAATACAACCCCAATTTGTGTAATCTCTCCTCGTAACTTAACCCTTGAAGTCCAGGTATCATTCCAGTAAACCTACGCTGCACTCCCTCCAAGGCCAATATGTCCTTCCGAAGGTGCGGTGCCCAGAACTGCTCACAGTACTCCAGGTGCAGTCTAACCAGGGTTTTGTATAGCTGCAGCATAACTTCTGCCCCCTTGTACTCTAGTCCTCTGGATATAAAGGCCAGCATTGCATTTGCCGCCTTGATTATTTTCTGCACCTGTTCATGACACTTCAATGATCGATGAACCTGAACCCCTAAGTCCCATTGGACATCCACTGTTTTTAACTTTTTACCATTTAGAAAGTACCCTGTTCTATCCTTTTTTGATCCAAAGTGGATGACCTCACATTTGTCTACATTGAATTCCATTTGCCACAGTTTTGCCCATTCACCTAATCTATCAATATCGCTTTGTAATTTTATGTTTTCATCTACACTGCTTGCAATGCCACCAATCTTTGTGTCATCGGCAAACTTAGATATGAGACTTTCTATGCCTTCATCTAAGTCGTTCATAAATATTGTGAATAATTGAGGCCCCAAGACAGATCCCTGCGGGACTCCACTAGTCACATCCTGCCAATGTGAGTACCTACCCATTATCCCTACTCTCTGTCCCCTTTCGCTCAGCCAACTTCCTAACCAAGTTTGTACTTTTCCCTCGATTCCATGGGCTTCTATCCTAGCTAACAGTCTCTTATGTGGGACCTTATCAAATACCTTCTGGAAGTCCATATAAATAACATCCATTGACATTCCCCTGTCCACTACTTTAGTCACCTCTTCAAAAAATTCAATCAGATTTGTCAGGCACGACCTACCTTTCACAAATCCATGCTGGCTCTCTCTGATTAACTGAAAATTCTCGGTGTTCAGTCACCCTATCCTTAATTATAGACTCCAGCATTTTCCCCACAACAGATGTTAGGCTGACTGGTCTATAATTCCCCGGTTTCCCCCTCTCTCCTTTCTGAAAAAGCGGAGTGACATGTGCAATTTTCCAATCTAGAGGGACAGTTCCTGAATCTAGAGAACTTTGCAGATGCCCTAACTATAATCATTCAATGTGCTAACCTACTTCCTTTAAATCCCTGGGATGGAAACCATCTGGTCCTGGGGATTTGTCACTCTTTAGTGCTATTATTTTCTTCATTACTGTTGCTTTACTTACATTAATTTTATCGAGTCCCTGTCCCCGATTCAATATTAGTTTTCTTGGGATTTCCGGCATGCTATCCTCTTTTTCGACTGTAAATACTGATGCAAAGTAATTATTCAACATATCTGCCATTTCCCCATTTTCAATGACTATATCCCCACTTTCAGTTTTTAAGGGGCCAACACTGCTCCTGACCACCCTCTTTTTCCTAATATAACTGTAAAAGTTCTTCGTATTGGTTTTGATATCCGTTGTGAGTTTCTTTTCAGACACTCTTTTTGTGGCTCTTACTATCTGTTTTGTGACCCTTTGTTGATCTTTGTATCTTTCCCATTCGCCAGGATCTGTGCCATTTTTTGCCTTTTTGTATGCCCTTTCCTTATGTCTTATACTGGGCGCCTTTGATCTTGTTACTTGATAAACAACCAACAAAGACCTTTAAACACTGCCCCCCCCCTGGGGTTATTAAACACTGGACAGGGATGCACCCCCCTGTTAACGAGTACGTGTGGTAAACAGAATACGGTCGTTTAGGGAAAGATCGATCAAGTACAGGGAAGTCACACTTCACGCGAAACAAGGACACGGTAATGTGCATAAGATCAGTGTATGAGAGGAGTGTCACACATGGTTTGAGTGAACAAAGACACTGCAATATTTGTGGGGAAATGACTGTTTGAAAACCAGTTGTGTTTGAGTGTAACACAGACGCTCAGTCTGTGTGTGTTAAAGAGGTTTCAGTGAGTGCATCCAAAGTATGAGGAAAAGGTCCATAAAAAGACCACGGTTTTGGCTGTTTGGGAGTACAGTAGTGACGGTGATGTCTCTACTGTACCCAGAGAAAGACTGGAATTAAAGAACATTCATCTCTGTTTGATTGTACTCTGTTTGTTCAATTGCTCTCCACGCTGAACTTAATAAAGGATAGACTTTCTTTTAATTGGAAGAAGACGACCGTATTCTGTTTACGACACGTATCCTTTAACCGGGGGGTGCATCACAGTCCAGGGGCTGGCAGTGTTTAAAGGGCCGATGGTAGTTGATGGGGAGCATTGGCACTGGCTTCAGATTTATCTCAAATACAAAGACTGACTCCTTGAATCAGAAATAAAGTGAAGGTTTGGGGATTGCTGTTGTGAATATTCAGTTTGTTTTAATCTAATTCTCTTTAACTGCAGCTGATGTTACTCTGAATGGAACATCGGAGAATCAGCAACAGGAGGCGGAGACTGATCAGGATCAGGACCGTGAAAAACGTGATGTCCCTGGGAGAGGATCTTGTCCCAATGGCTGGTTTTATTTTAATTATTTCTCCTCCTGTTACCGGTTTGTCCCTGACACACAAACTTGGATAGAAGCTGAGGTAAGTCCCTGGAGTCTCCATTTTAAGTTATTGTTTGTTCCTCAGTGTTTCTAAATGTGACAGGGCGCAGAGAATGAAAGAACCTTCTTGTTTGTATCTGGACAGTTCTGATTGACTCGGTGCGTTCCATCACCTGGGAAACGTGATCTACATTGTATTCTACATTAAACACTGAGGGCTCTGAACTGTGATATTGAACCTACAGACAAGGAGGGTCACAGGCCCATCGATGGACAGTGGGGAGGGTCACAATGGGTCAGAGTGTCTCTGGATTAGAAAAGAGTGAAATCAGCACTGGTCCCTGATCCTGATCACCATCCAGTGACACTTTCTGCAAAAGGTGTTGTGTGGAAGTTTGGTGGGGATAGGATTGGGTTCTGGTCTCCTGATCTTCAGATCAAAGGAGACAAGGTCCATTTCAAGGATCTGCTGTGGGGCCATTGAGAGGGCAGATCGTGTTAAAAACCCAACACTGTAACTGCTCAGCTAAGTCTTCAGACATTTTCAAAATCCATCCAGATACATCCAGTGATTGGTTAGT
The DNA here is from genome assembly GCF_035084215.1 of Heptranchias perlo. Lineage (NCBI taxonomy): Eukaryota > Metazoa > Chordata > Chondrichthyes > Hexanchiformes > Hexanchidae > Heptranchias > Heptranchias perlo. Next base: position 48,675,625 of record NC_090348.1, on the reverse strand, counting down.
CTTGTTAACTGAAAACTTTCATTCAATGGTCAGTAATGTCTCCCCATGTCATTTCATTTGCTCCCTTCCTATTGGGCAATGTTCATCACATGCACAAAGTCTGAGCCAAGACTGGTGGTCAGGGGAGGGTCGGTGGAGGTGGGGTTACTGTGTTCCCGATCTGGAGAGACTGGGCTGTCGCCTCAAAATTTCTTGCATAAAAAGGGTCTCCCCTCTTCACAGGCCCAGACCACATCCCCGCCCCCCTCCCCTTCCCATCTACCACTCAGCAGCCTCCTGCACCTGCTTTCACCAGATGGGTTACTGCTACTCTGGCAGGCCTCAGAGACTGAGAATGTGGCAACTCCTGACGCCCAGGGTCCAGGGCTCAAGGGCAAGATTGAGACCCTGTATATCCGGGTCCCAGACAAATTTGCACCCTCTGAAGTTGCAGCAGGAGTGTGCTGGAAGGGCTGCAGGGTTCCGGCCCGAGGCCTTTAAAGGTTCTCCAATTGTCCTCCAGTGAGGTGTTGTTCGAAACACCATTCTCCACACTCCCAAGTCGATTGGCTGAAGCTGTTCCCTCATTTATTTGAAGCTGGCCCTTCCTGGCTCCTGATATTTCTGAATTCTAGCTCATTCCACCCTTGACCATTCTGTGGTCCCAATTCCTCCAATCGTGCCTCAGCCTTTGTTTGCTGTGTGTGCCTGGGTCATTTACCATTTACCAAATCAAGTTATTCACCGCCTCTTGTGTCTTCCCTGACACAATGAAATCCTCATGTCTCCATTTCCCAACTTGACTCCAAACTACATGGCGATTTCCAATTGATATTTACAACAACAACTTGTGTTCATACAGTGCCTTAACGTCGTAAAACATTTCAGGGCACTTCACAGGAGCGATTATCAGACTAAATTTGACACCGAGCCACATAAGGAGATATTAAGACAAGTGACCAATAGCTTGGTCACAGAGGTAGGTTTTAAGGAGCGTCTTAAAGGAGGAGAGAGAGGCGGAGAGGTTTAGAGAGGAATTCCCGAGCTTCGGGCCGAGGCATCTGAAGGCACGGCCGCCAATGGTGGAGCGATGGAAATTAGGGTTACGCAAGAGGCCAGAATTGGAGGAGTTCAGAGATCTTGGAGGATTGTAGGGCTGGAGGAGGTTAGAGATAGGGTGGGGCAAGGGCCATGGAGGGGTTTGAAAACAAGGGTTAGAATTTTAAATCCAAGGTGTTCCTGAACCGGGAATCAATGTCGGTGCGTGAACACAGGGGAGATGGGTGGAACATAGGAACAAGAAGAGGCCATTCTGCCCCTCGAGCCAGTTCTGCCATTCAATCAAAGACTGGCAGGCAAACCTGCAATTGAACAGTGGGCGGCCTTTAAAGAGGAGATTGTTCGGGTACAGTCTCGGCAAATTCCCACGAGGCAGAAAGGTAGGGCAACTAAAGCCAGAGCTCCATGGATGACAAAGGAGTAAAATGAAGTGGAAAAAAGGTGCATATGACCGATGTCAGATTGATAACTCAAGTGAGAACAGGCTGAATATAGAAAGTTCAGAGGGAAAGTGGAAAAAGAGGGATGAGAGAGAGTATGAGAATAGACTGGCGAACAACATAAAAGGGAATCCAAAAGTCGTCTTGAGACATGTAAGAGGAGGGATGGGGTCAATTAGGGACCATAAAGGAGATCTGCTCATGGAGGCAGAGGGCATGGCCGAGGTACTAAATGAGTCTTTACCAAGGAAGAAGATGCTGCCAGAGTCTCAGTAAAGGAAGATGTAGTTGAGATACTGGATGGGCTAAAAATTGATAGAGGAGGTACTGGAAAGGCTGCTGTACTTAAAGTAGAGAAGTCACCTGGTCCGGATGGGATGCATCCTGGATTGCTGAGGGGAGTAAGGGGGGGAAATTGCGGAGGTACTGGCCATAATCTTCCAAACATCCGTAGATACGGGGGTGGTGCCAGAGGACTGGAGAATTGCAAATGTTACACCCTTGTCCATAAAAAGGTGTAAGGATAAACCCAGCAACGACAGGCCAGTTAGTTTAACCTCGGTGGTGGGGAAACTTTCAGAAATGATAATCTGGGACAGAATTAAGTCACTTGAGTGTGGATTGATTAGGGAAAGCCAGCACGGATTTGTTAAAGGCAAAACGGTTTTATCCAATTTGGTAGAGTTTTTTGATGAGGTAACAGATTGGGTCGATGAGGGCAATGCAGTTGATGTGGTGTATATGGACTTTCAAAAGGTTTTTGGTGAAGTGCCACATGGGAGGCTTGTCATCAAGATTGTGGCCCATGGAATAAAGGGGGCAGTAGCAACATGGATACAGAATTAGCTAAGGGACAGGAAACAGAGAGTAGTGGTGACCGGTTGTTTTTTGGACTGGAGTGAGGTGTCCAGTGGTGTTCCCCAGGGGTCGGTGCTGGGACCACTGTTTCTCTTGATATGTTAATGACTTGGACTTGAGTGTACAGGGCACAATTTCAAAATTTGCAGCTGACACAAAACTTGGAAGTGCAGTGAACAGTGAGGAGGATAGAGATAGACTTCAAGAGGATATAGACACACTGGTGGAATGGGCGGACACGTGGCAGATGAAGTTAACGCAGTTCAATGCAAAGTGATACATTTCGGGAGGAAGAATGAGGAGAGGCAATATAAACTAGAGGGCACAATTCTAAAAGGGGTACAGGAACAGAGATCTGGGGGTATATGTTCACAAATCATTGAAGGTGGCAGGGCAGGTTGAGAAAGCAGTTAAAAAAGCATACGGGATAATGGGCTTTATAAATAGAGGCATAGAGTACAAAAGGATGGATGTTATGATGAACCTTTATAAAACACTGGTTCGGCCACAATTGGAATATTGTGTCCAGTTCTGGGCACTGCACTTTAGGAAAGATGTGAAGGCCTGAGAGAGGGTGCAGAAGAGATTTACTACAATGTTTCCAGGGATGAGGGACTTTATGTACGTGGATAGACTGGAGAAGCTGGGGTTGTTCTCCTTGGAACAGAGACGGTTGTGAGGAGATTTGATGAGATATTCAAAATCATGAAGGGTCCAGACAGAGTAGATAGAGACAAACTGTTCCCATTGGCGGAAGGGTCAAGAACCAGAGGACATAGATTTAAGGTGATTGGTTCTTTTACCAAAAGTGACATGAGGACAAACGTTTTTACACAGTGAGTGGTTAGGATCTGGAATGCGCTGCCCGAGGGGGTGGTGGAGGCAGATTCAATCATGGCCTTCAAAAGGGAACTGGATAAGTACTTGAAAGTAAAACATTTGTAGGACTATGGGGATAGGGCGGGGGAGTGGGACTAGATGGATTGCTCGCGCATAGAGCTGGCGGGGCCAAGGTCACTGATATCGGGGGGAGGGTCTCGGCCATCGGGGGGGGGAATCGGCTGATCGCGGCAGGTGGTCTTGTTGGGTCTGGGGGAAACACTCCTGCTCCTCTGGGCCCACAAGCAGTGCAATAAAGACCCTCACTCACCTCATGATCCAGGCCTCCTCGCCTCTTTCACTCGAGATTCTCGAGCCCCGGGAAACCCCCACTGGAAACATGAAATTTAAAGTTAGGTCAAATTCAATTTAACTTCTACTAATGATGTTAATTGCCCCACTAACGACCCACTCACTGGCACTAATTAGGGACGTGACCTTGGCTGGTACTTTGGGCGCACACATCCCAACGTGCCCACGTTAAACCCGGTTGTGGGCGTGTTTGAACCAGGTTGGGGTCGCGATCAAAACACCAGCGGTTTTCACCTCCCACCCGCCCCCAATCCAACCGTTCTTGGGGATTAAAATTCCCCCCACTGGTCACATGCTGCCAGTTCGAGTACATGCCCATTACCCCGACTCTCTCTCTCCTTCCTCCAAACCAATTCCCTCCCCATGTCAAGAAGTTGCCTCCAATTCCATGCGCTCTCATTTTAGTTAAGCCTCTTATGTGGAACCTTATCGAATGCCTTCTGGATGTCCATATAAATAACATCCATCGACACTTCCTTATCCACCACGTTCGTTCCCCTCAAAAAATGGAACTAGTTTCGTCAGACATGTCTCATCCGTTACAAATCCATGCTGGCTCTCTCTCTGATCAGTTCATATTTGTCCAAGTGTCCGTCACTCTGTCCCTAATAACAGAATCTAGTCACATCGCCCGTCTCTGCCCCTGCCTCAACTCATCTGCTGCTGAAACCTTGCCTCTGTTACCTCCAGACTCAACTGTTGCAATGCTCTCCTGGGTGAACAGGACTTGGTGCGAGTTAGGAAATGGGCAGCAGAGTTTTGGATGAGCTGAAGTTTACAAAGGGTCCAAGATGGAAAGGCCGGCCAGGAGAGCATTGGAATAGTCGAGTCTGGAGGTTAAATGAAGGCATGGATGAGGGTTTCAGCAACAGATGAGCTGAGGCAGGGGCGGAGAAGGGTGATGTTACGGAGGTGGAAGTAGGCGGTCATTGTAGTGGAGATGATATCGTGTTGGGAGCTCGACTCGGGGTCAAATAGAAGGCCAAGGTTGTGAACGGTCTGGTTCAGCCTCAGACAGTGGCCAGGGAGAGGGATGGAGTCGGTGGCGAGGGAATGGAGTTTGTGGCGAGGACCAAAGACAATGACTTCGGTCTTCCCAATATTAAATTGGAGGGAATTTCTGCTCATCCAATACTGGATGTCGGACAAGCAGTGTGACAAATCAGAGGCAGAGGAGAGGTTGAGAGAGGTGGTGGTGAGGTAGAGCTGGGTGTCGTCAGCGTCCATGTGGAACCTGACGCGTGTTTTCGGATGGTTTCGTTGATTGAAGTTCCCCTTTAGAATGACCTTCCAGTTTTCACACACCTTTCAATCTGTGGTCAAACCCTAATGTTCATTTGTTGTTTTCACATTCGAGGTCAAACCAGAGCAGCTCATTGGGTAACTTTTCACCTCCCACTGCATCAACTTGTTAATTCCCTCTGTGACCCTGAGATGAAGCCACAATCTCCAGATAGTAATTCTATCTGAACTAAATTAAACTGGAGATACACACTTAGAAATATTAGCAGTGGTCTGTCGTTCTGATCAATCTGATAGTGTCGACATTGTCACTTTACAGTGACGTGGACTGCAGTGGCCGTCAACATCTGTATTGACAGCAGCTGGATGGATAAAAGTTGGGGAGAACAGGAGAATCAACTCCAGCGACCCTGCAGAACGTTCTAGAACAGAACTGAATACAGTCAATGTGAAATGATGATAAACAACAAATGTTATGTTTTGTTTTTATTTAAAGCTGTTCTGCCAACAACTGGCTACAGACGGCCATCTTGCCTCCATCCATTGGCAAGAACAGAATCATTTCATTGCACAGCTGTTAAAGGCAGAACAACAATCAAATAATCGTGTTTGGATTGGTTTGAGTGACCGCCACAAGGTAATGTTCTGAGTTACTATATCATAAATTGTTCATTGGAGCAGGAATACACATTTATAAATGATATTATTTCTCTCCCACAGGAAAGGACTTTTCTTTGGACTGATGGATCTTTATCAGATTTCACAAACTGGCATCAGGGTGAGCCCAATAATGATAGAGGACGAGAGAACTGTGTGGAAATTCATTCAGGTAAGTTGATATTGAAACGTGTGATAGAAATGGTATTTAATGGGAAATTAATCCAAACAAATGGATTGATGTGAGACTCAGTGTGGGTGATTTTTAGACTTTGACAGCACTGGACTTCCTGACCCTTTTTGCAGCAATTTGCAGCCAACTTCCAGCTCAAGCTGTTTAATGGAGGGACGTACACTGGGTGTAAACACTGGAGAGAGAGGGACGTACACTGGGTGTAAACACTGGAGAGAGAGGGACGTACACTGGGTGTGAACACTGGAGAGAGAGGGACGTACACTGGGTGTGAACACTGGAGAGAGAGGGATGTACACTGGGTGTGAACACTGCCGATACAGGGACGTACACTGGGTGTGAACACTGCCGATACAGGGACGTACACTGGGTGTGACACTGCCGACACAGGGACGTACACTGGGTGTGAACACTGGAGAGAGAGGGACGTACACTGGGTGTGAACACTGCCGATACAGGGACGTACACTGGGTGTGAACACTGCCGACACAGGGACGTACACTGGGTGTAAACTCTACACTGTCTCTTCCTGCTCAACTGTCCATCTGTGTGGATCCTGCAGTGATGAGGCCATACCGAGGCGGGCCTTATAACTGGCCCACATTTAATGAGTTGGTCCTGACATGTGTCAGGCTGGAGCCGTGCTCCCAGTGGCAGGACTCCATTCTGATTTTCAGGGAATGTTGTGTAAACACACTCAAGCTTCCCGCATCCGCCCCTCACTTTACTGATGCTGGAAACGTCCCCCCTCCCCCCTCGTTCCACAGCGGGTTCATGTCCCAGAGTTAAAATGTTGTAATTGGTTCCAGAAATCCCAGACTTTGCTCCAATCGTGTGCAGTGGGGGAGGTGAGTGTTTAGGGCTGGGGGTGAGGACTTCCTGTCCATCCCACACTGGGAAATCCAGCCCAGGGTGTGCTCCACACCTTCAGTCAGGAACTGTCCAAAACCCCCACTGAATATTGTAAGGTTTGTGGATTTCAGTGAGGCGCTCACTGACTGACTGTACACGGCATCAGAACAGGAAGTGGCTCATTTTCTTCACAAGGTGAACTGATGGGTGAAGAGACTGGTAAAATTAATGGATCACAGACACTGACTCACAGATTGATCCATTGCTAATATTTCTGACGAAATAGAAAGGCTGAAAGAAGTCAGTTCCGTGGAGAGACTGGAGAAACTGGGATTGTTCTCCTTCCAGCAGAGAAGGTTAAGGAGAGATTTAATAGTGGGGCTCAAAATCATGAGTTTTGACAGAGTAAATATGGAGAAACTGTTTCCAGTGGCAGGAGGGTCAGTAAACAGAGGACACAGATTTAAGATAATCGGGAAAAGAACCAGAGGGGAGATGAGGAGGAAAAAAATGTTGGGCGGCAAGTTGTTCTGATCTGGAATGTGCTGCCTGAGGGGAGGAAGCAGATTCAATAATTACTTTCAAAAGGGATTTGGATAAATATTTGAAGAGACAAAATTAGCCGGGCTCTGAGGAATGGGACTGATTGGAAAGTTCCTTCAAAGAGCCAGAACAAGGATGATGGGCCGAATAGCCTCCTTCTGTGCTTTATCATCTCGGATTGTATGAAATAATTACACAAACAGCAGCCTGATTCACCAATGGGTAAAGGTCGAAATCAATTCTTTTTTCAGATAAATGGAATGATGTGCCCTGTGCATGCAAATTTCCCTTCATTTGCTCCTACAAACCGCACGACTGGTAGAAGAATCCAGCGATGCTCCAAGGATCCTTTCCCGGAGTGGATTCAGATCCTCGATTTGTTTGTAGCCGCACTCACTGCCTGTGGTGATTGTACTGACTCAGTCTGTTAACCAATAATAAAGGTAATTGCATCATGGGCTGTGTTTGATGCTGTGAGTCTAGTTTATAGGAGCCCTCCTGACCCACTGGACCCTCTCCCCACCTCTTCATTCAATACTGCATTAGGGAGAAGGCCACACAGACTTTATAAAATTAACTTTCAGTATATGAACCTTTTGGTTTGAAAAAGACAAACTTTAAAGGGATGAGATGGAATTAATGGGGAAATATCACTGAGAGGAATCTGTCGATGGAAATTGGAACTGATTGAAAGCTGCACGAATGGAGAGTATGGAAGATAAATATATCCTCCCAAAAATAACGAAAGTCCCCGGAATGAGGCAACGGGACAATAAAATGGGAAGAAAGATCATCAAACGGTGCAGGACTGCAGGGAAAAGGGGCTCTGGGAGGAGAGGAATTTCCTCAAACAGATTAAATGGTAGAGATGAGGACAGCAAAAGATGTGAAGAATAACAACATTCTACCAGTGTTCCCCACAGTGAGAATAGATTCAAGGTGCTGCCAAAACACACACTGCCTGGAAATGTCACTCTTGCTTCCTGTCACACAATTCCTGTCACGCTTCAATTTCCTGTTTATTACACTGAGCCGTGATGCAGTTTTCCTGGCTGAAAACTAGGTGGCGCTGTAGTGTTCATTATACTCATCCCTGATTGGCTGACTGGGTCATAAGAACATCAGAAATAGGAGCAGGAGTGGGCCAATCGGCCCCTCGAGCCTGCTCCGCCATTCAATAAGATCATGGCTGATCTGATCCTAACCTCAAATCTAAATTCATGTCCAATTTCCTGCCCGCTCCCCGTAACCCCGAATTCCCTTGACTTCTATGAAACTGTCGATTTCTGTTTTAAATTTATCTAATGATGTAGCTTCCACAGCTTCCTGGGGCAGCAAATTCCACAGACCTACTACCCTCTGAGTGAAGAAGTTTCTCCTCATCTCAGTTTTGAAAGAGCAGCCCCTTATTCTAAGATTATGCCCCCGAGTTCTAGTTTCACCCATCCTTGGGAACATCCTTACCACATCCACCCGATCAAGCCCCTTCACAATCTTATCTTTCAATAATATCGCCTCTCATTCTTCTGAACTCCAATGAGTAGAGTCCCAATCTACTCAACCTCTCCTCATATGTCCACCCCCTCATCCCCGGGATTGACCGAGTGAACCTTCTTTGTACTGCCTCGAGAGCAAGTATGTATTTTCTTAAGTATGGAGACCAAAACTGTGTGCAGTATTCCAGGTGCGGTCTCACCAATACCTTATATAACTGCAGCAATACCTCCCTGTTTTTATATTCTATCCTCCTAGCAATAAAAGCCAACATTCTGTTGGCCTTCTTGATCACCTGCTGCACCTGCATACTAACCTTTTGATTTTCTTGCACTCGGACCCCCAGATTCCTTTGTACTGCAGTACTTTCCAGTTTCTCGCCATTAAGATAATCACTTGCTCTCTGATTTTTCCTGCCAAAGTGCATAACCTCACATTTTCCAATATTGTATTGCATCTGCCAAATCTCCGCCCACTCACCCAGCCTGTCTATATCCCCTTGTAGGTTTTTTATGTCCTCCTCACTCTCTACTTGCCCTCCCATCTTTGTATCATCTGCAAACTTTGATATGTTACACTTGGTCCCCTCCTCCAAATCATTTTTATAGACTGTAAAGAGTTGGGGACCCAGCACCGACCCCTGCGGAACACCACTGGCTACTGGTTGCCAGTCCGAGAATGAACCATTTATCCCAACTCTCTGCTTCCTGTTAGATAACCAATCCTCCACCCATGCCAGAATATTACCCTCAATCCAGTGATTCTTTATCTTGAGCAATAATCTTTCATGTGGCATCTTGTCGAATGCCTTCTGGAAGTCGAAATACACTACGTCCACTGGTTCCCCTTTATCCACCCTGTACGTTATGTCTTCAAAGTACTCAAGCATATTTGTCAGACATGACTTCCCCTTCGTCCTATTAAATTCAAAATTTTCCCCACCACAGATGTTAGGCTACCTGGTCTATAATTTCCAGCCTTCTGCCTACTACCCTTTTTAAATAAGGCTGTTACATTCGCAGTTTTCCAATCTGCCGGGACCTTTGCCGAGTCCAGAGAATTTTGGAAATTTTTTACCAAAGCATCCACAATCCCTACTGCCGCTTCCCTCAAGACCCTCGGATGTAAGCCATCAGGTCCAGGGGATTTATCCGCCTTGAGTCCCATTAATTTACTGAGTACCAATTCCTCAGTGATTTTAATTGTATTTAGCTCCTCCCCCCCCAGAGCCCCCTGTTTGTCCAGTGTTGGGATATTCTTAGTGTCCTCTACCGTAAAGACTGAAACAAAATATTTGTTCAGCATTTTTGCCATCTCCATGTTTCCCACCATTAATTTCCCGATCTCATCCTCTCAGGGACCTACGTTTGCCTTAGCCACCCTTTTACTTTTTATATAATTGTAGAAACTCTTGCTATCTGTTTTTATATTTTTTGCTAATTTATTTTCATAATCTATCTTCCCTTTCTTAATCAATCCTTTCGTTACTTTTTCCTGTCTTTTGAAGACTTCCCAATCTCCTATCCTCCCACTAAGTTTGGCTCCCTTATATGTCCTTGTTTTTAGTCGGATACTATCCTTAATTTCTTTACTTAGCCATGGATGGCTGTCAATTCTTTTACACCCTTTTTTCCTCAGTAGAATATATATTTTTTGAAAGTTGCAAAATAACTCCTTAAATGAACACTGCTGCTCATGTACCATCTTACCCTTTAATCTATTTTCCCAGTCCACTTTAATCAATTCCGCTCTCATAACATCATAGTCTCCATAATTCAAGCTCAGTACGCTTGTTTGAGAACCAACCTTCTCACCCTCTAATTGGATATGGAATGGAACCATGTTATGGTCACTCATTCCAAGGGGATCCTTAACTCGGACGTGATTAATTAATCCTGGCTCATTACACAGGACCAGGTCCAAGGTTGCTTGCCCCCTTGTAGGATCAGTTACATACTGCTCAAGAAATCCATCCCTAATACACTCAATAAACTCTTCCTCAAGGCTGCCCTGCCCAATTTGATTTGTCCAGTCAATATGATCGTTAAAATCCCCCATGATTATAGCTGTTCCCTTATTACATGCCCCGACTATTTCCTGATTAATACTTCTTCCAGCAGAGTTGCAACCATTTGGAGGCCTAAATACTACGCCCACAAGTGTTTTTTTCCCCTTATAATTCCTTATCTCTCCCCAAACTGTTTCATTGTCCTGATCCTTTGTCCCAATATCATTTCTCTGTATTACAGTGATTCCTTCCTTTATTAACATAGCCACCCCACCTCCCCTTCCTTCCTGCTTGGCCTTCCTGATTGTTAAATACCCTGGCATATTTAATTCCCAGTCGTTGTCACCCTGCAGCCATGTTTCTGTAATGGCCACAAGATCATACCCATACGTAGTTATTTGTGCCGTTAACTCGTCCATTTTGTTACGAATGCTACGTGCATTCAGATAACGAACTTTCAAATATGTTTTGTAACCCTTAATTCCTGCTTTTTCCTTTTTTAACACTTTGCCTTTTACTCCATACCTTCTGTCCCTTCCTGACACGCTTTCCTCTGTCTCCCTGCTCAGGTTCCCAACCCCCTGCTACAGCTTTGATGCTGGGTTAATCGCCTTACGCCTTCTAGTTTTTAATTTATATGTCGTGCCGAAAGTACACTTTCTTTCCACTGCTCTACGCTTTTCCCTTTCACTTCTTCTTGAACAACTGTTTGTACTATTTGGACTGTAGATTTCCCCTGGGTCTTCCCCTCTCTTGCTGCTCTCAATTTTATTCCCTTCTGACTCCCTGCTCAGGTTCCCATCCCACTGCCACTCCAGTTTAAACCTTCCCCAACAGCACGAGCAAACACCCCCGCGAGGACATTGGTCCCGGTCCTGCTCGGGTGTAACCCGTCACGCTTGTACAGGTCCCACCTTCCCCAGAACCGGTCCCAATGTCCCAGGAATCTAAATCCCTCCCTCCGACACCATCCCTGCAGCCACGCATTCATCCTGTCTATTCTCCTGTTCCTATACTCACTAGCACGTGGCACTGGTAGTAATCCTGAGATCACTACCTTTGAGGACCTGCTTTTATATTTATCTCCTAACTCCTGAAATTCACCTTGCAGGACCCCATCCCTTTTTTTAACCTATGTCGTTGGTACCAATATGGACCACGACTACTGGCTGTTCACCCTTCCCCTCCAGAATGCCCTGCAGCCGCTCCGTGACATCCTTGACCCGAGCACCAGGGAGGCAACAAACCATCCTGGAGTCACGTTTGCGGCCGCAGAAACGCCTATCTGTTCCCCTTACAATTGAATCCCCTATCACTATAGCCCTGCCACTCTTCTTCCTCCCCTCCTGTGCAGCAGAGCCACCCGTGGTGCCCCGAACCTGGCTCTTGCTGCTTTCCCCTGATCAGCCATCTCCCCCAACAGTATATAAAGCAGAATATCTGTTTGAGAGGGAGATGGCCCCAGAGGACTCCTGCTCTACCTGCCTCGTCCTTTTACTCTCCCTGGCGGTCACCCATTTCCTTTCTGCCTGCGTAATCTTTACCTGCGGTGTGACCACCTCACTGAACGTGCTATCCACGATAGTCTCAGCATCGCGGATGCTCCACAGTGAATCCACCCGCAGCTCCAGCTCAATTTTAAACTTTAAAATTGAGCTGAAACAGTTGAAAACAATATACACTAGATTTTAAAGAGATTAACCCTTAAACTCCCACACGTACCAAACTCTCAGCAGTTCACACTCATGTGATCACCTCCAGCCTTGGCACTCCCAGTCCCCTTGAAGGTCGACAGGTCAAAGGTCCACAGGTCAAACTCCACCAGTGGGTCTCCCCGGCTCCATTTTGCTCCTTCCCCATTTTCCGCTCCAATGTGGGTCCCACTCCCACTGGGCCTTTTACTTTGAAGGCCTGTTGCCAGCGGCCCCCCGGCTGAGAGCCCCCGACCTGCCCACAGTGACCCCCAACCACAGTCCCTGCGTCCCGGGACTGACACTACCGAAGCTGGGCTCCCACTGAGCGGGAATGGGAACGGGAACGGGAATGGGAACGGGAATGGGAAGAGGCTTTCGGTTTCTCAGGTGCTTTAAGCCCTTTGAAAAATATGAACAAGGAAATTTCAGAACCTTCGAGCCCGTTCCTGCCCCTGGGAAATGGCTTTTGGTGAAGTGGAATCCCCACAGGGTTTATCCAGAATGGGAAGCTCTGCATTGTTCACTGTTCCAAACATATTGGGTGTCAGGTTTGGCTCAGTGGCAGCACTCTCACCTCTGAGTCACGTCATCGGGTCAAGAACAACTCCACAGACATGAACACACAATCGAGGCTCACACTCCAAATGCAGAACGGAGGGTCAGTACTGAGGGAGTGCTGCACTGTCGGAGGGTCAGTCCTGAGGGAGGGCTGCACTGTTGGAGGGTCAGTACTGAGGGAGCGCTGCACTGTCAGAGGGTCAGTACTGAGGGAGCGCTGCACTGTCGGAGGGTCAGTCCTGAGGGAGGGCTGCACTGTTGGAGGGTCAGTACTGAGGGAGCGCTGCACTGTCAGAGGGTCAGTACTGAGGGAGTGCTGCACTGTCGGAAGGTCAGTACTGAGGGAGCACTGCACTGTCGGAGGGTCAGTCCTGAGGGAGGGCTGCACTGTTGGAAGGTCAGTACTGAGGGAGCACTGCACTGTCGGAGGGTCAGTACTGAGGGAGTGCTGCACTGTCGGAAGGTCAGTACTGAGGGAGCACTGCACTGTCGGAGGGTCAGTACTGAGGGAGCGCTGCACTGTGAGAGGGTCAGTACTGAGGGAGCGCTGCACTGTTGGAGGGTCAGTACTGAGGGAGCGCTGCACTGTCAGAGGGTCAGAACTGAGGGAGTGCTGCACTGTCGGACGGTCAGTACTGAGGGAGTGCTGCACTGTCGGAGGGTCAGTACTGAGGGAGCGCTGCACTGTCGGAGGGTCAGTACTGAGGGAGTGCTGCACTGTCGGAGGGTCAGTACTGAGGGAGCGCTGCACTGTCGGAGGGTCAGTACTGAGGGAGCGCTGCACTGTCGGAGGGTCAGTACTGAGGGAGTGCTGCACTGTCAGAGGGTCAGTACTGAGGGAGCGCTGCACTGTCGGAGGGGCAGTAATAAGGGAGTGCTGCACTGTCGGAGGGTCAGTCGTGGGGGAGCGCCGCACTGTCGGAGGGTCAGTACTGAGGGAGTGCTGCACTGTCGGAGGGTCAGTACTGAGGGAGCGCTGCACTGTCGGAGGGTCAGTACTGAGGGAGCGCTGCACTGTCGGAGGGTCAGTACTGAGGGAGTGCTGCACTGTCGGAGGGTCAGTACTGAGGGAGTGCTGCACTGTCGGAGGGTCAGTACTGAGGGAGCGCTGCACTGTCGGAGGGTCAGTACTGAGGGAGCGCCGCACTGTCGGAGGGTCAGTACTGAGGGAGTGCTGCACTGTCGGAGGGTCAGTACTGAGGGAGTGCTGCACTGTCGGAGGTGCCGTCTTTCAGATAAGATGTTCGAACCGCAGCCTGACCTCCTGCTCAGTTGGACGTAACAGATCCTACAGCAGTACTCACGGAAGAGGAGGGAGTTCTGGCCAACATTTCTCTCTCAACTGTGTGCAGGAGGCCATACCCAGCACACAGGATCTCCAGACTCAGTCACCTTCTAGGGTCTCTCTGAGGAGCACTTCTGGGGGAGGCAGTGTTCCAGCCAGCCTGTCTCAGACCTCTGCAGCCTCTTGCAACACAACCTGCTGGCTGCTCGACCAGGGAGGGCCTGACATGCCGGTGGTCTGAGAGTCACCACAGGCCTGAATGTTTACACCAGTGGCTCCTTTCACGCTGCGAGAGGGGCCATCGGCCACGTCTCCCAGTCTGCAGTTCACAGCTGCGTTAAGCAGGTGACTGACCCCCTCTTTGCCGGGGCTGAGCAGGACATCAGCTCCGCCACTGACCTCAGCAGTGACCGGGACCGAGCTTTGCAGCAGTGGCCGGCTTCCCTCGTGTGCAGAGTGGGATTGACTGTCGACACGTGGCCATTGGGAAAGCAGCAACATTCGGCAACAGAGAGGACAAGGTGAGAAAGGCAGGGAGCTGCCCTTCGACTCATGTCCGCAGCCCCACACACTCATCTCATGCTCAGCTCACCTCTCCTCACACACTCACCGCACACACTCACCGCACACACTCATCTCATGCTCAGCTCACCTCTCCTCACACACTCACCGCACACACTCACCGCACACACTCATCTCATGCTCAGCTCACCTCTCCTCACACACTCACCGCACACACTCACCGCACACACTCATCTCATGCTCAGCTCACCTCTCCTCACACACTCACCGCACACACTCACCGCACACGCTCATCTCATGCTCAGCTCACCTCTCCTCACACACTCACCGCACACACTCACCTCACACACTCACCGCACACACTCATCTCATGCTCAGCTCACCTCTCCTCACACACTCACCGCACACACTCACCGCACACACTCATCTCATGCTCAGCTCACCTCTCCTCACACACTCACCGCACACACTCACCGCACACACTCATCTCATGCTCAGTTCACCTCTCCTCACACACTCACCGCACACACTCACCGCACACACTCATCTCATGCTCAGCTCACCTCTCCTCACACACTCACCGCACACACTCACCGCACACACTCATCTCATGCTCAGCTCACCTCTCCTCACACACTCACCGCACACACTCACCGCACACACTCATCTCATGCTCAGCTCACCTCTCCTCACACACTCACCGCACACACTCACCGCACACACTCATCTCATGCTCAGCTCACCTCTCCTCACACACTCACCGCACACACTCACCTCACACACTCACCGCACACACTCACCGCACACACTCATCTCATGCTCAGCTCACCTCTCCTCACACACTCACCGCACACACTCACCGCACACACTCACCTCTCCTCACACACTCACCGCACACACTCACCTCACACACTCATCTCATTCTCAGCTCACCTCTCCTCACACACTCACCGCACACACTCACCGCACACACTCACCTCTCCTCACACACTCACCGCACACACTCACCGCACACGCTCATCTCATGCTCAGCTCACCTCTCCTCACACACTCACCGCACACACTCACCTCACACACTCACCGCACACACTCACCGCACACACTCATCTCATGCTCAGCTCACCTCTCCTCACACACTCACCGCACACTCACCTCACACACTCATCTCATGCTCAGCTCACCTCTCCTCACACACTCACCGCACACACTCACCGCACACACTCACCTCTCCTCACACACTCACCGCACACACTCACCTCACACACTCATCTCATGCTCAGCTCACCTCTCCTCACACACTCACCGCACACACTCACCGCACACACTCACCTCTCCTCACACACTCACCGCACACACTCACCTCACACACTCACCGCACACACTCATCTCATGCTCAGCTCACCTCTCCTCACACACTCACCGCACACACTCACCTCTCCTCACACACTCACCGCGCACACTCACCTCACACACTCACCTCACACACTCACCTCACCTCACTCACTCACCTCAACTCACACACTCACCGCACACACTCACCTCCCCTCACAAACTCACCTCACACACTCACCTCTCCTCACACACTCACCGCACACACTCACCTCACACACTCACCTCTCCTCACACACTCACCTCACACACTCACCGCACACACTCACCTCACACACTCACCTCATTCACTCACTTCTCCTCACACACTCACCTCCCCTCACACACTCACCTCACACACTCACCTCACACAATCACCGCACACAATCACCTCACACACTCACCTCTCCTCACACACTCACCTCACACACTCACCTCATGCTCAGCACACCACTCCTCACACACTCACCTCACACACTCACCGCACACACTCACCTCACACACTCACCTCACCTCACACACTCACCTCTCCTCACACACTCACCTCACACACTCACCTCTCCTCACACACTCACCTCTCCTCACACACTCACCTCACACACTCACCTCTCCTCACACACTCACCTCACACACTCACCTCACACACTCACCTCTCCTCACACACTCACCTCACACACTCACCTCACACACTCACCTCTCCTCACACACTCACCTCACACACTCACCTTTCCTCACACACTCACCTCACACACTCACCTCACCTCACAGACTCATCTCACACACTCACCTCACAAACTCACCACTCCTCACACACTCAACCCACACACTCACCTCACACACTCACCTCGCCTCACACACTCACCTCACACACTCACCTCTCCTCACACACTCACTGCACACACTCACCTCACACACTCACCTCTCCCACACACTCACCTCACACACTCACCTCTCCTCACACACTCATCTCATGCTCAGCTCACCTCTCCTCACACACTCACCTCACACACTCACCGGACACACTCACCTCTCCTCACACACTCAGCTCACACACTCACCTCCCCTCACACACTCACCCCATACACTCACCTCACACACTCACTTGTCCTCACACACTCACCTCACGCACTCACCTCTCCTCACACACTCACCTCTCACACTCACCTCCCCTCACACCCTCTCCCCACACACTCATCACACACACACACACCACACACACTCACCTGTCCTCACACACTCACTCACCTCACACACTCACCTGTCCTCACACACTCACCTCACACATTCACCTGTCCTCACACACTCACCTCACACACTCACCTGTCCTCACACACTCACCTCACACACTCACCTCTCCTCACACACTCACCTCACACACTCACCTCCCCTCACACCCTCTCCCCACACACTCATCACACACACACACACACCTCACACACTCACCTGTCCTCACACACTCACTCACTCACCTCACACACTCACCTGTCCTCACACACTCACTCACCTCACACACTCACCTCTCCTCACACACTCACCTCACACACTCACTTGTCCTCACACACTCACTTCACACACTCACTTGTCCTCACACACTCACCTCACACACTCACTTGTCCTCACACACTCACCTCACACACTCACCTGTCCTCACACACTCACTCACCACACACACTCACCTGTCCTCACACACTCACCTGTCCTCACACACTCACCTCACACACTCACCTGTCCTCACACACTCACCTCACACACTCACCTGTCCTCACACACTCACTCACCTCACACACTCACTTGTCCTCACACACTCACCTCACACACTCACTTGTCCTCACACACTCACCTCACACACTCACTTGTCCTCACACACTCACCTCACACACTCACTTGTCCTCACACACTTCTGCCCTCATTTAGTGACACGGTCATACCCGAGTGTGCTCTCAATGCCCCTCTGCCCGCTCCAGCTCCCCCGGAGATAGAAGCCTCTGAGCGGGGAGCCCAGGAGTGGGAACTGGTTAACTGGAAATCATTAACGGAGGGAATTGCAGGGTCCGCACGCAGGGAGCAGCATCTTACTCCCAGAGACAGGAGGCGGAGAGCGGTCCGTCTTCAAACCACTCCCACTCCGCTCTCCTGGCTCACAGACTCTCCACACGGGCACCGATGGGCGGCTCTCCCCGAGATCCCTCGTCCCACCTTATCCGGCAGGAGATTAAATGCTGAAGGTTATCAGGGACACAGAGTGAGGATCATCAGGGACACAGAGTGAGGATTATCAGGGGCACAGAGTGAGGATCATCAGGGACACAGAGTGAGGATTATCAGGGACACAGAGTGAGGATTATCAGGGACAGAGTGAGGATTATCAGGGACAGAGAGTGAGGATTATCAGGGACACAGAGTGAGGATTATCAGGGACACAGAGTGAGGATTATCAGGGACAGAGAGTGAGGATTATCAGGGACACAGAGTGAGGATTATCAGGGACACAGAGTGAGGATTATCAGGGTCACAGAGTGAGGATTATCAGGGACACAGAGTGAGGATTATCAGGGACAGAGAGTGAGGATTATCAGAGCACGGAGTGAGGATTATCAGGGACAGAGAGTGAGGATTATCAGGGACAGAGAGTGAGGATTATCAGAGCACGGAGTGAGGATTATCAGGGACACAGAGTGAGGATTATCAGGGACAGAGAGTGAGGATTATCAGAGCACGGAGTGAGGATTATCAGGGACACAGAGTGAGGATTATCAGAGCACGGAGTGAGGATTATCAGGGACACAGAGTGAGGATTATCAGGGTCACAGAGTGAGGATTATCAGGGACACAGAGTGAGGATTATCAGGGACAGAGTGAGGATTATCAGGGTCACAGAGTGAGGATTATCAGGGACACAGAGTGAGGATGATCAGGGACAGAGTGAGGATTATCAGGGACACAGAGTGAGGATTACCAGGGACAGAGTGAGGATTATCAGGGACACAGAGTGAGGATTACCAGGGACAGAGAGTGAGGATTATCAGGGACAGAGTGAGGATTATCAGGGTCACAGAGTGAGGATTATCAGGGACAGAGTGAGGATTATCAGGGACACAGAGTGAGGATTATCAGGGACAGAGAGTGAGGATTATCAGGGACAGAGAGTGAGGATTATCAGGGACACAGAGTGAGGATTATCAGGGACACAGAGTGAGGATTATCAGGGACAGAGAGTGAGGATTATCAGGGACACAGAGTGAGGATTATCAGGGACACAGAGTGAGGATTATCAGGGACAGAGAGTGAGGATTATCA
This sequence comes from Heptranchias perlo, assembly GCF_035084215.1. Taxonomy (NCBI): domain Eukaryota; kingdom Metazoa; phylum Chordata; class Chondrichthyes; order Hexanchiformes; family Hexanchidae; genus Heptranchias; species Heptranchias perlo. The sequence goes on along the minus strand of NC_090348.1, from coordinate 48,656,385 downwards.
GGGACACAGAGTGAGGATTATCAGGGACACAGAGTGAGGATTATCAGGGACAGAGAGTGAGGATTATCAGGGACACGGAGTGAGGATTATCAGGGACAGAGTGAGGATTATCAGGGACACAGAGTGAGGATTATCAGGGACAGAGTGAGGATTATCAGGGACACAGAGTGAGGATTATCAGGGTCACAGAGTGAGGATTATCAGGGACAGAGTGAGGATTATCAGGGACACAGAGTGAGGATTATCTGGGTCACAGAGTGAGGATTATCAGGGACACAGAGTGAGGATTATCAGGGACAGAGTGAGGATTATCAGGGACACAGAGTGAGGATTATCAGGGTCACAGAGTGAGGATTATCAGGGACAGAGTGAGGATTATCAGGGACACAGAGTGAGGATTATCTGGGTCACAGAGTGAGGATTATCAGGGACAGAGTGAGGATTATCAGGGACACAGAGTGAGGATTATCAGGGTCACAGAGTGAGGATTATCAGGGACAGAGAGTGAGGATTATCAGGGACAGAGTGAGGATTATCAGGGACAGAGTGAGGATTATCAGGGACAGAGTGAGGATTATCAGGGACACAGAGTGAGGATTATCAGGGACAGAGAGTGAGGATTATCAGGGACAGAGAGTGAGGATTATCAGGGACAGAGAGTGAGGATTATCAGGGACACAGAGTGAGGATTATCAGGGACAGAGTGTGGATTATCAGGGACACAGAGTGAGGATTATCAGGGACAGAGTGAGGATTATCAGGGGCACAGAGTGAGGATTATCAGGGACAGAGTGAGGATTATCAGGGGCACAGAGTGAGGATTATCATTGACAGAGAGTGAGGATTATCAGGGACACAGAGTGAGGATTATCAGGGACACAGAGTGAGGATTATCAGGGACAGAGTGAGGATTATCAGGGACACAGAGTGAGGATTATCAGGGGCACAGAGTGAGGATTATCAGTGACAGAGAGTGAGGATTATCAGGGACACAGAGTGAGGATTATCAGGGACAGAGTGAGGATTATCAGGGACACAGAGTGAGGATTATCAGGGACACAGAGTGAGGATTATCAGGGACAGAGTGAGGATTATCAGGGACACAGAGTGAGGATTATCAGGGACACAGAGTGAGGATTATCAGGGACACAGAGTGAGGATTATCAGGGACACAGAGTGAGGATTATCAGGGACACAGAGTGAGGATTATCAGGGACACAGAGTGAGGATTATCAGGGACAGAGAGTGAGGATTATCAGGGACACAGAGTGAGGATTATCAGGGACACAGAGTGAAGATTATCCAACAGGGGGGAGACTGGTTAACCGACAGAAGAAACTCATTAATCGACAGGTGGAATTCAGTAACCAACAGAGGGAAATCATTTGCCAACACGGGGAGACTGCTTCACCGACAGAATGAACTCATCAACCAACAGGGAGAATTAACCAACACAAGGAATTCATTAACCAACAGGGGGAGACTGGTTAACCGACAGAAGGAACTCATTAACCAACAGGGGAACTCATGAACGGACTGGGGCAAATATCGCTAAGTGAGGGCTACAGGGTGAGTGTGTGAGGTGAGTGTGTGAGGAGAGTGTGTGAGGAGAGTGTGTGAGGTGAGTGTGTGAGGAGAGTGTGTGAGCAGAGGTGAGTGTGTGAGGTGAGTGTGTGAGGAGGGTTGAGTGTGCGAGGAGAGGTGAGTATGTGAGGGTGAGTGTGTGAGGAGAAGTGAGTGTGAGGGGTGAGTGTGTGAGGAGAGGTGAGTGTGTGGGGTAAGTGTGTGAGGTGAGTGTGTGGGGTGAGTGTGTGAGGGTGAGTGTGTGAGGAGAGGTGAGTGTGTGAGGGTGAGTGTATGAGGAGAGGTGAGTCTGTGAGGTGATTGTGTGAGTAGAGGTGAATGTGAGTGTGTGGGGTGAGTGTGTGAGGAGAGGTGAGTGTGAGTGTGTGGGGTGAGTGTGTGAGGAGAGGTGAGTGTGTGAGGCGAGTGTGTGAGGAGAGGTGAGTGTGAGTGTGTGGGGTGAGTGTGTGAGGAGAGGTGAGTGTGAGTGTGTGGGGTGAGTGTGTGAGGAGAGGTGAGTGTGTGAGGTGAGTGTGTGAGGAGAGGTCAGTGTGTGAGGTGAGTGTGTGAGGTGAGTGTGTGAGGAAAGGTGAGTGCGTGAGGAGAGGGTGTGAGGTGAGTGTGTGAGGAGAGGTGAGTGTGTGAGATGAGTGTGTGAGGAGAGGTGAGTGTGAGTGTGTGGGGTGAGTGTGTGAGGAGAGGTGAGAGTGTGTGTGAGGTGAGTGAGTGAGGTGAGTGCGTGAGGGGAGGTGAGTGTGTGAGGTGAGTGTGTGAGGAGAGGTGAGTGTGAGTGTGTGGGGTGAGTGTGTGAGGAGAGGAGAGTGTGTGAGGTGAGTGTGTGAGGTGAGTGTGTGAGGAGAGGTGAGTGTGTGAGGAGAGTGAGTGAGGTGAGTGTGTGAGGAAAGGTGAGTGTGTGAGGAGAGTGTGTGAGGAGAGGTGAGTGAGTGAGGAGAGTGAGTGAGGTGAGTGTGTGAGGACAGGTGAGTGTGTGAGGAGAGTGTGTGAGGAGAGGTGAGTATGTGAGGTGAGTGTGAGGTGAGGTGAGTGTGCATGTGAGGTGAGTGTGTGAGGTGAGTGTGTGAGGGGAGGTGAGTGTGTGAGGGGAGGGGAGTGTGTGAGGTGAGTGTGTGAGGTGAGTGTGTAAGGTGAGTGTGAGTGTGTGAGGTGAGAGTGTGAGATGAGTGTGAGTGTGTGAGGTGAGTGTGAGAGGTGAGTGTGTGAGGTGAGTGTGAGTGTGTGAGGTGAGTGGGTGAGGTGAGTGTGAGTGTATGAGGTGAGTGTGTGAGGAGAGGTGAGTGTGTGAGGAGAGGTGAGCGCGAGTGTGTGGGGTGAGTGTGTGAGGAGAGGTGAGTGTTTGAGGTGAGTGTGTGAGGAGAGGTGAGTGTTTGAGGTGAGTGTGTGAGGAGAGGTGAGTGTGTGAGGTGACTGTGAGGTGAGGTGAGTGTGTGTGTGAGGTGAGTGTGTGAGGTGATTGTGTGAGGGGAGGTGAGTGTGTGAGGGGAGGTGAGTGTGTGATGTGAGTCTGTAAGGTGAGTGTGAGTATGTGAAGTGAGTGTGTGAGGTGAGTGTGAGTGTGTGAGATGAGTGTGTGAGGTGAGTGTGAGTGAGTGAGGTGAGTGTGAGTGTGTGAGGTGAGTGTGTGAGGTGAGGTGAGTGAGTGAGGAGAGTGAGTGAGGTGAGTGTGTGAGGAGAGGTGAGTGTGTGAGGAGAGTGTGTGAGGAGAGGTGAGTTTGTGAGGTGAGTGTGAGGTGAGGTGAGTGTGCATGTGAGGTGAGTGTGTGAGGTGAGTGTGTGAGGTGAGTGTGAGTGTGTGAGGTGAGAGTGTGAGATGAGTGTGAGTGTGTGAGGGGAGGTAAGTGTGTGAGGTGAGTGTGTGAGGTGAGTGTGTAAGGTGAGTGTGAGTGTGTGAGGTGAGAGTGTGAGATGAGTGTGAGTGTGTGAGGTGAGTGTGAGAGGTGAGTGTGTGAGGTGAGTGTGAGTGTGTGAGGTGAGTGGGTGAGGTGAGTGTGAGTGTATGAGGTGAGTGTGTGAGGAGAGGTGAGTGTGTGAGGTGAGTGTGTGAGGAGAGGTGAGTGTTTGAGGTGAGTGTGTGAGGAGAGGTGAGTGTGTGAGGTGACTGTGAGGTGAGGTGAGTGTGTGTGTGAGGTGAGTGTGTGAGGTGATTGTGTGAGGGGAGGTGAGTGTGTGAGGGGAGGTGAGTGTGTGACGTGAGTGTGTAAGGTGAGTGTGAGTATGTCAAGTGAGTGTGTGAGGTGAGTGTGAGTGTGTGAGATGAGTGTGTGAGGTGAGTGTGAGTGTGTGAGGTGAGTGTGAGTGTGTGAGGTGAGTGTGTGAGGTGAGTGTGAGTGTGTGAGGTGAGTGTGTGAGGTGAGTGTGTGAGGTTCGTGTGTGAGAAGAGGTGAGTGGTTGAGGTGAGTGTGTGAGGAGAGGTGAGTGTGTGAGTGTGAGCGTGTGAGGAGAGGTGAGTGTGAGTGTGTGGGGTGAGTGTGTGAGGAGAGGTCAGTGTGTGAGGTGAGTGTGTGAGGTGAGTGCGTGAGGGGAGGTAAGTGTGTGAGGTGAGTTTGTGAGGAGAGGTGAGTGTGTGAGGTGAGTGTGTGAGGAGAGGTGAGTGTGAGTGTGTGGGGTGAGTGCGTGAGGAGAGGTGAGTGTGTGAGTTGAGTGTGTGAGGAGAGGTGAGTGTGTGAGAAGAGGTGAGTGGTTGAGGTGAGTGTGTGAGGAGAGGTGAGTGTGTGAGTGTGAGCGTGTGAGGAGAGGTGAGTGTGAGTGTGTGGGGTGAGTGTGTGAGGAGAGGTCAGTGTGTGAGGTGAGTGTGTGAGGTGAGTGCGTGAGGGGAGGTAAGTGTGTGAGGTGAGTTTGTGAGGAGAGGTGAGTGTGTGAGGTGAGTGTGTGAGGAGAGGTGAGTGTGAGTGTGTGGGGTGAGTGTGTGAGGAGAGGTGAGTGTGTGAGTTGAGTGTGTGAGGAGAGGTCAGTGTGTGAGGTGAGTGTGTGAGGTGAGTGCGTGAGGGGAGGTAAGTGTGTGAGGTGAGTTTGTGAGGAGAGGTGAGTGTGTGAGGTGAGTGTGTGAGGAGAGGTGAGTGTGAGTGTGTGGGGTGAGTGTGTGAGGAGAGGTGAGTGTGTGAGGTGAGTGTGTGAGGAGAGGTCAGTGTGTGAGGTGAGTGTGTGAGGTGAGTGCGTGAGGAGAGGTGCGTGTGTGAGGTGAGTGTGAGTTGAGGTGAGAGTGTGTGTGAGGTGAGTGAGTGAGGTGAGTGCGTGAGGGGAGGTAAGTGTGTGAGGTGAGTGTGTGAGGAGAGGTGAGTGTGAGTGTGTGGGGTGAGTGTGTGAGGAGAGGAGTGTGTGTGAGGTGAGTGTGTGAGGAGAGGTGAGTGTGTGAGGTGAGTGTGTGAGGAGAGTGTGTGAGGAGAGGTGAGTGTGTGAGGAGAGTGTGTGAGGAGAGGTGAGTATGGGAGGTGAGTGTGAGGTGAGGTGAGTGTGTGTGTGAGGTGAGTGTGTGAGGGGAGGTGAGTGTGTGAGGGGAGGTGAGTGTGTGAGGTGAGTGTGTGAGGTGAGTGTGAGTGTGTGAGGTGAGAGTGTGAGATGAGTGTGAGTGTGTGAGGTTAGTGTGAGAGGTGAGTGTGAGTGTGTGAGGTGAGTGTGAGTGGGTGAGGTGAGTGTGAGTGTATGAGGTGAGTGTGTGAGGAGAGGTGAGTGTGTGAGGTGAGTGTGTGAGGAGAGGAGAGCGCGTGAGGAGAGGTGAGCGTGAGTGTGTGGGGTGAGTGTGTGAGGAGAGGTGAGTGTTTGAGGTGAGTGTGTGAGGAGAGGTGAGTGTGTGAGGGGAGGTGAGTGTGTGACGTGAGTGTGTAAGGTGAGTGTGAGTATGTCAAGTGAGTGTGTGAGGTGAGTGTGAGTGTGTGAGATGAGTGTGTGAGGTGAGTGTGAGTGTGTGGGGTGAGTGTGTGAGGAGAGGTGAGTGTGTGAGGTGAGTGTGTGAGGAGAGGTGAGTGTGTGAGGTGAGTGTGTGAGGAGAGGTGAGTGTGTGAGTGTGAGCGTGTGAGGAGAGGTGAGTGTGTGGGGTGAGTGTGTGAGGAGAGGTGAGTGTGTGAGGTGAGTGTGTGAGGAGAGGTCAGTGTGTGAGGTGAGTGTGTGAGGTGAGTGCGTGAGGGGAGGTAAGTGTGTGAGGTGAGTTTGTGAGGAGAGGTGAGTGTGTGAGGTGAGTGTGTGAGGAGAGGTGAGTGTGAGTGTGTGGGGTGAGTGTGTGAGGAGAGGTGAGTGTGTGAGGTGAGTGTGTGAGGAGAGGTCAGTGTGTGAGGTGAGTGTGTGAGGTGAGTGTGTGAGGAGAGGTCAGTGTGTGAGGTGAGTGTGTGAGGTGAGTGTGTGAGGAGAGGTCAGTGTGTGAGGTGAGTGTGTGAGGTGAGTTTGTGAGGAGAGGTGAGTGTGTGAGGTGAGTGTGTGAGGAGAGGTGAGTGTGAGTGTGTGGGGTGAGTGTGTGAGGAGAGGTGAGTGTGTGAGGAGAGGTCAGTGTGTGAGGTGAGTGTGTGAGGTGAGTGCGTGAGGAGAGGTGCGTGTGTGAGGTGAGTGTGAGTTGAGGTGAGAGTGTGTGTGAGGTGAGTGAGTGAGGTGAGTGCGTGAGGGGAGGTAAATGTGTGAGGTGAGTTTGTGAGGAGAGGTGAGTGTGTGAGGTGAGTGTGTGAGGAGAGGTGAGTGTGAGTGTGTGGGGTGAGTGTGTGAGGAGAGGAGTGTGTGTGAGGTGAGTGTGTGAGGAGAGGTGAGTGTGTGAGGTGAGTGTGTGAGGAGAGTGTGTGAGGAGAGGTGAGTGTGTGAGGAGAGTGTGTGAGGAGAGGTGAGTATGTGAGGTGAGTGTGAGGTGAGGTGAGTGTGTGTGTGAGGTGAGTGTGTGAGGTGAGTGTGTGAGGGGAGATGAGTGTGTGAGGGGAGGTGAGTGTGTGAGGTGAGTGTGTGAGGTGAGTGTGAGTGTGTGAGGTGAGAGTGTGAGATGAGTGTGAGTGTGTGAGGTTAGTGTGAGAGGTGAGTGTGAGTGTGTGAGGTGAGTGTGAGTGGGTGAGGTGAGTGTGAGTGTATGAGGTGAGTGTGTGAGGAGAGGTGAGTGTGTGAGGTGAGTGTGTGAGGAGAGGAGAGCGCGTGAGGAGAGGTGAGCGTGAGTGTGTGGGGTGAGTGTGTGAGGAGAGGTGAGTGTTTGAGGTGAGTGTGTGAGGAGAGGTGAGTGTGTGAGGGGAGGTGAGTGTGTGACGTGAGTGTGTAAGGTGAGTGTGAGTATGTCAAGTGAGTGTGTGAGGTGAGTGTGAGTGTGTGAGATGAGTGTGTGAGGTGAGTGTGAGTGTGTGGGGTGAGTGTGTGAGGAGAGGTGAGTGTGTGAGGTGAGTGTGTGAGGAGAGGTGAGTGTGTGAGGTGAGTGTGTGAGGAGAGGTGAGTGTGTGAGTGTGAGCGTGTGAGGAGAGGTGAGTGTGTGGGGTGAGTGTGTGAGGAGAGGTGAGTGTGTGAGGTGAGTGTGTGAGGAGAGGTCAGTGTGTGAGGTGAGTGTGTGAGGTGAGTGCGTGAGGGGAGGTAAGTGTGTGAGGTGAGTTTGTGAGGAGAGGTGAGTGTGTGAGGTGAGTGTGTGAGGAGAGGTGAGTGTGAGTGTGTGGGGTGAGTGTGTGAGGAGAGGTGAGTGTGTGAGGTGAGTGTGTGAGGAGAGGTCAGTGTGTGAGGTGAGTGTGTGAGGTGAGTGTGTGAGGAGAGGTCAGTGTGTGAGGTGAGTGTGTGAGGTGAGTGTGTGAGGAGAGGTCAGTGTGTGAGGTGAGTGTGTGAGGTGAGTTTGTGAGGAGAGGTGAGTGTGTGAGGTGAGTGTGTGAGGAGAGGTGAGTGTGAGTGTGTGGGGTGAGTGTGTGAGGAGAGGTGAGTGTGTGAGGAGAGGTCAGTGTGTGAGGTGAGTGTGTGAGGTGAGTGCGTGAGGAGAGGTGCGTGTGTGAGGTGAGTGTGAGTTGAGGTGAGAGTGTGTGTGAGGTGAGTGAGTGAGGTGAGTGCGTGAGGGGAGGTAAATGTGTGAGGTGAGTTTGTGAGGAGAGGTGAGTGTGTGAGGTGAGTGTGTGAGGAGAGGTGAGTGTGAGTGTGTGGGGTGAGTGTGTGAGGAGAGGAGTGTGTGTGAGGTGAGTGTGTGAGGAGAGGTGAGTGTGTGAGGTGAGTGTGTGAGGAGAGTGTGTGAGGAGAGGTGAGTGTGTGAGGAGAGTGTGTGAGGAGAGGTGAGTATGTGAGGTGAGTGTGAGGTGAGGTGAGTGTGTGTGTGAGGTGAGTGTGTGAGGTGAGTGTGTGAGGGGAGATGAGTGTGTGAGGGGAGGTGAGTGTGTGAGGTGAGTGTGTGAGGTGAGTGTGTGAGGTGAGTGTGAGTGTGTGAGGTGAGAGTGTGAGATGAGTGTGAGTGTGTGAGGTTAGTGTGAGAGGTGAGTGTGAGTGTGTGAGGTGAGTGTGAGTGGGTGAGGTGAGTGTGAGTGTATGAGGTGAGTGTGTGAGGAGAGGTGAGTGTGTGAGGTGAGTGTGTGAGGAGAAGTGAGTGTGTGAGGAGAGTGTGTGAGGAGAGGTGAGTGTGTGAGGTGGCTGTGAGGTGAGGTGAGTGTGTGTGTGTGAGATGAGTGTGTGAGGTGAGTGTGAGTGTGTGAGGTGAGTGTGAGTGTGTGAGGTGAGTGTGTGAGGTGAGTGTGTGAGGTTCGTGTGTGAGAAGAGGTGAGTGGTTGAGGTGAGTGTGTGGGGAGAGGTGAGTGGGTGAGGAGAGTGTGTGAGGTGATTGTGTGAGGTGATTGTGTGAGGAGAGGTGAGTGTGTGAGGTGAGTGTGCGAGGAGAGTGTGTGAGGAGAGTTGAGTGTGTGAGGTGAGAGTGAGAGCAGAGGTGAATGTGTGAGCAGAGGTGAGTATGTGAGGTGAGTGTGTGAGCAGAGGTGAGTGTGTGAGGTGAGAGTGTGAGCAGAGGTGAGTGTGTGAGGTGAGTGTGTGAGGAGAGGTGAGTGAGTGTGGTGAGTGTGTGAGATGAGTGGGTGAGGAGAGTGTGTGAGGAGAGGGGAGTGTGTGAGGTGAGTGTGTGAGGAGAGGTGAGTGTGTGGGGTGAGTGTGTGAGATGAGTGTGTGAGGAGAGGAGAGTGTGTGAGGTGAGTGTGTGAGGAGAGTGTGTGAGGAGAGGGGAGTGTGTGAGGTGAGTGTGTGAGGAGAGTAGAGTGTGTGAGGTGAGTGTGTGAGGAGAGTGTGTGAGGAGAGGGGAGTGTGTGAGGTGAGTGTGTGAGGAGAGGGGAGTGTGTGAGGTGAGTGTGTGAGGAGAGGTGAGTGTGTGGGGTGAGTGTGTGAGATGAGTGTGTGAGGAGAGGAGAGTGTGTGAGGTGAGTGTGTGAGGAGAGTGTGTGAGGAGAGGGGAGTGTGTGAGGTGAGTGTGTGAGGAGAGTAGAGTGTGTGAGGTGAGTGTGTGAGGAGAGTGTGTGAGGAGAGGGGAGTGTGTGAGGTGAGTGTGTGAGCAGAGGTGAGTGTGTGAGGAGGGGTGAGTGTGTGAGGTGAGTTTGAGGTGAGATGAGATTGTGTGTGAGGCGAGTGTGTGAGGTGAGTGTGTGAGGAGAAGTGAGTGTGGGGTGTGAGTGTGTGAGATGAGTGTGTGAGGAGAGGTGAGTGTGTGGGGTAAGTGTGTGAGGTGGGTGTGTGAGGTTGAGTGTGTGAGGAGAGGTGAGTGTGTGAGGGTGAGTGTATGAGAAGAGGTGAGTGTGTGAGGTGATTGTGTGAGGAGAGGTGAGTGTGAGTGTGTGGGGTGAGTGTGTGAGGAAATGTGAGTGAGTGAGGTGAGTGTGTGAGGAGAGGTGAGTGTGTGAGGAGAGGTGAATGTGTGAGGCGAGTGTGTGAGGAGAGGTGAGTGTGAATGTGTGGGGTGAGTGTGTGAGGAGAGGTGAGTGTGTGAGGTGAGTGTGAGAGGAGAGGTCAGTGTGTGAGGTGAGTGTGTGTGGAGAGGTTAGTGTGTGAGATGAGTGTGTGAGGTGAGTGTGTGAGGAGAGGTGAGTCCGTGAGGAGAGGCTGTGAGGTGAGTGTGTGAGGAGAGGTGAGTGTGTGAGGTGAGTGAGTGAGGAGAGGTGAGTGTGTGAGGTGAGTGTGAGGTGAGATGAGATTGTGTGTGAGGTGAGTGTGTGAGGTGAGTGTGTGAGGGGAGGTAAGTGTGTGAGGTGAGTGTGTGAGGAGAGGAGAGTGTGTGATGTGAGTGTGCGAGGAGAGGTCAGTGTGTGAGGTGAGTGTGTGTGTGAGGTGAGTGTGTGAGGTGAGTGTGTGAGGGGAGGTGAGTATGTGAGGTGAGTGTGAGGTGAGTGTGTGAGGAGAGGTGAGTGTGTGAGGAGAGGTGAGTGTGTGAGGTGAGTGTGTGAGGAGAGGTGAGTGTGTGAGGTGAGTGTGAGGTGAGTGTGTGTGTGAGGTGAGTGTGTGAGGTGAGTGTGTGAGGGGAGGTGAGTATGTGAGGTGAGTGTGAGGTGAGTGTGTGAGGAGAGTGTGTGAGGAGAGGTGAGTATGTGAGGTGAGTGTGAGGTTAGTGTGTGAGGTGAGTGTGAGTGTGTGAGGTGAGTGTGTGAGGTGAGTGTGAGTGTGTGAGGTGAGTGTGTGAGGAGAGGCGAGCGCGTGAGGAGAGGTGAGCGTGAGTGTGTGGGGTGAGTGTGTGAGGAGAGGTGAGTGTGTGAGGTGAGTGTGTGAGGAGAGGTGAGTGTGTGAGGTGAGTGTGTGAGGAGAGGTGAGTGTGTGAGGTGAGTGTGTGAGGTGAGGTGAGTGTGTGAGGTGAGTGTGTGAGGAGAGGTGAGTGTGTAAGGTGACTGTGAGGTGAGGTGAGTGTGTGTGTGAGGTGAGTGTGTGAGGGGAGGTGAGTGTGTGAGGTGAGTGTGTAAGATGAGTGTGAGTGTGTGAGGTGAGTGTGTGAGGTGAGTGTGAGTGTGTGAGATGAGTGTTTGAGGTGAGTGTGTGAGGAGAGGTGAGTGTGTGAGGTGGCTGTGAGGTGAGGTGAGTGTGTGTGTGTGAGATGAGTGTGTGAGGTGAGTGTGAGTGTGTGAGGTGAGTGTGAGTGTGTGAGGTGAGTGTGTGAGGTGAGTGTGTGAGGTTCGTGTGTGAGAAGAGGTGAGTGGTTGAGGTGAGTGTGTGGGGAGAGGTGAGTGGGTGAGGAGAGTGTGTGAGGTGATTGTGTGAGGTGATTGTGTGAGGAGAGGTGAGTGTGTGAGGTGAGTGTGCGAGGAGAGTGTGTGAGGAGAGTTGAGTGTGTGAGGTGAGAGTGAGAGCAGAGGTGAATGTGTGAGCAGAGGTGAGTATGTGAGGTGAGTGTGTGAGCAGAGGTGAGTGTGTGAGGTGAGAGTGTGAGCAGAGGTGAGTGTGTGAGGTGAGTGTGTGAGGAGAGGTGAGTGAGTGTGGTGAGTGTGTGAGATGAGTGGGTGAGGAGAGTGTGTGAGGAGAGGGGAGTGTGTGAGGTGAGTGTGTGAGGAGAGGTGAGTGTGTGGGGTGAGTGTGTGAGATGAGTGTGTGAGGAGAGGAGAGTGTGTGAGGTGAGTGTGTGAGGAGAGTGTGTGAGGAGAGGGGAGTGTGTGAGGTGAGTGTGTGAGGAGAGTAGAGTGTGTGAGGTGAGTGTGTGAGGAGAGTGTGTGAGGAGAGGGGAGTGTGTGAGGTGAGTGTGTGAGGAGAGGGGAGTGTGTGAGGTGAGTGTGTGAGGAGAGGTGAGTGTGTGGGGTGAGTGTGTGAGATGAGTGTGTGAGGAGAGGAGAGTGTGTGAGGTGAGTGTGTGAGGAGAGTGTGTGAGGAGAGGGGAGTGTGTGAGGTGAGTGTGTGAGGAGAGTAGAGTGTGTGAGGTGAGTGTGTGAGGAGAGTGTGTGAGGAGAGGGGAGTGTGTGAGGTGAGTGTGTGAGCAGAGGTGAGTGTGTGAGGAGGGGTGAGTGTGTGAGGTGAGTTTGAGGTGAGATGAGATTGTGTGTGAGGCGAGTGTGTGAGGTGAGTGTGTGAGGAGAAGTGAGTGTGGGGTGTGAGTGTGTGAGATGAGTGTGTGAGGAGAGGTGAGTGTGTGGGGTAAGTGTGTGAGGTGGGTGTGTGAGGTTGAGTGTGTGAGGAGAGGTGAGTGTGTGAGGGTGAGTGTATGAGAAGAGGTGAGTGTGTGAGGTGATTGTGTGAGGAGAGGTGAGTGTGAGTGTGTGGGGTGAGTGTGTGAGGAAATGTGAGTGAGTGAGGTGAGTGTGTGAGGAGAGGTGAGTGTGTGAGGAGAGGTGAATGTGTGAGGCGAGTGTGTGAGGAGAGGTGAGTGTGAATGTGTGGGGTGAGTGTGTGAGGAGAGGTGAGTGTGTGAGGTGAGTGTGAGAGGAGAGGTCAGTGTGTGAGGTGAGTGTGTGTGGAGAGGTTAGTGTGTGAGATGAGTGTGTGAGGTGAGTGTGTGAGGAGAGGTGAGTCCGTGAGGAGAGGCTGTGAGGTGAGTGTGTGAGGAGAGGTGAGTGTGTGAGGTGAGTGAGTGAGGAGAGGTGAGTGTGTGAGGTGAGTGTGAGGTGAGATGAGATTGTGTGTGAGGTGAGTGTGTGAGGTGAGTGTGTGAGGGGAGGTAAGTGTGTGAGGTGAGTGTGTGAGGAGAGGAGAGTGTGTGATGTGAGTGTGCGAGGAGAGGTCAGTGTGTGAGGTGAGTGTGTGTGTGAGGTGAGTGTGTGAGGTGAGTGTGTGAGGGGAGGTGAGTATGTGAGGTGAGTGTGAGGTGAGTGTGTGAGGAGAGGTGAGTGTGTGAGGAGAGGTGAGTGTGTGAGGTGAGTGTGTGAGGAGAGGTGAGTGTGTGAGGTGAGTGTGAGGTGAGTGTGTGTGTGAGGTGAGTGTGTGAGGTGAGTGTGTGAGGGGAGGTGAGTATGTGAGGTGAGTGTGAGGTGAGTGTGTGAGGAGAGTGTGTGAGGAGAGGTGAGTATGTGAGGTGAGTGTGAGGTTAGTGTGTGAGGTGAGTGTGAGTGTGTGAGGTGAGTGTGTGAGGTGAGTGTGAGTGTGTGAGGTGAGTGTGTGAGGAGAGGCGAGCGCGTGAGGAGAGGTGAGCGTGAGTGTGTGGGGTGAGTGTGTGAGGAGAGGTGAGTGTGTGAGGTGAGTGTGTGAGGAGAGGTGAGTGTGTGAGGTGAGTGTGTGAGGAGAGGTGAGTGTGTGAGGTGAGTGTGTGAGGTGAGGTGAGTGTGTGAGGTGAGTGTGTGAGGAGAGGTGAGTGTGTAAGGTGACTGTGAGGTGAGGTGAGTGTGTGTGTGAGGTGAGTGTGTGAGGGGAGGTGAGTGTGTGAGGTGAGTGTGTAAGATGAGTGTGAGTGTGTGAGGTGAGTGTGTGAGGTGAGTGTGAGTGTGTGAGATGAGTGTTTGAGGTGAGTGTGTGAGTGTGTGAGGTGAGTGTGAGTGTGTGAGGTGAGTGTGTGAGGTGAGTGTGAGTGTGTGAGGTGAGTGTGAGTGTGTGAGGAGAGTGTGAGAGGTGAGTGTGAGTGTGTGAGGTGAGTGTGTGTGAGGTGAGTGTTTGAGGAGTGTGTGAGTGTGTGAGGAGTGTGTGAGTGTGTGAGGTGAGTGTGAGAGGTGAAGTGTGAGTTAGTGAGGTGAGTGTGTGAGGAGTGTGTGAGAGTGTGAGGTGAGTGTGAGAGGTGAAGTGTGAGTGTGTGAGGTGAGTGTGTGAGGTGAGTGTGAGTGTGTGAGGTGAGTGTGAGTGTGTGAGGAGAGGTGAGTGTGTGGGGTGAGTTTGTGAGGGTGAGTGTGTGAGGGTGAGTGAGTGTGTGTGAGGTGAGTGTGTGAGGTGAGTGTGAGCGTGTGAGGTGAGTGTGTGAGGTGAGTGTGTGAGGAGAGTGTGAGGTGAGTGTGTGAGGTGAGTGTGAGTGTGTGAGGTGAGTGTATGAGGAGAGTGTGAGTGTGAGTGTGTGAGGTGAGTGTGTGAGGAGAGTGTGAGGTGAGTGTGTGAGGTGAGTGTGAGTGTGTGAGGTGAGTGTGAGAGGTGAAGAGTCACTGGATTCCCCACTGTGTAAATTCGGACCCTGAAGGAATGCCCTAAAACCAGGAATGGAACGAGTGAAGTGATGGAAGGGATCAGTCAGGTGATCTCTTCATCTTCAAAACCAGCCGTTCCCTGAGTCTGTCCCTGGATCCCTGTCTCACAAGTGAGGTTCCCAACACTCCAGGATTGCCCTGCAATCTCCAGTATACACTGGTGTTCCTCAGAGGTCAGCATCCCCACCACCTCCAGTTTTGATATTTATTGATGACCCGGACTCGGGTCTCGAGGGTAGAATTTCAAAGTTTGCAGCTGACACGAAACTCAGAAATGTAGTAAACAATGAGGAGGATAGTAACAGACTTCAGGAGGACAGAGACAGACTGGTGAAATGGGCAGACACACGGCAGGTGGAATTTAACACAGAGAAGTGTGAAGTGATGCATTTTGGTCGGAAGAATGAGGAGAGGCAAAATAAACGAAATGGTCCAATTTTAAAGGGGGTGCAGGAACAGAGAGACCTGGGGGTGAATGTACATAAATCTTTGAAGGTGACAGGACAAGTTGAGAAGGCTGTTAAAAAAGCATATGGGATCCTGGGCTTTATTAATGGAGGCAGAGAGTCCAAAAGCAAGGACGTTATGCTCAACCTTTATAAAACACTGGTTAGGCCTCAGCTGGAGGATTGTGTCCAATCCTGGTCACCGCTCTTTAGGAAGGATGTGAAGGCCTTAGAGAGGGTGCAGAGGAGATTTACTAGAATGGTACCAGGGATGAGGGACTTCAGTTATGTGGAGAGACTGGAGAAGCTGAGATTGTTCTCCTTCGAACAGGGAAGGTTAAGGGGAGATTTGATCGAGGTGTTCAAAATCATGAGGGGGTTTGACGGAGTAAATAACGAGAAACTGTTTCCAGTGGCAGAAGATTCAGTAACCAGAGGACACAGATTTAAGGTGATCAACAAAAGAGCCAGAGGCGAGATGAGGAAACATTCTTTTACGCAGCGAGTTGTGATGATCTGGAATGCGCTGCCTGAAAGGGCGGTGGAAGCAGATTCAATAGTAACTTTCAAAAGGGAATTGGGTAAATACTTGAAGGGAAAAAATGTACAGGGCTGCGGGGAAAGGGCAGCGGAATGGGACTGATTGGATAGCTCTTTCAAAGAGCCAACACAGGCACGGTGGGCCGAATGGCCAGGACATTACTGCGATCAAACCCGGGAGAAAAATCATAGGGGCATTAAAGAAATTGTCTGTTTTCTCATTTTCTTTGAACATTTTTATTAATTAGTTGTCAAAATATGAGAGATGGAGCAAAAAGGATGTCCGATCAGGCGGGGCGGTTGGAGGTGAGAGGTCATGTGATGAAAGCTCCAGGAATATGTCAAACCAGAGTTGGTAAACCTACTCATAAGGGTTAAATTAAATAGAACGTCCAGCACAGAAACAGGCCATTCGGCCCAACAGGTCTGTGCTGGTGTTTATTCTCCACACGAGCCTCCTCCCTCCCTACTTCATCTCACCCTATCCCCCTCTCCTTCTATTCCTCTCTCCCTCATGTGTTTATCCAGCTTCCCCTTAAATCCATCCACACTATTCACCTCAACCACTCCTTGTGGGAGTGAGTTCCACATTCTCACCACTCTCTGGGGAAAGAAGTTTCTCCTGAATTCCCGATTGGATTTATTAGTGACTCTCTTATATTTATGGTCCCTAGTTTAGTCTCCCCCACAAGTGGAAACATCTTCTCTCCATCTACCCTATCGAACCCTTTCATAATCTTAAAGACCTCTATCAGGTCACCCCTCAGAAAAGAACCCCCACCCTGTTCAATCTTTCCTGATGGGCATAACCTCTCAGTTCTGCTTTCATCCAAGTAAATCTCTGTAACCCTCATGTGTTTATCTAGTTATAATATGGAGACCAGAACTGTTCACAATACTCCAAGTGTGGTCTCACCGAGGTTCGATACAAGTTTAACATCACTTCCCTGCTTTTCAATTCTGTCCCTCTAGAAATGAACCCCAGTGCTTGGTTTTTTTTTTATGGCCTTATTAACCTGTGTTGCTACTTTTAGTGATTTGTGTGTCTGTACCCCCAGATCCCTCTGCTCCTCTACCCCGTTTAGACTCTTATTGTTCAAAGAGAATGTGGCCTCCTTATTCTTCCGACCAAAATGCACCACCTCACACTTATCTATATTGAAATTCATTTGCCAATTACACTCCTATGATTAATGTCTTCCTGTATTCTCTCACAGTCCTCCCCAGTGTTAACCATATCCCCCAATTTTGTGTCATCCGCTAAATTTGAAATTGTACTTCCGATTCCCGAGTCCCAATCGTTAATGTAAATGGTGAACCACAGTGGTCCCAGCACTGATCCCTGTGGAACACCACTTCCTGCCTTTTACCAGTCTGAGTAGCCACCCTTAACCCCCACTCTCTGTTTTCTGTTTTGTAGCCAACTTTCTATCCATTCTGCTACCTGTCCCCTGACTCCACATGCTCTGACCTTAGTCATGAGTCTACAGTGCGGTACCTTATCGAAGGCCTTTTGAAAATCCAAATACGTTACATCTACTGCACTACCCTTGTCTACTCTTTCTCATAGAGTCATAGAGTCATAGAGTTATACAGCACGGATAGAGGCCCTTCGGCCCATCGTGTCCGCGCCGGCCTTCAGCCCTGTCTACTCAAATCCCATATTCCAGCATTTGGTCCGTAGCCTTGTAGGCTATGGCATTTCAAGTGCTCATCCAAATGCTTCTTGAATGTTGTGAGGGTTCCTGCCTCCACAACCCTTTCAGACAGTGAGTTCCAGACTCCATCCACCCTCTGGGTGAAAAAGTTCTTTCTAAAATCCCCTCTAAACCTCCCGCCTTTTACCTTGAATCTATGTCCCCTTGTTATAGAACCCTCAACGAAGGGAAAAAGCTCCTTCGTATCCATCCTATCTGCGCCCCTCATAATTTTGTACACCTCAATCATGTCCCCCCTCAGCCTCCTCTGCTCCAAGGAAAACAAACCCAATCTTCCCAGTCTCTCTTCATAGCTGAAGCGCTCCAGCCCTGGTAACATCCTGGTGAATCTCCTCTGCACCCTCTCCAAAGCGATCACATCCTTCCTGTAGTGTGGCGACCAGAACTGCACACAGTACTCCAGCTGTGGCCTAACCAGTGTTTTATACAGCTCCATCATAACCTCCTTGCTCTTATATTCTATGCCTCGGCTAATAAAGGCAAGTATCCCATATGCCTTCTTTACCACCTTATCTACCTGTTCCGCCGCCTTCAGGGATCTGTGAACTTGCACACCAAGATCCCTCTGACCCTCTGTCTTGCCTAGGGTCCTCCCATTCATTGTGTATTCCCTTGCCTTGTTAGTCCCTCCAAAGTGCATCACCTCGCACTTTTCTGGGTTAAATTCCATTTGCCACTGTTCCGCCCATCTGACCAACCCATCTATATCGTCCTGCAGACTGAGGCTATCCTCCTCGCTATTTACCACCCTACCAATCTTTGTATCATCAGCGAACTTACTGATCATACCTTTTACATTCATATCCAAGTCATTAATGTAGACCACAAACAGCAAGGGACCCAGCACCGATCCCTGTGGTACCCCACTGGCCACAGGCTTCCAGTCACAAAAACAACCTTCGACCATCACCCTCTGCCTTCTGCCACTAAGCCAGTTTTGTATCCAAAGTGCCAAGGCACCCTGGATTCCATGGGCTCGTACCTTCTTGACCAGTCTCCTGTGGGGGACTTTATCGAAGGCCTTACTGAAATCCATGTATACCACATCCACTGCGTTACCCTCATCCACACGCCTCGTCACCCCCTCAAAAAATTCAATCAAATTAGTCAGACATGATCTTCCCTTGACAAAGCCATGTTGACGATCCCTGATTAATCCTTGCTTCTCCAAGTGGAGACTAATTTTGTCCTTCAGAATTTTTTCCAATAATTTTCCTACCACTGATGTTAGGCTCACTGGCCTGTAGTTCCCCGGTTTTTCCCTACTCCCCTTCTTGAATAATGGTACTACATTAGCGGTTCTCCAGTCCTCTGGCACATCCCCTGTGGCCAGAGAGGTTCTGAATATATGTGTTAGAGCCCCCGCAATCTCCTCCTTTGCCTCACACAGTAGCCTGGGATACATTTCGTCCGGGCCTGGGGATTTATCCATTTTTAGGCCTGCTAAAACCGCCAATACCTCCTCCCGCTCGATGTTAATATGTTCGAGTATATCACAGTCCCCCTGCCGTATTTCTATGTCTACATCATCCTTCTCCATAGTGAAAACAGATGCAAAAAATTCATTTAGAACCCCTCCAACATCTGCCGGTTCCACACACAGATTGCCATTTTTGTCCCTAATGGGCCCTATTTTTTCCCTAGTCATCCTCTTACCCTTAATATACTTATAAAACATCTTAGGATTTTCCTTTATTTTGCTCGCCAGTGTTATTTCATGGCCCCTCCTTGATCTCCTAATTTCTTTTTTAAGTATCCCCCTGCACTTTTTGTACTCCTCTAGGGCTTCCTCCATCTTTAGCCTTTTGTATCTGCCAAAAGCCCTCCTTTTTTTCCTAATCCATTCTCGTATATCCCCTGACATCCAAGGTTCCCTGGAGTTCTTGGAACCACCCTTGACCTTTACGGGAACATGTTGCCATTGTATGGTCTCAATCTCCCTTCTGAAAGACTCCCATTGCTCCGATGCGGATTTTCCTACAAGCAGCTGATCCCAGTCCATTTTGGCCAGATCCTGCCTTATCCTATTAAAACGGTGATCAATGGAATCCAGGAGAAATATATTCCGCTAAAAAACAAGAACAAACTAGTCAATAATGAAACCCCAGGGATGAATAAAGAGAGTGCCTTATCCTGTTACTCCTTCAAAGAATTCAATAAAGTTGATCAAGCATGACCTTCCCTTCTGAAATCCGTGCTGACTGTTCTTTATTATATTTTCAGTTTCTCGATGGTTTTCTATTCCATCTTTAAGTAAAGATTCCATTATCTTTCCTCCCACCAATGTTAAGCTAACTGGTCTATAGTTCCCTGGACTGGTTCTATCTCCCTTTTTAAATATCGGAATCACATTAGCTGCCCACCAGTCCTCCACCACCATTCCCTTTAGAATGAATTTTTAGATATATGTAATAATGCCTCTGCTATCTCCTCCCTAACTTCTTTTCATATTCACTGATACAATCCATCCGGACCAGGGGTCTTATCCTCTCGAAGTTTGATTAATTTATCAATGATCTCCCCTCTTTCTATCTTAAATGTCTTTATATCTTTTTAAATCTCTTCTTCTAATGTTATGCCCAACTTGTTAGTCGCTCTGCTAAATACTGAGGCAAAGTAATTCTTTAATATTCCTGCCATTTCACTGTCATTCCCTGTGAGTTTATCATGTGTATCCCTTAGTGGCCTTTCCTTATCCTGATTTTTCTTTTGTTATTTATGTGTCTATAGAATACTTTACGATATCTTTTTACCTTCCTTGATCATTTAATCTCTGAGTTCCTCTTTGCTTTCCTAATTGTTATTTTGATTTTTTTCCTAACCTCTTCCTATTCCCTTTTGTCATCCTCTCCTTTATTCTCCATGTCCTTACAGTCTGCCCTTTTTTAGATTCAATTTTACCCTTCTCTCTTTATTCATCCCTGGGGTTTCATTATTGACTCGTTTGTTCTTGTTTTTTAGCGGAATATATTTCTCCTGGATTCCATTGATCACCGTTTTAAATATTTCCCACTGTTGTTCTGTCACTTTGTCTGTCAATTTTTCTTTCTAATTTATCTTTCCTAGTTCCATTCTCACCCCCTCAAAATTAACTTTATTCCAATCTATTATTTTGGTCTTTGTCTTACTTATGTCTTTCTCAATCATTATTTTAAACCTTATTATATTATGATCACTATTGCCTAGATGTTCCCCTACATTTCCTTCTCTTCTCTGCTCTGGTTCATTTCCCATTACTGGATCCAGCAGTGATTCCTCTCTTGTTGGGCTTCTCACATATTGGGTAAGAAAGGAGTCCCAACTTCTTCTTGCCAGTTTATTTGGGGGTAGTTGAAATCTCCAAGGATTATTATTCGATGTTTTTTACTCATTTCATAGATTTGCCTCCATATTTCTTCCTCCGTGTCCCTCCCACTGTTAGGTGGTCTGTAGACCGTGCCTATTAACATAATCCATCTGTTCTTAACCTTTGTCTCAATCCATATGGATTTTGTTTCTATCTTATTACTTATGTCCCTTCTTTCTATTGCCATTATACTGTCTCTAATTAGTACAGTTACCCCACCCTCTTCCTCCCTAACCTTTCTAAATACATCATGTCCTGCAATATTTAACTGCCAGTCCTGTCCTTTATGTAGCCATGTTTCAGTTATCCCAACTACATCTGGCTCCTCACTATGAATTATTGCCTCCAGTTCCCCTGTTTTGTTTCGGATGCTGTGCACATTGCTGGAAAGGCAATTTAATTTGATTTTAATCATTGTTCCTGCACTTGATTTTTAAGAGTCATTTTGTATTGATGTTCTATAACTGTATTTGTTCCCTGACCGTTTGTTACCCTCATTCCTTACTTTGGTCTGTCCTTTACTCTCATCTCCAATTTCTTTCTTCTTCAGACTTATGTTATCTTCACCAGATCTCCCCACCCTCCATCTTACTAGTTTAAAGTCCTATCCACAGCCCTATTTATCCTTTCCACTCGGACTCTGGTCCCATTCCTGTTCAGGTGGAGCCTTTCCCAGCAGTACAGCTCCTTCCTGTCCCAGTACAGGGGCCAGTGTCCCATGATATGGAGCCCCTCTTTCCCACACCAGACTTTCAGCCACGCATTCACCTTCCTCATCTGCCTATCCCAATGCCAATTAGCACGTGGCTCAAGCAGGAATTCCGAGATTACCACCAGCTCGTTCCTAACTTCTGATATTCCCTTATCAGGACTTCCTCCCTTTTCTTCCCTCTGTCATTGGTCCCAACATGGACCACGACAGCTGGATCTTTACCCTCCCTTTCAAAGTTTCTCTCTATTTGCTCCAAGATATCCTTTACCCTTGCACCAGGTGGGCAACACACCCTCTGGACACTCGGTCGTGACTGCAGAGGATACTATCTATTCCCCTGATTATCAAATCCCCGAAAACTACAACCTTTCTATTCTGCTCCTCCCCTGCCCCAGACTGCCTCCTGCTCCAAGGTGCCATGGTGAGCATTCTGGCTCTCCACCCCGCAGCCTGCATCCTGCAGGGAGCAAGTCCGTTGTACCTGTTGGATAGGACCAATGTCCACGGGACCTCCTTCTCTACCTCCCCTTGGTTCCCCTTACGCTGCTGACTAACAGTCACACTCTCCCCCTCCTGTACCTGTGCTTTCCTCTGAGGTGTGAACATACTCTGGTGATAACTATCCAAAAATTTCTCCCCCTCCTGAATGTGTTGGTGTGTCTCTAACTCGCACTCCAGCTCAAAGACTGAGCCGGACTGTCTCAAGCCAGAGACATTTACTGCAGATGTGGGAATCCAGGACAGTCTCGCTGTCCACAAACTCCCACATATTACAGTCCCGACACACAGCCTGCACTGCCATTTCCAGTGTTTAAAAATGGATTTATTTATTTATGGGTTAGTAGTAATTTAATTCTAGATATAATACAATTACTGGAGATCTAGATTATATTTAGGAGATGGTTTCAGCTTGATTTCTGATTAATTTGTAATTAATTAGTCTTGCTTTTTGTTTATTAACTTCTTTATTATAACTCCTGAACTCTGATTTTTTATTTTGTATCCCAGGTTTTTATTTAATGCAATTTGGATCCCTTTAATGTTGGTATCGTCTGTTTTGTTAATTTTATTGCCTCAGATCTAATTAATTACTGATTATTTATTGATATATTTCCTTATTTACTGTTGCCCGTTGGTTTAAATTACTGAGCACCTCCTTCCCGCTCTGCCCTTCCTTCCCGCTCTGTCCCTCCTTCCCGCTCTGTCCCTCCTTCCCGCTCTGCCCCTCCTTCCTGCTCTGTCCCTCCTTCCCGCTCTGCCCCTCCTTCCCGCTCTGTCCCTCCTTCCCGCTCTGCCCCTCCTTCCCGCTCTGTCCCTCCTTCCCGCTCTGCCCCTCCTTCCCGCTCTGCCCCTCCTTCCCGCTCTGCCCCTCCTTCCCGCTCTGCCCCTCCTTCCCGCTCTGCCCCTCCTTCCCGCTCTGCCCCTCCTTCCTGCTCTGTCCCTCCTTCCCGCTCTGCCCCTCCTTCCCGCTCTGTCCCTCCTTCCCGCTCTGCCCCTCCTTCCCGCTCTGCCCCTCCTTCCCGCTCTGCCCCTCCTTCCCGCTCTGCCCCTCCTTCCCGCTCTGGCGCTCCTTCCCGCTCTGCCCCTCCTTCGCTCTGCACCCCCTTCCCGCTCTGCCTCTCCTTCCCGCTCTGCCCCTCCTTCCCGCTCTGCCCCTCCTTCCCGCTCTGCCCCTCCTTCCCGCTCTGCCCCTCCTTCCCGCTCTGCCCCTCCTTCCCGCTCTGCCCCTCCTTCCCGCTCTGCCCCCCCTTCCCGCTCTGCCCCTCCTTCCCGCTCTGTCCCTCCTTCCCGCTCTGCCCCTCCTTCCCGCTCTGCCCCTCCTTCCCGCTCTGTCCCTCCTTCCCGCTCTGTCCCTCCTTCCCGCTCTGTCCCTCCTTCCCGCTCTGCCCCTCCTTCCCGCTCTGTCCCTCCTTCCCGCTCTGTCCCTCCTTCTCTGTCCCTCCTTCCCGCTCTGTCCCTCCTTCCCGCTCTGCCCCTCCTTCCCGCTCTGTCCCTCCTTCCCGCTCTGTCCCTCCTTCCCGCTCTGCACCTCCTTCCCGCTCTGTCCCTCCTTCCCGCTCTGCCCCTCCTTCCCGCTCTGCCCCTCCTTCCCGCTCTGCCCCTCCTTCCCGCTCTGCCCCTCCTTCCCGCTCTCACCGGATTCCCGTCCTCACTGCAGCAAGTCACTGTATTGACCCGACTCTCACCAAGCTCTGTGCTTAAAGCTAGAGACGTCCCGTCCCTCTACTGTCCCACCTCAAACCGGGCGGGATAGCTGCACAACGCGGGGCCAATCGTGCAGTGCGCCCCAGCACCTACCTCACTGTCACCAGACCCATTTCCTCCCCCGCTCCCCCACCGACAGGGCCCCTGCTGTTCACCCCCTCCCTCCCCTCCCACAATCGGGATCTTGGTCCCTTTAAGGATTCACCCGCTCCGGTCCGAGTGGGTCAGAATCCAGTCCGGGTTTTACAGCGGCCCCGGATCCGGGATCGGACTGAGACTGAGCGCTGGGAGCTGGCGGGAAACCCGGACTGAGCGGCGAGAGACCGAGACCCCGGGCCGGGGACAGACGGAGAGAGACCGAGACCCCGGGCCGGGGACAGACGGAGAGAGACCGAGACCCCGGGCCGGGGACAGACGGAGAGAGACCGAGACCCCGGGCCGGGGACAGACGGAGACAGACCGAGACCCCGGGCTGGGGACAGACGGAGAGAGACCGAGACCCCGGGCCGGGGACAGACGGAGAGAGACCGAGACCCCGGGCCGGGGACAGACGGAGAGAGACCGAGACCCCGGGCTGGGGACAGACGGAGAGAGACCGAGACCCCGGGCTGGGGACAGACGGAGACAGACCCAGACCCCGGGCCGTGTCGAGAATTTAAACTTAATATTACTTATTCTATACAAAGCATTAACACCCAAACAAAAGATAAGACAAGAGAGAGTTTATTATTTTACTTGTACAAGTGGAAGAGCACCTCAAACAATGGTTGGGGCTTCGTCTACACTGAGTTCAAGAAACAGCTCACGTTTATACAGCTCAGTAACAACGCCCACCTGTCACAGAATATGGGCGTACACGGACATTCTTTATTGGCTCAGGGAGTTGGTCAATCAAAATAGGGAACCCACCCTCGAGTTCCCATGGCCGTCTCGATATTTTGGACGCAGGCCTGGGAAAGTGCTTTTCCCTAAGAAACTGTCTTTATTATCAGTAAGTCTGTAGCTAGTCTCAAGGCTATATGATCATCCATTCCTGTTGGTCAGACAGCGATCAGCATGAGAAAGCTCAAAGTAATGACACAATTGTGCTTCTATGTGTTCTCGTGAGAAACTATTATGTGAGTTTTAAAAGTCAATTAGCTGGTCAGTTAATATGGTCAAATATCCCTTCATGCATTTTTAACTTTGTGAGTTAGGTGTATTAGAGAGAGTTAATATGGTCAGGTATCTCTTTATGCATTTCCACATTCCCCCCTTTTGTCCTTTATAAAGGACAATATTCTAGTAGAACATTACTCCAGCTAGACATTCAAACTCTTCCTGCACCTCATCTTTTGTCACCCCTACTTGCACCATTAAATTTGTGGGCGCTATATGTGTACCCAGATTGGACATCATAACACAGCAACATTTGAATAAGCAATAAACTCTAAGAATTATAACAACGAATATGACTAACCCTTGAACTAGAGAAGTCCCAATAGAACCCAGCCATCCTGTTGCCCAGCCCCAAAGAGTGAACAAAGGGGCTGCTTGAGTTTCTCAATTTCCTTTTGGATGTGATCGGCCAAATTAGTAATCTTCTCTGAACTATCAGGTATGTAGGTACAACATTCAGATCCAATTAGTGCGCATGTTCCTCCTTTCTCTGCCAATCGGTAATCAAGGGCCATACGGTTCTGTAAGGTGACCGTACGAATGGCTATCATTTCTGCGCTTATTTCCTTTAAGGCTTCTGCCGTATCATTAGCAACTATTTCCCAGATTTTGGCCAATTTAATAATTTCTCTGGTGGCCTTACTCACTCCCCACCTCGGGAAAGCAATGGCCCAGAATCGGTCGGCCTCAGTAATTACCCTCTTTACTCGTTGCCCAGTAGGATGTTGAGGCGGGGACGATGAGTGTTGGACATATGGGATTACATATCCCAAGTAACATGATCCGGTCCATTTTTGAGGCCACCATGGGTATGCCTTGTGACCACAAATAAAGGAAGTTTCATTGGACGCAGTTATTGCAGGAGAATTTTTTACATGTATTCTGTCTGTGTAAATTTGGCCGCCTGTGCAAGGCTTCCATCTGATGGTACTACTGATGCTGGTTTCTGTCATATTTATATACTGAGTGCAATTACTCCATCCCATCGTATCACCCCCCTCTGAGTTCTTACTCAAACATATTGTTCTATTAGATCTTGATGTATTTTAAAGATTAAAAACAGAGGTTTATGGGTCCGATCGTAATTAGGTTGGTCCCACCCCCGAAATTTGGTTTCACATTTAGTTGTGGTTGTGTGCTCCTTCCATTGTTTTCTCACAAACATTGCCTTACTTGTCTTCGTGTTTATCCAGCCACTATCTCGCATTCTGTTCCCATTCATTTCAATTTGATTTATTTCCCATTCCGCTATTTCTTGGGAAGTTAGGGGTCTGGTCTGAGGGGAATGCCTCCCTTGGAGTGGATAGGGATATGTGAGCACACCCAGCAACTAGAGATACCTTGACGTTTTACATACATACAGGACATGTGTAAGAAAGTATTGACATGCAGTTCCCTTGAAACGCGATTGAGTCAACTTGCAGCAGGGGTTGTAGCAGGTCCTGTGCTAATTCCCACCCACACGATGAGGCATGCCGAGCCAATTATTCCCAAATAATCTAACATTTTAGGACATGCCATGCTGCAACAGTCTCTTATGATAGTTTAATTAATCAGTCAGTTTTTTCCGGCTGGTTCCCCCCCGCCGGGGTCCTTGTATGGGGATTTCTTACAGTGGGACGTGAGTATCCACGAAGGTCGTTCCTTCACTTTTACAGCGGTGTTTGTTGTGAGGAGCACTTGATAGGGTCCTTCAAACCGGGGCTGGAGTCCGTTCTTTTGCTTAAAGATCTTTATGTAGACAGAATCTCCTGGCTCGATACTGTGACACCTCTCTCCTGTGGGTTCAAGTTGTGCTTGTTTGACCTGCCGGTGAAAACTAGAAATACAGTTAGTTAACGTGACACAATACTGTAACATGTCCTTCTCCATTGTGTGTATATCCATCTGTTTTATGGACAGAGGTGTTGAGAAAGGCAGACGTTGTGGCCGTCCCATCACAATCTCATGTGGTGACAGTCCTGTCACCCTGCTGGTTGAGGACCTCATGACCATGAGGGCTAAAGGTCACACATCTCCCCATTTAAGCCCTGTTTCCTCACAAAGTTTGGACAATTTATTTTTTAACATGCCGTTGTATCGTTCTACTGTACCTGATGACTGTGGGTGATCACTCCAGTGAAAGTGTTGATCAATCTGTGGTCCTTTCCACAGTTCCTTTACAACAATCCCTGTAAAATGGGCCCCGTTGTCGCTCGATAATTTATGGGGAATACTGGAGCGCGGGATAACTTCTCTCAGCAAGCATTTAGCAACAGCTGTAGAATCATTCTTTCTACATGGAAAAGCTTCAATCGATCTCGAAAACATATCAATTATCACTAACACATATTTATATCCCATACATGGGGATAATTCAATAAAATCCGTTTGCAAGTGTGTAAAGGGTCCGTCAGGGCCCGGATGCACTGAACGTACTGTCTTTTCAGTTTTTCCAGGATTCATTCGGTGACAGATGGTACATTGGTCGCTGATTTGTGTGAGGGTCTCGGTTAGACCTGGTGCAAACCATGTTTGATTCACATAGTCGGTCATTCTGGTCTTACCGGCGTGTGTAAAGGTATGAACACATCTAGCGAGCCAGGGTCAGAGTTGGCGAGGGGCCCACACGGCCATCGTGGTGGACCCACAAACCCTCCCGGTTCTTTGTACAATTATGATTAACCCATTCCACCACCTCATTTTTCCCCGCCCTGGACTGATGTTCAATAACATCTTTTAATGATGGGGGTACCAATTCTGGATCCTTCTCTCTGAAAACCATAAGGGAGACCAGAGGTCCTGTGTCAGAAAGTGCTGCTTGTTTTGCTGCCGAATCAGCTCTTTCATTGCCCAGGGAGACTTGGTCTCGTTCTCCGGTATGGGCTTTACATTTTACTATAGCCACCAAAACAGGTTCCATTAGTGCTAGCAAGAGATGGTTGATCTGTTCAGCATTTTTAATAGTTGTTCCATTTGATGTCAGGAATCCACGTAATTTCCAAATCTGTCCAGAATCATGTGCAACGCCGAATGCATATCGTGAGTCGGTGTAAATGGTGGCTGTTTTTCCCAGAGCAACAATACAGGCTCGTGTGAGGGCGAATAGTTCTGCCTGTTGTGCTGAAAAGGTGGGTGGAAATGAATAGACTTCGATAGGAGAATGGTCATCAACAATCGCATAACCTGCACGAGGGGACCCTCCTCTGTCTCGCAATGCTGACCCATCAACAGAGGTTTAATTCACAGTTCAAAATAGGTTGTTCAGAAAGGTCAATTTGTGGATTGGTTACTCGCTGAGTTACTGCCTCACAGCAGTGTGGTGAGCCGTCTTCAGTAGGCAGTAGAGTAGCTGGATTCAGGGTAGTACAGCGTTGTCTAGTAAGATTAGGATTTGACATCAGTTCAACCTCGTACCTGCTGCTTCTCGCAGTAGTGATGTGTTGGGTAGTGCATCGTGTTAACAGGATTTCCAGCAAATGGGGGACATGCAAAGTGGTGCAATGATTGAGGGGAATGGTTTGTGCTTTCTGCACCGCATATGATGCAGCAGCCAATGCTGGAAGGCAGCCGGGTAGTCCCCTAGCAACTGGGTCCAGCAGGACACTATAGTATGCTGACGGTCTCTCATGGTCACCGTGAGATTGGGTGAGGACTGCTTGTGCAAACCCGGCTTTATGATGGACATACAGATGGAATGGTGGTTCATAATTGGGGAGCCCGAGTGCAGGTGCAGATATTAATGCCTGTTTCATCTGCTCAAAGTGATCTTGTGTTTTATCACTCCATATAAGATAGACTGGATTGTCATCACCCATCATGTCCAGTAGAGGTCTCGTTATTTGAGAATAACTCATTATCCATTGCCTACAGTATCCTGTCATTCCAAGAAAATGTTTCAATAGTTGCTGGGTCTGTGGGACAGGAGTCTCACAAATAGCTGTGACTCTTTTCTTTGATAATCGTCGAGTGTCTTTATGTAATTCGTGTCCCAAATACTCGACAGTTTTCGAAACAAACTGGAGTTTAGACCTAGAGACTTTATGTCCCTTTTTAGCAAGGGCGCATAACATGGTAATAGAGTCAGCCTGGCAGGCAGAAGAATTAGGTGAGGCTATTAACAGATCGTCTACATACTGGATCAGAGTGGAACCTGCTTCTAAGACAATGTCCTGCAAGTCTGCCTTTTAACACTGTGAAAATATGGTTGGTCTCTCAGTGTAGCCTTGAGGCAATCGTGTCCATGTGTATTGTCTTCCCTTAAACGTGAAAGCGAAAAGAAATTGGGAGTGGTGATGAATTGGGAGACTGAGAAACGCTGAACATAAGTCAATCACTGTGTAATGGGTGGAGCCGCGAGGTTTACTGGTGAGAATTACAGCAGGGTTGGGCACAACAGGGTCAACAGGGAGAACAGAGGCATTCACTTCCCGTAAATCTTGTACGAGCTGCCATTT
This sequence comes from Heptranchias perlo, assembly GCF_035084215.1. Taxonomy (NCBI): domain Eukaryota; kingdom Metazoa; phylum Chordata; class Chondrichthyes; order Hexanchiformes; family Hexanchidae; genus Heptranchias; species Heptranchias perlo. Next base: position 48,628,280 of record NC_090348.1, on the reverse strand, counting down.
GCCTGTTTGCCTCTTCTGAACAGGCAAAATAGGAGTGTTGCAAGGACTTTTAGTTGGTATAATGATTCCCTGATTTAACAAGTCCAAGACCACCATGGAGATGCCTTCTTCTGCCTCTGCTGACATGGGATATTGAGAGACTCTCGGGAAGGGCACTCCAGGTTTCATAGTGACCCTGTATGGTTGAGCAGTTTGCATTTTTCCCACTTCATTCGCATGTTGGGACCAGAGTTGCTCCAGGACCCTTTCTAACAGATTCGCGACTTCTGTACTACACACGTACTCACTCCGGTTTTCGAGCAGGTCTCTGTCTAACATCTTTCGTTTAAAGGCTGCATGATTGTTTATAAAGGGATATAAGAAAATGGCAAAGGCAGCTCCTTCACCCAGCCGTATTCCGGTCCCTCCCCTGGTACCTGCGATTTCGGTCCATGTTAAATGGTTTAAGCACTTGACCATGGGTCCAAGATCCTGTTGACCATGGCCTTCTGCAACTGCCAGAGTGCAGTGGGGGGCACTATCGGCTACTTTAAATAAGGGTTTTACCTCACTGGGTAGTATGATTGACACAGCTATGCCAGCCGGACCTATCAGGATCGTATCGCATGTGAGATCAAATTCGCATCCTTCGAATGTTTGATAAAAACAATTTTTACAAACATCGTGTCCAGTTTCATCAAAGTAGGCTGTACAGTGTAAATTGTATTTCCATGAGGTTAAATTAAGGGATGCGAGGTAATCAGATGCCATCCTAGATACGGACTGCAGGGACCCCACCAATCTTCGAAGTTTTATGGCCAGAGAGCCACTGTTGTTCATTAACCATTTATAAATGACGGGTGACTCAAATTCTCGGAGGGAGTACATTCCATAAGTTTCTTCGGGGATAGACACTTCTAATCCCCTATCCGGACATATGATGGTGGCTCTCATTTTGCATAAGAGATCACGTCCGAGTAAATTAACGGGTGCGTCCTCTGATAGTAGGAATGCATGTTGTCCGTGGAATACTTCTGATTTTATGTCGAATGGTTCTGACCATTGCATAGTTTGTGTAACTCCTGACAGGCCAACACACTGTACACTTTTATCCGATTTTGGGGCTTCTTTTGCCATTTCTTTGGACAATAAAAAGTTAGTAGCACTCGTATCAACAAGGAAGTGCACTTGTTTTCCCCCCATGTGTAGATAGGGGCATGGTTCTTGACCAGCGTTCACTGAGTCTGTCGGCATTTGACAATCAGGTTTCTGACACGGGGGGTTCGAGGGCTTCATGCGGGATAATTTCCGGGATTATTACAATTTGAATTACCCCATGGATTCCCAGTCCAAAATTGGGCTTGGGGTCGAGCGGTGGGTTGATCAGCATGATTTTGCGGTGGACCATTGGCAGACCTCCTGTCGGGCTGAGGACAATTCGATCGCCAATGTCCATTTTTCCCACAATTAAAACACAGACAATAAAAAGGTTTTTGAGGATTTCCCACACCGGGATGTCCAAAACCTCCTGGTTGAGGTGGGCCCGATCCGCCTCCCCGTTGTGGGCGTCCCCTCCCTCTATTATGTCCCATATAATACAAGGTGAGCGGGTCATTTGGAGCCACCTTTGTTTCTGCGTACATGGAAGTTTTACTTTTATTTTCTTTACTTTCTCTACTTCGATCCTGAACATTCTTTAGAATGGACGTCAATTGAGGCATAGTTTTGTGTCTCCAATCTCGGCATATCAGAGTCAGTGGGTCTTTTAATTCTGGTCTGAGTCTGTTAACGAGGGCATTAACGAGTGGCACTTGGTTTGCATCTTTAGCCATACCAGAACACTGGTCAAAAATATTCTCCATTCTTTCGATATAATCCTCAACATCCTCATCTTTCCTTTGACTGGTTTCTGGAATCTTAGTCCAATTTGTTTTCTTTGGGAATTTTACGTGCATTACTTCATATAAATTTTGGCAGAATGCATCATCTGCCACTGTCTCGTCTGATCCGTTGGCTGCCCTATGGTTTCGGATAAAGGCAAAGCTTTCATCGCCCTCACACAGTCTTTTATATCTATTATCTTTCAACCATGCGCGGAATAACTGATCTATATCTACTATAGTTGGTTGGTGACAAATGACTATCGTATTCAATTGATCAATAGATTTTTCGAAGTCTTTAGAGGGGTCCGGTAAGTCCTGGATCATTCCCCTCAATTCGGTGGCTGTCCATGTACGGTGGATGGAAACTGGGTCCCCGTCTGCAGCACAGACATTGGGGAAACGTCTTAAGGGCAGTTGTGTTCTGGCTGGGGTGGGCCTAGACTCTCCCTCGTCTCCCTCCTTCGCCTCTCTACGTCTTATGGCGTCCCGGGTACCCTGACTTGGGCCCGCAGTCTGGGAGGGTGTCTGGGCAGCTGTCCCACCAGTAGCGCCGCCCTCAAGATTAAGTGGAGGTTGGGGATTTGAAGGGTTAATGGGGTCCCCTTCGTTCTCAGGCAGTGCGGGTACCTGCTCCTGATAAGCCGGGGGGTTTCGTGGGGCTCGCATCTGTCCTATCAAATAATCATCGTCATTTTCCGGGGCAGTGGGTAGGGCCGGATATAGTGACACAGCTAATGGCAACTGTTTCTTTATTAACATTTGCTTTATTTTTATATCTTGTTTAGTATTTCTACTGGCCATTTTACTCTGTTCGTGTCTTGATTCTGCTTCTTTTTTTCCAATCTGAGAATGCCGCCCACTTAACCCCTTTTTCAACTTTCTTTTTCGGGTCTCTGTCTTTTAAACATTTTTCTAAACACTTAATTCTGTCCATATTAAATGTACCGTCTTCGGGAAAGGGATATTTTCTAGTCCTGCTCCATTTTCACCAAACTATCAACTCGTCAGTTGTTTCTTTCCCAAAGTCTCTGTACATGTGAGCAGCAGGTGTTCCCTTTGGGGGATTTTGCTTGCGCTGGTGCCCTGCGCTTATAGTTTATACAATCCTCCACACTGTAATTACACAACAATCAAGACCTATCTTAACTATCACAATTCTATACTTGATAATTCAGCCCATTGGACAAGACGTCATGTGTTCTCTACACCTACTTTAGGGTCCTGGCCTTCACGTGGGGTTAAAACCCTCTTAATAACCAGCTCAGGCTCGGTGTGTGAGAGAAACGTCTGCAATTGGTTGGATCAGCTGACTTACACAAGATTCTTGTATACCTTAACACTACGCGACATTAACACCAGTCTGCGTTTGTCACCACGACAGACTTGTTCAAATTACAATTTCACACAGTTCCAAATGTTAAAATTTTCTCTGGCGCCTCTCTAGCAGTGAGCGTCTGTCGGCCCCAGACAGCAACCTCAATGTCACTCGAGTTATTTTACTGGTTTCACAGATCTACTCCGTTATTGCTCTCTCTCAGCCCGTTACTACAACACCTCAGCTGACAATATCGAGTAATCTGTCACGTTCCTTTTCCCCTTTTTTTTCTCCTTGTCCACTCGAAACACATTTCCAATGATCGCCTTCCAATTCCTAAAGGCAAACGGAAGAATTAGTCACGTCAGTTAATGCATACATTTATTAATCGCAGTGCGTCTGCGGCTTGTACAGACAACCTGTATCCGTACTTACCGGGGATCACAAGCAATCTCGGTGGGACCTCCAAGAAACTGTCGAAAACTTAAACTTAATATTACTTATTCTATACAAAGCATTAACACCCAAACAAAAGATAAGACAAGAGAGAGTTTATTATTTTACTTGTACAAGTGGAAGAGCACCTCAAACAATGGTTGGGGCTTCGTCTACACTGAGTTCAAGAAACAGCTCACGTTTATACAGTTCAGTAACAACGCCCACCTGTCACAGAATATGGGCGTACACGGACATTCTTTATTGGCTCAGGGAGTTGGTCAATCAAAATAGGGAACCCACCCTCGAGTTCCCATGGCCGTCTCGATATTTTGGACGCAGGCCTGGGAAAGTGCTTTTCCCTAAGAAACTGTCTTTATTATCAGTAAGTCTGTAGCTAGTCTCAAGGCTATATGATCATCCATTCCTGTTGGTCAGACAGCGATCAGCATGAGAAAGCTCAAAGTAATTACACAATTGTGCTTCTATGTGTTCTCGTGAGAAACTATTATGTGAGTTTTAAAAGTCAATTAGCTGGTCAGTTAATATGGTCAAATATCCCTTCATGCATTTTTAACTTTGTGAGTTAGGTGTATTAGAGAGAGTTAATATGGTCAGGTATCTCTTTATGCATTTCCACAGCCGGGGACAGACGGAGAGAGACCGAGACCCCGGGCCGGGGACAGACGGAGAGAGACCGAGACCCCGGGCCGGGGACAGACGGAGAGAGACCCAGACCCCGGGCCGGGGACAGACGGAGAGAGACCGAGACCCCGGGCCGGGGACAGACGGAGAGAGACCGAGACCCCGGGCCGGGGACAGACGGAGAGAGACCGAGACCCCGGGCCGGGGACAGACGGAGAGAGACTGAGACCCCGGGCTGGGGACAGACGGAGACAGATGGAGACCCCGGGCCGGGGACAGACGGAGAGAGACCGAGACCCCGGGCCGGGGACAGACGGAGACAGACCCAGACCCCGGGCCGGGGACAGACGGAGACAGACCCAGACCCCGGGCCGGGGACAGACGGAGACAGACCCAGACCCCGGGCCGGGGACAGACGGAGAGAGACCGAGACCCCGGGCCGGGGACAGACGGAGAGAGACCGAGACCCCGGGCCGGGGACAGACGGAGAGAGACCGAGACCCCGGGCCGGGGACAGACGGAGAGAGACGGAGACCCCGGGCCGGGGACAGACGGAGAGAGACCGAGACCCCGGGCCGGGGACAGACGGAGAGAGACCGAGACCCCGGGCACTGAGGCCGCTCACCGCAGGACGGAGCTCTTGACTCCGGTCCCACAGAACTCCCGGAGCCCTGGATAAAGGGAACCGCTCGTAACCCTCCCCCTCCACCCCCTCCCTCCGTCCCTCACCCTCCACCCTCCGTCCCACCCCCTCCATCCCCTCCCTCCATCCCTCTACCTCCACCCCCTCACTCCGTCCCTCCCACTCCACCCCCTCCCTCCATCCCTCACTCTCTACCCCCTCCCTCCATCCCTCCCCCTCCACCCCCTCCATCTCTCCCACTCCACCCCCTCCCTCCGTCCCATCCCCTCCACCCCCTCCCTCCATTCCTCCCCCTCCACCCCCTCCATCCCTTTCCCTCCACCCCCTCCCTCCATCCCTCACCCTCCACACCTCCATCCCTCTCCCTCCATCCCTCTCCCTCCATCCCTCTCCCTCCACCTCTCTCCCTCCACTCCCTCCACCACCGCTTCCTCCACCCCTCTCCCTACACTCCCTCCACCCCTCACCCTCCTCTCCCTCCACCCCGACCCTCCTCATCCTCCACCCACGACATCCATCTCCCTCCACCCCCCTCTCCCTCCTTCCGCCTCTTCCTCCTTCCGTCTCTCCATCCTCCCCCTCCCTCCTTCCCCCTCTCCCTCCTTCCCCACCCTATCCCCCCTTCCCCTTTCCCTCCTTCTGCCCCCCTCCCTCCTTCTGCTCTCTCCCACCTTCCCCGCTCCCTCCTTCCCCCCTCCCTCGTTCCCCCTCTCCCTCCACCGCTCGTTCCCTCCACCGCCCGTTCTCTCCACCGCACGCTCCCTTTCATAGAAACATAGAAAATAGGAGCAAGAGTCGGCCATTCGGCCCTTTGGGCTGCTCCGCCATTCAAAATGATCATGGCTGATTGTCTAACTCAGTACCCTGTTCCCGCTTTTTCCCCATATCCCTTGATCCCTTTAGCATTAAGAAATATATCGATCTCCTTCTTGAATACATCTAATGACTTGGCCTCCACTGCCTTCTGTGGTAGAGAATTCCACAGGTTCACCACCCTCTGAGTGAAGACATTTCTCCTCATCTCGGTTCTAAATGGCATATCCCGTATCCTGAGACTGTGACCCCTGGTTCTGGACTCCCCAGCCATCGGGAACATCCTCCCTGCATCTAGTCTGTCTAGTCCTGTTAGAATTTTATATGTTTCGATGAGATCACCTCTCATTCTTCTAAACTCTAGTGAATATAGGCCTAGTCGACCCAATCTCTCCTCATACGTCAGTCCTGCCATCCCAGGAATCAGTCTGGTAAACCTTCGTTGCACTCCCTCCATGGCAAGGACATCCTTCCTCAGATAAGGAGACCAAAACTGCACACAATGCTTCAGATGTGGTCTCACCAAGGCCCTGTATAACTGCAGTAAGACATCCCTGTTCCTTTACTCAAATCCTCTTGCAATGAAGGCCAACATACCATTCGCCTTCCTAACTGCTTGCTGCACCTGAATGCTCGCTTTCGGTGACTGGTGTACAAGGACACCCAGGTCTCGTTGCACCTCCCCTTTTCCCAATCTATCACCATTAACTTTCTGTTTTCACAACCAAAGTGGATAACCTCACATTTATCCACGTTATACTGCATCTGCCATGTTCTTGCCCACTCACCCAACTTGTCTAAATCACCTTGGAGCCTCTTTGCATCCTCCTCACAGCTCACATTCCACCCCAGCTTTGTGTCGTCTGCAATCTAGGAAATGTTACATTTAGTTCCCACATCCAAATCATTGATATATATTGTGAATAGCTGGGGCCCAAGCACTGATCCCTGCGGTACCATCCACAGGACGCACTGCAGCAACTCGCCAAGGCTTCTTCGACAGCACCTCCCAAACCCGCGACCTCTACCACCTAGAAGGACAAGGGCAGCAGGTACATGGGAACAACACCACCTGCACGTTCCCCTCCAAGTCACACACCATCCCGACTTGGAAATATATCGCCATTCCTTCATCGTCGCTGGGTCAAAATCCTGGAACTCCCTTCCCAACAGCACTGTGGGAGAACCTTCACCACACGGACTGCAGCGGTTCAAGAAGGCGGCTCACCACCACCTTCTCAAGGGCAATTAGGGATGGGCAATAAATGCCAGCCTCGCCAGCGACGCCCACATCCCATGAATGAATTTTTAAAAAACCACCAGCCACGTTTATTCCCACTCTCTCTTTCCTGTCTGTCAACCAATTCTCAATCCATGCCAGTATATTCCCCCCAATCCCATGTGCTTTAATTTTGCACACTAACCTCTTGTGTGGGACCTTATCAAAAGCCTTCTGAAAATCAAAGTACACCACATCCACTGGTTCTCCCCTATCTATTCTACGAGTTACATCCTCAAAAAACTCCAGTAGATTTGTGATGCATGATTTCCCATTCATAAACCCATGCTGACTTTGTCCAATCCCGTTAATGCCTTCCAAATGTTCTGTTATCACATCCTTTATAATAGACTCTCGCATTTTCCCCACTACTGATGTTAGGCTAACTGGTCTGTAATTCCCTGTTTTTTCTCTCCCTCCTTTTTTAAATAGTGGGGTTACATTTGCCACCCTCCAATCTGTAGGAACTGTTCCGGAGTCGATAGAATTTTGAAAGATGATCACCAATGCATCCACTATTTCCAGGGCCACTTCCTTTATTACTCTGGGATGTAGATTATCAGGCCCTGGGGATTTGTCAGCCTTCAGCTCCATTCATTTCCCGAGCACTATTTTTTTTACTAATACTGGTTTCCTTCAGTTCCTCCCTCTCACTGGACCCTTGGTTCCCTGACATTTCTGGCAGGTTATTTGTGTCCTTTGTGAAGACAGAACCAAAGTATGTGTTTAATTGTTCTGCCATTTCTTTGTTCCCCATTATAATTTCTCCCATTTCTGACTGTACGGGACCTACAATTCTCTTCACTAATCTTTATCTCTTGACATATTTATGGAAGCTTTTACAGTCAGTTTTTATGTTCCCTGCTAGTTTACTCTCATACTCTATTTTTCCCCTCTTAATCAATCTCTTTGTCCTCCTTTGCTGAATTCTGAACTGCTCCCAATCCTCAGGCTTGTTGCTTTTTCTGGAAATTTTATATGTCTCCTCTTTGGATCCAATACGATTCCTAATTTCTTTTGTAAGCCACGGTTGAGCCACCTTTCCTAGAAGTTTACGACATGGAAAGAGGCCCTTCGGCCCAACATGTCCATGTCGCCCAGTTTATACCACTAAGCTAGTCCCAATTGCCTGCAATTGGCCCATATCCCTCTATACCCATCTTACCCATGTAACTGTCCAAATGCTTTTTAAAAGACAAAATTGTACCCGCCTCTGCTACTGCCTCTGGCAACTCATTCCAGACACTCACCACCCTTTGAGTGAAAAAATTGCCCCTCTGGACCCTTTTGTATCTCTCCCCTCTCACCTTAAATCTATGTCCCCTCGTTATAGACTCCCCTACCTTTGGGAAAAGATTTAGACTATCGACCTTATCTATGCCCCTCATTATTTTATAGACTTCTATAAGATCACCCCGAAACCTCCTACTCTCCAGGGAAAAAAGTCTCAGTCTATCCAACCTCTCCCTATAAGTCAAACCATCAAGTCCCGGTAGCATCCTGGTAAATCTTTTCTGCACTCATTCGAGTTTAATAATATCCTTTCTATAGTAGGGTGACCAGAACTGTACACAGTATTCCACATTTACTCAGATGCGACCAGACAGGAATGAATAATTGTTGTAATTCCTGCACACATTCTTTAAATATTAGCCATTGCCTGTCCACCATCATCCCTTTTAGTAAAGTTCCCCAATCTATCATCGCCAACTCACACCTCATACTTTCGTAATTTCCTTTATTTAGATTCAGGACTCTAGTTTCGGATTCAATTATTTCACTCTCCATCTGAATGAGGAATTCTATCATGTTATGGTCGCTCTTCCCTAAGGGACCCCGCACAACAAGATTGTTAATTAATCCTTTCTCATTGCACAATACCCAGTCTAGGATCGCCTGTTCTCTCGTTGGTTCCTCAACGTATTGGTCTAGAAAACCATCACGTACACACTCCAGGAATTCCTCCCCCACAGTATTATTGCTAATTTAGTTTGACAGATCTATATGTAGATTAAAGTCTCCCATGATTATAGTTGTACCCTTCTTGCTTGCGTCTCTAATTTCCTGTTTAATGCCCTCCCCTATATCTCCACTACTGTTTGGGGGCCAAAAGACAACCCCCACCAAAGTTTTCTGCCTCTTGGTGTTTCTTAGCTCCACCCGTACAGATTCCACATTGTGATTTTCCGAGCCAATATCCTTCCTCACTATTGCATTGATTTCCTCCTTTACGAACAATGCTGCCCCACCTCCTTTCCCTTTTTGCCTGTCCTTCCTCAATTGATAGGGGATTCAATTGTAAGGGGAACAGATAGGTATTTCTGCGGCTGCAAACGTGACTCCAGGATGGTAGGTTGCCTCCCTGGTGCTAGGGTCAAGGAGAGAGAGGGAAACCAAGGAATTATAGACCAGTTAGCCTAACATCTGTTGTGGGGAAAATGCTGGAGTCTATAATTAAGGATAGGATGACTGAACATCTCGAGAATTTTCAGTTAATCGGAGAGAGCCAGCATGGATTTGTGAAAGGTTGGTCGTGCCTGACAAAGATGATTGAATTTTTTGACGAGGTGACTAAAGTACTGGACAGGGGAATGTCAATGGATGTTATTTATATGGACTTCCAGAAGGCATGTGATAAGGTCCCACATAAGAGACTGTTATCTAAGATAGAAGCCCATGGAATCAAGGGAAAAGTACGGACTTGGTCAGGAAGTTGGCCGAGCGAAAGGCGACAGAGAGTAGGGATAATGGGTAGGTACTCACATTGGCAGGATGTGACTAGTGGAGTCCCGCAGGGATCTGTCTTGGGGCCTCAATTATTCACAATATTTATTAACGACTTAGATGAAGGCTTAGAAAGTCTCATATCTAAGTTTGCCGATGACACAAAGATTGGTGGCATTGTAAGCAGTGTCGATGAAAACATAAAATTTAAAAACGATATTGATAGATTAGGTGAATGGGCAAAACTGTGGCAAATGGAATTCAATGTCGACAAATGTGAGGTCATCCACTTTGGATCAAAAAAGGATAGAACAGGGTACTTTCTAAATGGTAAAAAGTTAAAAACAGTGGATGTCCAAAGGGACTTAGGTGTACAGGTCCATAGATCATTGAAGTGTCATGAACAGATGCAGAAAATAATCAAGAAGGCTAATGGAATGCTGGCCTTTATATCCAGAGGACTCGAGTACAAGGGGGCAGAAGTTATGCTGCAGCTATACAAAACCCTGGTTAGACCGCACCTGGAGTACTGTGAGCAGTTCTGGGCACCGCACCTTCAGAAGGACATATTGGCCTTGGAGGGAGTGCAGCGTCGGTTTACCAGAATGATACCTGGACTTCAAGGGTTAAGTTACGAGGAGAGATTACACAAATTGGGGTTGTATTCTCTGGAGTTTCGAAGGTTAAGGGGTGATCTGATCGAATTTTATCAGATATTACGGGGAACAGATATGGTGGATAGAGAGAAACTATTTCCGCTGGTTGGGGATTCTAGGAGTAGGGGGCACAGTCTAAAAATTAGAGCCAGACCTTTCAGGAGTGAGATATCGAAACTTAATTACCTATTATACACAATGCATTAACTCCAAGCACTTAATTCAGACAAGTAAGAATTTATTAAGAAACTTGTACAAGTTGGAAGCTGTGTCCAAGCAATGGTTGGAACCAACTCTACGCTGAGCAGATGAAATGGTTAACTTTTATACGGTTCAATTAGTAATGTCTGTCCATCATAGAATATGGGCGTACATGTACACTCTCATTGGTCAAGTGGTTAGTCAATCAAAAATAGGGAACCCAACCGTTTTGGTTCCGATGCCTGTTCAACATCACGAGACAATGTCTTGGGGAAAGTGGCTTTCCCCTAAGAAAGTGTTTTTATTATCAGTTTTGTACTCAGTCTCAAGGCTATATGGTCATTCATTTCTGCTGGTCAGACAGTTATCTCAGAAGCAGACAATAGCTCTTCTGTGTGTCTTTGCTGGGAACCGAACATAAGCGTTCTATTGTATTCAGCTGGTCAGCTAACATGGTCAACTTATTCCATCATGCTTTGCTTCTTTTATGGTTCAGTATTTCTACATTAATATGGTCAGCTTTATGGTTTCCACATCCCCACCTTTTGTCCTATATATATATATATAAAAGGACAACACTTTAATAAGGCATTATTCCACCCAGACGTTCAAACTCCTCCTGTGTCACCTCATCCTGTGTCACCCCTACTTGCACCATCAAATTTGTGGGCGCTATATGTGTACCCAGATTGGACATCATAACACAGCAGCATTTGACAAAGCAATAGGCTATAAGAATTATAACAACAAATATGACTAGTCCCTGAACTAGAGAAGTCCCAATAGAACCCAGCCATCCTGTTGTCCAGCCCCAAAGAGTGAACGAAGGGGGCTGCTTGAATTTCTCAGCTTCCCTTTGGATGTGATTGGCCAAATTAGTAATCTTCTCTGAACTATCAGGTATGTAGGTATAACATTCAGATCCAATTAGTGCGCATGTTCCTCCTTTCTCTGCCAATAGGTAATCAAGGGTCATACGGTTCTGTAAGGTGACCGTACGAATGGCTGTCATTTCTGCGCTTATTTCCTTTAAGGCTTCTGCCGTATCATTAGCAACTATTTCCCAGATATTGGCTAATTTAATAATTTCTCTGGTGGCCTTACTCACTCCCCACCTCGGGAAAGCAATGGCCCAGAATCGGTCGGCCTCAGTAATTACCCTCTTTACTCGTTGCCCAGCAGGATATTGAGGCAGGGACGATGACCCTGAGAATGGCAAGATTCCAACAGTGACAACATGGGGAGCTTTTGGTGGTGTGGTACTCGTATACGCTACAGACTGGAGAGTAATCGTTGACCGTATCCCATACGTTAGAGGAAAATTCAAGACTGAATGAAATGCTCAATGTTTTAATGATGTAGATGAACACATCCCTTTAATTAAGGCGGGGACGATGAGTGTTGGACATATGGGATTACATATCCCAAGTAACATGATCCGGTCCATTTTTGAGGCCACCATGGGTATGCCTTGTGACCACAAATAAAGGAAGTTTCATTGGACGCAGTTATTGCAGGAGAATTTTTTACATGTATTCTGTCTGTGTAAATTTGGCCGCCTGTGCAAGGCTGCCATCTGATGGTACTACTGATGCTGGTTTCTGTCATATTTATATACTGAGTGCAATTACTCCATCCCATTACATCACCCCCCACTGAGTTCTTACTCAAACATATTGTTCTATTAGATCTTGGTGTATTTGTAAGGACTAGAAAAGGAGGTTTATGGGTCTGATCGTAATTAGGTTGGTCCCACCCCCGAAATCTGGTTTCACATTTTGTTGTGATTGTGTATTCCTTCCATTGCTTTCTCACAAACATTGTCTTATTTGTTCTCGCACTCGTCCAGCCACTATCTCGCATTCTGTTCCCATTAATTTCAATTTGATTTATTACCCACTCTGCTATTTCTTGGGAAGTTAGGGGTCTGGTCTGAGGGGAATGCCTCCCTTGGAGTGGATGGGGATATGTGAGCACACCCAGCAACTAGAGATACCTTGACGTTTTGCATACATATATGACATGTATAAAAAAGTATTGACATGCAGTTCCCTTGAAACACGATTGAGTCCACTTGCAGCAGGGGTTGCAGCAGGTTTTATGCCAGTTTCCACCCACACGATCAGGCATGCCGAGCCAATTATTCTCATTTGATTTAGAAGTTTAGGACATGCCATGCTGCAACAGTCTCTTATAACAGTTTAATTAATCAGTCAGTTTTTTTTCTGGTACGCCACCGCCGGGGTCCTTGCATGGGGATTTATGGGTTAATTAATCAACTACTAGGCCTGACCTTTGAACTCGAGATTGGGACCCACCCCTTTATATCCTTTAATCCAAATTTTATCCCTACAATATCCCGTTAGATGCTGTACCTCATCTTAACCAGGTTCCCTTCGTGTTGGCCACCAGTCCGGGTGGAAGAGAGGCAGAGCATCTGATAATCCTATCAAACTATGATTGTCTCCCCTTTTACATGCACCTTACCCCAGCGGGTGCTACTCCCGGTACCATTAAGATGTTTTCTTAGTTGAAACCACAGAGACAATGGGGACATTCTCACCCAGGCTCTGTTTTACTATCTTTGCCAAACCCTTCATCATCTGCTTACATTTATTACATGCCATGAAATTCAAGAAGCACATTACAACAAACTGCACTACGACTAATACATGTGACATTAATCTAATCCAAGGATGGATCTGTATATTCAGTCCCCAATTCCAGAGGTCATCTCACCAAGTGGTGACTTTAATTTGGTCAATGTCATGCTTAATGTTTTTATTGTTCTGTTGTAGGTTATAATAAACCTTCTCAGAGAGGCGTATCTCCATTCGCAATGCTTTCAAGTATTCAGGCAACAGGGGTGTCAGATACGCAAATGTTCCTGATAATCTTATAAGTCCTTTTTGATATTCTCAGAAACTTGTAAGGTGGTGAGGTTATGCCGGTGTATCTCTACCAGTTCCTCGGGTCCAATCCGAACCGGGACTTCAGGAATGGAGTAGAATTCTGGACTTAAAATATCACAAGTTAGATTGGCATATTTAAACGTTTTCAAATTAGTTATAACACAGTATTCGCCCTCTCCGGCATATACCACTTAAGTGGGTTTTAGATCCGCCCCGAGGGCCTCCATGGTACCGGTATTGTTAAACCCACACTGTGCTTCTGGGCTGTGTCCAATATTGTGTGGACATACAGTGACAGCATGTCTAGTAACACATCCCTCTAATTTTGTTCCAGACAAATTCCCTTAATTTTTACAGCATATGGTAACATATTGTGATGGGATATGTACATTCCATCCTTCACTACCCCAATATTCTGTACTTGGTACACCTCTCGTCCCTGGGTTTCGGGTGCCATCACCGGTATTACTGGTACCAGCCCTAGGAGCCCTCCTCCGTCAGGTTTACACTCCACTTGAGTGGGGTACACCCGCACCATTGCCCTGAATTGGCAAGGGGTGATGTTCTTGTTTGCTAACAGCCGGTCGGAGGTACCACCTCCATCATGCCCACAGGTCAGGTTCACCCTTGGTTTGTTGATTCATTATTCATAAGGGTACTTCCCCTGCCTGTATCTGGGCTAGGTTCTCTCGTGTCTGTTCCACAATCCAGTTACCATATGTACTGCAGATGTCATTAGCAGCTGCCTGCTAAGATACGTTATATTCCTCTTTTATTAATTTATTAATGGTTTGGGCATGTGTTTCTAGCACTGTAGCTATCCTGTGCAAATGTATGATCAGTATTTGATCCTTAGACAATTCCTTATCTGTATTTTCATTTATTTTTTAAATATATCTTTCATGCGAGACCCTAAATCTCTGACCTTTTAATCTAATGTTGCCAAATCAATGTTACTGTCCGATACAATATTTACAGACAGCTCCAATATCCCAAAATTTGTTCATTTTACGTCATTTCTTCTTGAACCGCTTTTCATTTCCCAAAATATCCCACTACATTGTGCCCGAGTCCCTTCTTTCATTTCACAATTATCCCAACTTGAGAGCAGTATTGTTGGACTGACAGGACTTGTCAATGTAAAATTTTCTTCCCTCTCGAAAAGAATTCTTGATACACAGCATTCAATAGGAACCATTTAGACTGGACTTCTTTTATTTTAAAATATAATTTGATTATCCCCTTAAATTACAAGTACATTTTTCTATCTCGAGTGCTTGAATAGCAACTCATATAAATTTCCCTTATCAATTCCAATTTCAGAACAAATTATGTCCAGGCTTTGTGGTTTTTATAGTAGAGATGAAGTGCTCGTAACTACTTTTGGATGTAACTCCCATATCTTCCCACCTCGAGCACTCTGTCTCGGAAGACAATAAATGGGTTAAAACAAAACAAATCAAAATGTTTTCAAAAGAAGAGAATCAGGTTGATATCACCACGCTGTGACATTTGGTATCTGCTGATGTCTGCAGCTAAAGTCTTAAATTTTTAACACCACTGGATCGTTTCCTGCACCAAATTTTTCCAGCAAAGGTTGCACCGTAACTTTGTAAAGCCATTTTATGTCAAAGAACTACTCTTGGTAATCCTGCACCATCAACACTCACGTGGTCCCAAAAACCAGGGTCACCTGTTTTAAAAGAAACACAGAAAATCCATTGCGGCTCTTCTTGAGAGCCCAAGGGGCTAATTTGTCAAATCATCATTTATTATTTATTTATCCAAAGGAATAATCTTTTTACCCGAAAAAAATCCAGAAAATAAAACAGGAGAGAGAAATTGCCTAGTCCCTCTCTCTCTCTCTCTCTGGAGCACGCAGCCTGTCTGAAATAAACACTGTCTCTCCCACATACAGATGTACATAGGACTGCAGACTGGAATTGCCAACTCCAAGTCCTAATCTCCGTGTTTTCAAGATGTCCAAATCTATCTCTTTTACGATGTCCACCTCCATTCCATGTCTCGCTTTGTTTTAACACTTGAGTTCGGAGGTGTTGATATAATTGTTGAATTTTCTTAGCATTCTCAATGCGAGTTATATAATTTGTCAGGGAAGGTCTCCCCTGATGGTCAAATTTTGTATTGGAGCTACTATTAGTTTCAAATAAAATTGAATAGCCCCAGAACTTGTCGAACTTCCTTATCATACTGTGGTGGGGTAAAACTGATCGGTGTTTAGTGCCCTGTGTCAGTACATAGCTCAAGTAATGGACGTCCAATTCTAACCTATACCAATTGTTACCTCATGTTCACCTGTGTAATGGTTAGCCTCAGACAGTTCTCAACCGACTGGGTCATTTCTATCTGTTTGAACTGCTCTTGGCATGACAGTCTGGCTTCTTGGGATGGAAGGGGTTAATATAAACTGGCTCTCTCGTGTAACAGTAACTCGATACTTCTCCCTCTGAGATTAAGTTTCCACAATCAAAATTTCTCTTCACACAGGTTTGACTGATTTTTTTTTCACATTTATGGATTACTTTTACACTACATATTTGCACACTATTTTTGAGATTTATTTTAATCGCAGTGTTTAATCAATCACAATAGCACAAAATGCTTCGAAGATCAGTTTAATTTACAACTAGAGATCATCCTGCAACTGTAACTTATAAAGTGCAGATTTAAAGAATTACCTGTTCTTTTACAATTAAACCTCATTTTGTCTCGGTGAATTGAAAACAGATGTCGGTGTCCTTGGAAGGGTTAACTTTTTAACAAACCGACGGAGTCAGATATCAGATTCACGCAGCGTTCTCAGCATACATCAACGTAATTTGCACATAAATTCTTTTTTTTAAAAAAAAATGAATACCGGGAAATAACATCTCCCATCGTACATTTTAGTTTACAGTTAGTCTTCGTAAGTTTTATAATTTGCTCGTCATACACAACTATAGCTTTCCAATTCATTTTTTTTTACTTTTAGTGGGTGTGATTATAATCAACGCTCCGAGCTGTTCCAGCTTTCCGACTTTTCCTATCACGGTGATACCAAATAGTTGTTTTTTTTTCTCGTTAATTTTTTTTTAACCACAGCCAATCACAAGATAAAAAATTCAAAATGCCAATTTTTTTTTGAGAAGATCCCATGTCTGGAATTTGACATGCTCACATTTTACAAGAATCAGAATTTAATTGGTCACTTAACCTCAATAACTCCAATTTTAATTCAGCAATATCAGAATTAAACACAAGACAAAACACACACAAAAGAAGAAAACATGTAAGATGCAGTAAGGAGGGGGTGTGGCCCACAACACCAAAAAAAACACTCACAATCAGGACAGGCTTTTTAAAGAGACAGTACACCAAAACAAAAGGACCCTTTCTTTTCCGGGTCTCTGTCTTTTAAACATTTTTGTAGTCACTTAATTCTATCCATATTAAATGTACCGTCTTCGGGAAAAGGATATTTCTTAGTTCTGGTCCATTTTCACCAAACTATCAACTCGTCAGTTGTTTCTTTCCCAAAGTTTCTGTACATGTGAGCAGCAGGTGTTCCCTTTGGAGGGATTCTGCTTATAGTTTATACAATCCTCCACACTGTAATTACACAACAATCAAGGCCTATCTTAACTATCACAATTCTATACTTGATAATTCAGCTGATTGGACAAGAGGTCATGTGTTCTCCACATCCACCTTAACCAGCTCAGACTATGTGCATGAGAGAAACGTCTGCACTTAGTTGAATCAGCTGACTTACGCAAGATTTTTTAGAAAGTGCTCCTACACTTGAGCACTACCAGTGTTTCTACCGAAACACTTAATTCAGGTAAACCAGAATTTCGCACTTTTTCCGAATCCACGACATCCACACCAGTCTGCGTTTGTCGCCACTACAGACCTGTAATTTCACACTTTTCCGAATTACACAACATCTAGTCTGCGCTTATCCAAATTATAACTTTACACTAAAAAATTTTTTTTTTAAAAAAACAAGTCTGTAACTGGTTACCTCTTTTCCTGGCGCCTCTATTCACTAGGAGCTGACAGTCTATCGGTCCCATACGCAACCTCAATATCACTCCTAGTATCACCGGTATCACAGATCGACTCCGTTATTGCTCTCTCTCAGCCCGTTACAACAACACCGCAGCTGACAATATCGAGTAATCTGTCACGCGTCACACTCTGTCCCCTGTTTCTTTCCTTGTCGATACGAAACACATTTCCTATGATCACCTTCCAATTCCTAAAGGTAAACAGAAGAATTAGTCACGTCAGTTAATGCATTCACTTATCCAATCGCTGTGTGTCTGGGTTCATACAGACAACTTGTGTCCGTAGTTACCGGAGATCACAAGCGATCTCGGTGGGACCTCCAAGAAACTGTCGAAATTTAATTACCGATTATACACAATGCATTAACTCCAAACACTTAATTCAGACAAGTAAGAATTTATTAAGAAACTTGTACAAGTTGGAAGAAAGTGTTTTTATTATCAGTTTTGTACTCAGTCTCAAGGCTATATGGTCATTCATTTCTGCCAGTCAGACAGTTATTTCATAAGCAGACAATAGCTCTTCTGTGTGTCTTTGCTGGGAACCGAACATAAGCGTTCTATTGTATTCAGCTGGTCAGCTAACATGGTCAACTTATTCCATCATGCTTTGCTTCTTTCATGGTTCAGTATTTCTACATTAATATGGTCAGCTTTATGTGTATTAGAAAGTCAATTTAGTCAGGCAAAGCTTATAGTTTTCCACAGAGATTAGAAAACATTTCTACACACAAAGGGTGGTACAAGTTTGGAACTTTCTTCCGCAAATGGCAATTGAAACTAGCTCAATTGCTAAATTTAAATGTGAGATAGATAGCTTTTTGGCAACCAAAGGTATTAAGGGATATGGGCCAAAGGCAGGTATATGGAGTTCGATCACAGATCAGCCATGATCTTATCAAATGACGGAGCAGGCACGAGGGGCTGAATGGCCTACTCCTGTTCCTATGTTCCTATTACCTGCTGAGTGAGAAATGGAAAGTACAGTCATAGTTCCTGACCTCATTCATCAGCCTGTGAGTGAATGTATAGATAATATTAGGATTTAATGAATATTATCGAGGAGAACATTTCGGATTTGGTGAACAATATATTGAGGTGAAGACCCCAAAAATAAAAAGATAATAATTACAAAGACATGAGGATTTTTACACTGACTAATCCAATCCCTTTTGTAATCGATCTGAACCCCATCTATTCCCCCATTTCTCCCCATGGTGGAAGGTCTCCTCTGTGCACTGGCTGCAGTGAGATTGGAACCCGTTTGTAGAGAACAGGGTCGATTCGGAGTCATTGGCACCTTTCAAAAAGGAGCTGGATCGAAGGGCGATGGAGAGATGAGGAGATAACAGAACAGGTCAATGTTTTCCAGGGACAGAACAGAGCGTTCCCTAAACCAATAGGTCATGTTGGTGAAAGGAATCAGTCACTGTAGAAGGGCTGTAGAAACCTTCACGGATACTAAGCCGGGCAGTGCAGGCAGACATGGCTGGGACTGAGCCTCAGCACTCCTACCAGAGGCCAGCAGAATGAGCAGGGAGCTCAACTACAGCTTCCCCATAGATGGTAGGACTTTCAATCTTTGGTGTCCCACCACCAGTTATCTGCCGCTCGTGTCTGTTGGGTGCCAGCTTCTCCTGAAGGCAGAATGACTGTATTTTTGGATTATTGTGCATTTTCCTTTGGCCCTGAAGACAGTGTGAAATGTTACTGGAATATTGGGATAATTTTCCCATCAGGATATCTGGAGCAGCCCCTCGACCCTGGCCGATTCTGCAGGGTCCCTTCATTTAAATATTTTGAACAAATTCCTTGCGCATTGTCCTCAGTCCAATCCCTGTGAGTGTCACTTGTTGTTTAAAAATACTGGGAACAATCCCAAGTTTGTTACTTGACTGACAGGTGGGACATTGGTGCAGGGAGTGAGAGTGTCTGTAAATAATATCATTAATAAATCCCATTAGTTAATGTGGGGAAATAAACAAGCTGGATTAATATGTGCAGCAGGTGAGTTACACGGAAACATCTGATGCAAATCAGCTGATGTCAGTCCAACAGATAAAGATCAGTCTTGGCCTTTCTACTTGTCAATGGGAATAAGATCTTTGCAAAAACACACTCAGCCACTGTATCGGGCCTCAAACCAGCTGAGAACCTGTCTGCTCGACTCTCCACGAGCTTCACTTAACCCTTTCCACATGCTCCCACTCGGTAACCATCACACTTTGTACTGAAATAACTGCTGGTGATATCAGTGGGACAGACACTCGGTCTGTTCCTATCACACTCCACCATTCACTGCCGTAATGGAGGTCTTGACCCAGTTACAATAAACGGGTTATCTCCTGTGTTAAAATTGTGGAGAGGGGAAGGTGTTAACCGTTTCTTGCACTAATATCACCAACAATAACTTCAGGCTTTTATCATTACCCCGTGAACCAACTGTTGTGCACTCGTGGGATTGGCTGAAAGCAGCAACTGAAGAAGCATCAGAAAGAGTAGACAAGGGCGATGCAGTGGATGTGGTTTACATGGACTTCCAAAAGGCCTTCGATAATGTGCTGCACAAGACTCATGACAAAGGTCAGGGCGTGTGGAGTCAGGGGCCAGGTAGCAGAATGGATTGAAAGAGGGCTACAAAACAGAGAACACAGGTTAGGAGTTCAGGGATGTTTATCGGATTGGCCGACAGTGGGAAGAGGCAGAAATTATTTGACTCAAATTTGCTGCTGAAATTTCCAGATGATATCAATTTGGGGAATATAGTTAATAATGTGGAGACTGGATCAAAACACAGGAAGACATAACCAGGCTGGCAGAGTGGGCGGGTGAAGCTGTGTAAGAATTCCACACTGTAATGGTCCTGAACAGGTGACAGCAGAGGAGGGTGACATCACTGACTAACTGACCGAGACGGGACAGAAAGTTCTTTCACTCCTCAGTTCTCACTTGTTCTGAAACAGAAGGTGTGGAATTGTTGCAACTTTCAGTCATTGGCTTGAAGCAAACCAGGTCTGTCCAATAGATTGTGTGAGGGGAGTGACGGGAACTGAAATTCCAGATACGATTCCTGATCGTGGAAGGGAACACATTTTTTTATCTGTTCTCAGGATGTGGGTGATGCTGACAAGGCCGCATTTATTGCCCTGAAAAGGTGCAATCATCAGTGAACAGCCCCAGTCCTGACCGTATGGTGGAGAGAAGGTCACTAATGAAGGAGATGAAGATGGTTGGGCCAATGATGCTTCCTTGAGGAACTCCTGCAGTGATGTCCTGGGGCTGCGAGGATTGGTCCCTGACAACCATGACCATCATCCTTTGGGTCAGGTGTGACTCCAGTCACTGGAGGGGTTTCACTTTGAGCCCCATTGACCTCAGTATTGCTCGGGCTCCTTGGTGCCACACTCGGTCGAGTGCTGCCTCTATGTTTTTTTTTTATTCGTTCACGGGATGTGGGCGTCGCTGGCAAGGCTGGCATTTATTGCCCATCCCTAATTGCCCCTTGAGAAGGTGGTGGTGAGCCGCCTTCTTGAACCGCTGCAGTCTGTGTGGTGACGGTTCTCCCACAGTGCTGTTAGGAAGGGAGTTCCAGGATTTTGACCCAGCGACAATGAAGGAACGGCGATATAATTCCAAGTCGGGATGGTGTGTGACTTGGAGGGGAACGTGCAGGTGGTGTTGTTCCCATGCGCCTGCTGCCCTTGTCCTTCTAGGTGGTAGAGGTCGCGGGTTTGGGAGGTGCTGTCGAAGAAGCCTTGGCGAGTTGCTGCAGTGCATCCTTTGGATGGTGCACACTGCAGCCACGGTGCGCCAGTGGTGAAGGGAGTGAATGTTTAGGGTGGTGGATGGGGTGCCAATCAAGCGGGCTGCTTTATCTTGGATGGTGTCGAGCTTCTTGAGTGTTGTTGGAGCTGCACTCATCCAGGCAAGTGGAGAGTATTCCATCACACTCCTGACTTGTGCCTTGGAGATGGTGGAAAAGCTTTGGGGAGTCAGGAGGTGAGTCACTCGCCGCAGAATACCCAGCCTCTGACCTGCTCTCGTAGCCACAGTATTTATATGGCTGGTCCAGTTAAGTTTCTGGTCAATGGTGACCCCCAGGATGTTGATGGTGGGGGATTCGGCGATGGTAATGCCGTTGAATGTCAAGGGGAGGTGGTTAGACTCTCTCTTGTTGGAGATGGTCATTGTCTGGCACTTATCTGGCGCGAATGTTACTTGCCACTTATCAGCCCAAGCCTGGATGTTGTCCAGGTCTTGCTGCATGCGGGCTCGGACTGCTTCATTATCTGAGGGGTTGCGAATGGAACTGAACACTGTGCAGTCATCAGCGAACATCCCCATTTCTGACCTTATGATGGAGGGAAGGTCATTGATGAAGCAGCTGAAGATGGTTGGGCCTAGGACACTGCCCTGAGGAACTCCTGCAGCAATGCCCTGGGGCTGAGATGCTTGGCCTCCAACAACCACTACCATCTTCCTTTGTGCTAGGTATGACTCCAGCCACTGGAGAGTTTTCCCCCTGATTCCCATTGACTTCAATTTTACTAGGGCTCCTTGGTGCCACACTCGGTCAAATGCTGCCTTGATGTCAAGGGCAGTCACTCTCACCTCACCTCTGGAATTCAGCTCTTTTGTCCATGTTTGGACCAAGGCTGTAATGAGGTCTGGAGCCGAGTGGTCCTGGCAGAACCCAAACTGAGCATCGGTGAGCAGGTTATTGGTGAGTAAGTGCCGCTTGATAGCACTGTCGACGACACCTTCCATCACTTTGCTGATGATTGAGAGTAGACTGATGGGGCGGTAATTGGCCGGATTGGATTTGTCCTGCTTTTTGTGGACAGGACATACCTGGGCAATTTTCCACATTGTTGGGTAGATGCCAGTGTTGTAGCTGTACTGGAACAGCTTGGCTAGAGGCGTGGCTAGTTCTGGAGCACAAGTCTTCAGCACTACAGCTGGGATGTTGTCGGGGCCCAGAGCCTTTGCTGTATCCAGTGCACTCAGCCGTTTCTTGATATCACGTGGAGTGAATCGAATTGGCCGAATACTGGCTTCCGTGATGGTGGGGATATCGGGAGGAGAGCAGCTCCTCCCACCTCTCCCCTGGCACTCGGCTCTTGTGTCCGTGCCTGGATCAAGGCTCTTACGAGGTCTGGGGCCTCTCAGTTTGAAAGTAGATGGAGGTGCAGGACCTGCTGAACGATGTATCAGTTACCTGGTTAATGTATCTGTGGGCAGCAAACTGGCCGAGAATGCAGATGATCCCTATGCTGGTCTGGAGGCAGAAACGTTGAGAGGAGGTGACCTTGACTGCAGCTGGCAGTGCCATCCCTGTGGTGTCAGTGGGTTACGAATTCATCGGATTAAGCAACAGTTATTTGTACAGTCGAGTGTGACGGCGACACAGTGAGAGCACGTGGAAAGGGTTAAAGGAAACTGCGGGGAATTTGAGTGGACAGGTTTTGATTTGCGTTGGAGCCCCTGTTGGGCAGCGATGGATCTTTATCTATTGTACTAACAGCAGCTGCTTTTTCTCCAATCTTTCTGTGTAACTCACTTCCTTCAGTGTGGATTGAAGTGACAGGCTGTGTGAATGTTGTCCAACCTGTTACTCAAACCTGGGAACCTTTGAAGAGGAAATATTTTGGTAAATATGCGACAATTCCTGCATCGATTGTTAACTTGGAATAGCTTCACGAGGGAGAATGCCGGGCACTTTACCAACTGCTGATCTTTGTGATTGCACAGGCCGCAAATCATCTTCTGTTTCATTGGGTCAGGTGGCCGTCTCACCGAGCTGCCTGTGTTCCAATCACAAGGTGTTATTTTAACCCCTCTCCCCGCCTGGCGTTAATGGTGTGAGGGGAGGGGGGATTAAGATGGCGGTGGGATTTCACACCGAATTCCCGATTCGTTCCCACGCCCACCATTTTAACTCGCCTCAAATCAGGCACTGGAAGGCCACCCGTCCCAGAGGCGCGGGGACCTCATTTAAATAGCAAATGATGTCATCGGGACGTGCACGCCATTTTAACCGTGGGCCCGACTAAGGCCCAGACCGTCTCAAACCCAGCAGCAAAAGCGAGGAGCAGCACCGATCCTGGGCACAGGAGGCCCAGGAAATGTTAGCTTTCAATGTTCACATTCCTTTCTGGCCAGGAGGAGCAGGAGTGCTCCCACTGACCCCACTAGGACACCTCGGGCCTCCCCTCCTATCCCAATCCCCAATATTCCCATTTTACCCACATTTCCTTCTTTACCTTTACCTTTAAACTCTCCGTGGGGACAAAGAGAGTGAGCGACAGAGAGAGAGAGAGACAGAGAAAGAGAGGGAGAGAGAGAGAGGGAGAGAGAGAGACAGAGAGAGAGAGAGAGAGGGAGAGAGAGAGAGAGGGAGAGCGATTGAGAGAGAAAGACCGGGAGAGGAAGGGAGAGAGACTGAGAGAGAGAGACTGATAGAACGACAAAGAGAGAGAGAGAGGGAGAGAGATGGAGAGACTAATAGACAGAGAGCGAGAGAGAGAAAGAGACTGACTGAGAGACTGAGAGATAGAGAGAGAATGAGAGAAAGACAAAGAGAGAGACAAAGTGAGAGAATGAGAGCGACACAGAGAGAGAGACCAACAGAGAGACAGAGAAACAGAAAGACAGAGACAGAGAGAAAGAGACAGAGAGAGAGAGACAGGGAGAGAGAGAGGCACACAGTGAGAGACACAGAGAGAGACACACGCACACACAGAAAGAGAGATACATGAAGAGAGAGACAGAGAAAGAGAGGCAGAGAGAGTGAGACACAGAGAGAGATGCATGGAGAGATACTCCCAAAAGCCTTTCCACCATCGACAAGGCACAAGTCAGGAGTGTGATGGAATACTCTCCACTTGCCTGGATGAGTGCAGCTCCAACAACACTCAAGAAGCTCGACACCATCCAAGACAAAGCAGCCCGCTTGATTGGCACCCCATCCACCACCCTAAACATTCACTCCCTTCACCACTGGCGCACCGTGGCTGCAGTGTGTACCATCCACAGGATGCACTGCAGCAACTCGCCAAGGCTTCTTCGACAGCACCTCCCAAACCCGCGACCTCTACCACCTAGAAGGACAAGGGCAGCAGGCACATGGGAACAACACCACCTGCACGTTCCCCTCCAAGTCACACACCATCCCGACTTGGAAATATATCGCCGTTCCTTCATCGTCGTTGGGTCAAAATCCTGGAACTCCCTTCCTAACAGCACTGTGGGAGAACCGTCACCACACGGACTGCAGCGGTTCAAGAAGGCGGCTCACCACCACCTTCTCAAGGGCAATCAGGGATGGGCAATAAATGCCAGCCTCGCCAGCGACGCCCACATCCCATGAATGAATAGAAAGTACTCATAAAGCGAGAGACAGAGAAAGAGAGTGAGACTGAGAGAGAGACACACAGAGAGACAGAGAGAGACACACATAGAGACACAGAGCGAGACTGAGAGAGAGATACAAAGAGGCAGAGAGAGAGAGAGAGACAGGGAAAGACAGAGAGAGAGAGAGAGAGAGCAAGACTGAGAGAGAGACACAAGGAGACACAGAGAGAGACTGCGAGAGAGACACACATAGAGACACAGAGAGAGAGCGAGACTGAGATACAAAGAGGCAGAGGGAGAGAGAGAGACGGAGATAGAAAGCGAGACTGAAAGAGAGACACATAGAGAGCCAGAGAGAGAGACACACAGAAAGAGACACGGACAGAGAGAGAGAGATACATGAAGAGAGTGACAGAGAGACAGAGTGATAGAGGGAGACAGAGAGAGACAAAGAGAGAGAAAGAGGGAGTCAGAGAGAGACACCTGGAGAGTCAGAGAGACTGAGAGAGAGTGCGTCTGAGAGAGAGACAGAGAGAGAGAGACTGTGAGAGAGAGAAAGAGAGAGGCACAAAGTGAGAGATAGAGAGAGCGACACGGAGAGAAAGAGAGATAGATGAAGAGAAAGACAAAGAGACAGAGAGAGCGAGACATTTAGAGTGAGACAGAGAGAGCGAGATACATAAAAAGAGAGACTTAAAAACAGAGAGGGAGAGAAGGAGACAGAGAGAGATACATGGAGACAAACATAGAGAAACAGAGAGAGAGACACACATAGAGAAACAGAGAGAGAGAGAGACAGACACAGAGAGAGAGGGAGACAGATACAGAGAAAGACAGAGGGAGACAGACAGAGAGAGAGAGAGAAAGGGAGACAGATGCAGAGAGAGAGATGGAGACAGATACAGAGAGAGAGAGAGAGATGGAGACATATACAGAGAGAGAGAGAGAGATGGAGACAGATACAGAGGGCTCGATGTTACCAGGCCTGCGGGTTTCCGGCGGGTTGGGTTTTGGGAGCGTGGTCAACACGCTCGGTGAAATTCGTGGTTTGCCCGCGCGATCGTAGCAGGCAAACCACTAATGGGAATCAATTACCTGATCCTCCGGGCTCCGCGCTGCTGGTCTGCGCGTCGGGCGGGCTGCGCATGCGCAGTACGATCTGTCAGCTGGAGGCTCTCTAGTTAAAGGGGCAGTCCTCCACTGACAGATGCTGCAACCAATGGAACAAATTTCAGCATGGAGCAGCCCAGGGGGAAGGCTGCTCCCAGTTTAATGATGCCTCACCCCAGGTATCACCAGATGGGGTGAGGAGGAGGGTCAGGACAGAGATCTTCCCCCCGGCGGGCGGGAGGAAGCGGCCTGCCTCTGCCACCAAGAAGGCCTGACTCGAGGTGGCAGAGGAGGTCACCTGCACCACCAACATATCGCCCACCTGCATACAGTGCAGGAGGCGCTGCAATGACCGCAGTAGGTCAGCCACAGTGAGAACACGAAGTCTTTCCCCTACACTCCGTCTGCCACAACACTGCCCCCACCCCACATCTCCTTCGGCACCGGTTCTGGGGGAGGTGGGACCAGTACAAATTGGACGGTCTGCATCTGGGCAGGACTGGAACCAATGTCCTAGGGGGAGTGTTTGCCAGTGCTGTTGGGGAGGGTTTAAACTAATGTGGCAGGGGGATGGGAACCGATGCAGGAAGTCAGTGGGAAATAAAGTGGTGACAGAAACAAAACGCAGTAAGGGAGAGTGTACAGAACATGACCGGACAGATGGTCTGAGAAAGCAGGGCAAAGACCAAGGGAAGTCGAGATTAAACTGCATTTATTTCAATGCAAGAAGTCTGATGGGCAAGGCAGATGAACTCAGGGCATGGATGGGTACATGGGACTGGGATGTTATAGCTATTACTGAAACATGGATAAGGGAGGGGCAGGACTGGCAGCTCAATGTTCCAGGGTACAGATGCTATAGGAAAGATAGAGCAGGAGGTAAGAGAGGAGGGGGAGTTGCGTTCTTGATTAGGGAGAACATCACGGCAGTAGTGAGAGGGGATATATCCGAGGGTTCGCCCACTGAGTCTATATGGGTCGAACTGAAAAATAAGAAGGGAGAGATCACTTTGATAGGATTGTACTACAGACCCCCAAATAGTCAACGGGAAATTGAGGAGCAAATATGTAAGGAGATTACAGACAACTGCAAGAAAAATAGGGTGGTAATAGTAGGGGACTGATAGAATGACAAAGAGAGAGAGAGGGTGAGAGATGGAGAGACTAATAGACAGAGAGCGAGAGAGAGAAAGAGACTGACTGAGAGACTGAGAGAGAGAGAATGAGAGAGAGACAAAGAGAGAGACAAAGAGAGAGAATGAGAGCGACACAGAGAGAGAGACCAACAGACAGACAGAGAAACAGAGAGACAGAGAAAGAGAGAGACAGAGAAAGAGAGAGAGAGAGACAGAGAGAGAGAGACAGGGAGCGAGAGAGGCACACAGTGAGAGACGCAGAGAGAGACACACACACACACAGAAAGAGAGACAGAGAGAGTGAGACAGAGAGAGAGATACACAGAGAGATACTCCCAAATGCCTTTCCACCATCGACAAGGCACAAGTCGGGAGTGTGATGGAATACTCTCCACTTGCCTGGCTGAGTGCAGCTCCAACAACACTCAAGAAGCTCGACACCATCCAAGATAAAGCAGCCCGCTTGATTGGCACCCCATCCACCACCCTAAACATTCACTCCCTTCACCACCGGCGCACTGTGGCTGCAGTGTGTACCATCCACAGGATGCACTGCAGCAACTCGCCAAGGCTTCTTCGACAGCACCTCCCAAACCCGCGACCTCTACCACCTAGAAGGACAAGAGCAGCAGGTACATGGGAACAACACCACCTGCACGTTCCCCTCCAAGTCACACACCATCCCGACTTGGAAATATATCGCCGTTCCTTCATCGTCGCTGGGTCAAAATCCTGGAACTCCCTTCCAAACAGCACTGTGGGAGAACCTTCACCACACGGACTGCAGCGGTTCAAGAAGGCGGCTCACCACCACCTTCTCAAGGGCAATTAGGGATGGGCAATAAATGCCGACCTCGCCAGCGACGCCCACATCCCATGAATGAATAGAAAGTACACATAAAGCGAGAGACAGAGAGAGAGAGTGAGACTGAGAGAGAGACACACAGAGAGACAGAGAAAGACTGCGAGAGAGACACACATAGAGACACAGAGAGAGACTGAGAGAGAGATACAAAGAGGCAGAGAGAGAGAGAGACAGGGAAAGACAGAGAGAGAGAGAGAGAGAGCAAGACTGAGAGAGAGACACAAGGAGACACAGAGAGAGACTGCGAGAGAGACACACATAGAGACACAGAGAGAGAGCGAGACTGAGAGAGATACAAAGAGGCAGAGAGAGAGAGAGACAGAGGGAGAAAGCGAGACTGAAAGAGAGACACATCGAGAGACTGCGAGAGAGCCAGAGAGAGAGACACACAGAAAGAGACACGGACAGAGAGAGAGATACATGGAGCTCGATTTTACCGGCGGGTTTCCTGTGCGTTTCCAGCGGGGGGGCCCCAAAAATCCCGATATCCAGGCACGTGACTGGATCGCGCCACGATCCCGCCCACTTCCGGGTTCCCCGATGACGTGCGGGGGTGCGTGCGTAGCCCCCGCTGGTGGGAATCCTGCAGGCAATTAAAGCCAGCGGGATGCCACTTTACAGTATTTATTTCGCTTGTTCAGGTCATTAACTGACCTGATTAAGGGAGTGTGTGTGATTTTGGGGAAACATGGGACTGTTTCACACACTGGGGGAAACAGTCCTAGTTGAACTGGACGTGTTGCAGCCGTCAGCCTGTGGCAGCTGCAAAGGTCCATTTGACAGGTGGGAGGGGGGAGACCCTCACCCATTGCAGGAGGCCGCTCTGTCACTTGGGACAAAGTTTGGCCTCCAACCCCCTCCGGACGGTCAAAGTCACCAACCTGCACACTCACCCCGGGGTCCGGAGACATGTGCCGACCTTGCGGACCTCCTCAGATGTACATCTTGCGGATGGGGGCCGTCGTAGCTGCAGTCATGACCTCCTCGGAGGGCGAACAGCATCACCAGCCTCACCAGCCTCGCCATCCACGCCGTCAACCTCTGACACGTGGAGCTCCACAACACAGTGCTGTGACACATCCACCTGTACAGCAGGAGGGAGGGCTACCGCAGAGAGAGACGCATCGCAGAGGGCACTACCCTCGCCGCAGGGTCCACAGACCGAGGCGCAGCTCCCCGGACCTCTCCGAGCAGCAGTGCACAGGGAGGCGCAGATTCACTCGACATGTAGTCGTGGAGATCTGCAGCCTCTTTCATGCCGAGCTGCTCCTGGCTGCCCCCAGCACCAACTGCTTACCTGTCGCTGCCAAAGTCACCACTGCCCTCCACACCTTCTCCTCCGCATCCTTCCAGGGTGCAGCCGGCTACACCGCCGATGTCTCTCAGTCGTCTGCGCGGAAGAGCCCTGCAAATACACCTGCACCTACTCTGCAGTAACACGATGGGTGGCATCAGTGGTGGGTCCTCATAGTGATACCCAGGAGCAGGCATTATTGCACAAAACAGACAGGATTCGCGGAGACATGGCAGTGGTGGTGCCAATATAATGTGTGATGTTTGTTGCTCTGAAATTCAATACAGGTAACACCCATGACAAACCCTCAAACACCCTTGTGCATCCCCTTCATGCTCACAACACGTTTGCCTTACGCTGCCTGCTGCACATATGTGATGCATGCCCTGTGGCTGCAGCACAGGTGGTGGCAGGTTGAGTGAGGCTGGCCGTGAGAGAGATGCACGAGAGGGTGAGTATGGGATAGAGCCATGAGATTGTATGAGGATTGGGTTGCGTGTTAGTGGCGGGGTGAGTACTGGCGAGGTGAGTAGGTGGAGGTAAGATGAGGATGGGGTTTGAGTGGGTATGAGGGGTGATGTGACAGAGTAGTGTTTTTTTTTCTAACATGGAAACAGGCCCTTCGGCCCAACATGTCCATGTCGCCCAGTTTATACCACTAAGCTAGTCCCAATTGCCTGCACTTGGCCCATATCCCTCGATACCCATCTTCCCCATGTAACTGTCCAAATGCTTTTTAAAAGACAAAATTGTACCCGCCTCTATTACTGCCTCGAGCAGCTCGTTCCAGACACTCACCACCCTTTGAGTGAAAAAATTGCCCCTCTGGATCCTTTTGTATCTCTCCCCTCTCACCTTAAATCTGTGCCCCCTCGTTATGGACTCCCCTACCTTTGGGAAAAGATTTTGACTATCGACCTTATCTATGCCCCTCATTATTTTATAGACTTCTATAAGATCACCCCTTAACCTCCTACTCTCCAGGGAAAAAAGTCCCAGTCTGTCTAACCTCTCCCTGTAAGTCAAACCATCAAGTCCCGGTAGCATCCTAGTAAATCTTTTCTGCACTCTTTCTAGTTTAATAATATCCTTTCTATAATAGGGTGACCAGAACTGTACACAGTACTCCAAGTGTGGCCTCACCAATGCCCTGTACAACTTCAACAAGACATCCCAACTCCTGCATTCAATGTTCTGACCAATGAAACCAAGCATGCTGAATGCCTTCTTCACCACCCTATCCACCTGTGACTCCACTTTCAAGGAGCTATGAATCTGTACTCCTAGATCTCTTTGTTCTATAACTCTCCCCAACGCCCTACCATTAACGGAGTAGGTCCTGGCCCGATTCGATCTACCAAAATGCATCACCTCACATTTATCTAAATTAAACTCCATCTGCCATTCATCGGCCCACTGGCCCAATTTATCAAGATCCCGTTGCAATCCTAGATAACCTTCTTCACTGTCCACAATGCCACCAATCTTGGTGTCATCTGCAAACTTACTAACCATGCCTCCTAAATTCTCATCCAAATCATTAATATAAATAACAAATAACAGCGGACCCAGCACCGATCCCTGAGGCACACCGCTGGACACAGGCCTCCAGTCTGAAAAACAACCCTCCACAACCACCCTCTGTCTTCTGTCGTCAAGCCAATTTTGTATCCAATTGGCTACCTCACCTTGGATCCCATGAGATTTAACCTTATGTAACAACCTACCATGCGGTACCTTGTCAAATGCTTTGCTGAAGTCCATGTAGACCACGTCTACTGCACAGCCCTCATCTATCTTCTTGGTTACCCCTTCAAAAAACTCAATCAAATTCGTGAGACATGATTTTCCTCTCACAAAACCATGCTGACTGTTCCTAATTAGTCCCTGCCTCTCCAAATGCCTGTAGATCCTGTCCCTCAGAATACCCTCTAACAACTTACCCACTACAGATGTCAGGCTCACTGGTCTGTAGTTCCCAGGCTTTTCCCTGCCGCCCTTCTTAAACAAAGGCACAACATTTGCTACCCTCCAATCTTCAGGCACCTCACCTGTAGCGGTGGATGATTCAAATATCTCTGCTAGGGGACCCGCAATTTCCTCCCTAACCTCCCATAACGTCCTGGGATACATTTCATCAGGTCCCGGAGATTTATCTACCTTGATGCGCGTTAAGACTTCCAGCACCTCCCTCTCTGTAATATGTACACTCCTCAAGACATCACTATTTATTTCCCCAAGTTCCCTAACATCCATGCCTTTCTCAACCGTAAATACCGATGTGAAATATTCATTCAGGATCTCACCCATCTCTTGTGGTTCCGCACATAGATGACCTTGTTGATCCTTAAGAGGCCCTACTCTCTCCCTAGTTACCCTTTTGCCCTTTATGTATTTGTAGAAGCTCTTTGGATTCACCTTTGCCTGATCTGCCAAAGCAATCTCATATCCCCTTTTTGCCCTCCTGATTTCTCTCTTAACTCTACTCCGGCAATCTCTATACTCTTCAAGGGATCCACTTGATCCCAGCTGCCTATGCATGTCATATGCCTCCTTCTTCTTTTTGACTAGTGCCTCAATCTCCCGAGTCATCCAAGGTTCCCTACTTCTACCAGCCTTGCCCTTCACTTTATAAGGAATGTGCTTACCCTGAACCCTGGTTAACACACTTTTGAAAGCCTCCCACTTACCAGACGTCCCTTTGCCTGCCAACAGACTCTCCCAATCAACTTCTGAAAGTTCCTGTCTAATACCATCAAAATTGGCCTTTCCCCAATTTAGAATTTTAACTTTTGGGCCAGACCTATCCTTCTCCATAGCTATCTTAAAACTAATGGAATTATGATCACTGGTCCCAAAGTGATCCCTCACTAACACTTCTGTCACCTGCCCTTCCTTATTTCCCAAGAGGAGGTCAAGTTTTGCCCCCTCTCTAGTCGGGCCATCCACATACTGAATGAGAAATTCCTCCTGAATACACTCAACAAATTTCTCTCCATCCAAGCCCCGAATGCTATGGCTGTCCCAGTCAATGTTGGGAAAGTTAAAGTCCCCTACTATTACCACCCTATTTTTCTTGCAGCTGTCTGTAATCTCCTTACATATTTGCTCCTCAATTTCCCGTTGACTATTTGGGGGTCTGTAGTACAATCCTATCAAAGTGATCTCTCCCTTCTTATTTTTCAGTTCTACCCATATGGACTCAGTGGGCGAACCCTCGGATATATCCCCTCTCACTACTGCCGTGATGTTCTCCCTAATCAAGAACGCAACTCCCCCTCCTCTCTTACCTCCTGCTCTATCTTTCCTATAGCATCTGTACCCTGGAACATTGAGCTGCCAGTCCTGCCCCTCCCTTAGCCATGTTTCAGTAATAGCTATAACATCCCAGTCCCATGTACCCATCCATGCCCTGAGTTCATCTGCCTTGCCCATCAGACTTCTTGCATTGAAATAAATGCAGTTTAATCTAGACTTCCCTTGGTCTTTGCCCTGCTTTCTCAGACCATCTGTCCGGTCATGTTCTGTACACTCTCCCTTACTGCGTTTTGTTTCTGTCACCACTTTATTTCCCACTGACTTCCTGCATCGGTTCCCATCCCCCTGCCACATTAGTTTAAACCCTCCCCAACAGCACTGGCAAACACTCCCCCTAGGACATTGGTTCCAGTCCTGCCCAGATGCAGACCGTCCAATTTGTACTGGTCCCACCTCCCCCAGAACCGGTGCCGAAGGAGATGTGGGGTGGGGGCAGTGTTGTGGCAGACGGAGTGTAGGGGAAAGACTTCGTGTTCTCACTGTGGCTGACCTACTGCGGTCATTGCAGCGCCTCCTGCACTGTATGCAGGTGGGCGATATGTTGGTGGTGCAGGTGACCTCCTCTGCCACCTCGAGTCAGGCCTTCTTGGTGGCAGAGGCAGGCCGCTTCCTCCCGCCCGCCGGGAGGAAGATCTCTGTCCTGACCCTCCTCCTCACCCCATCTGGTGATACCTGGGGTGAGGCATCATTAAACTGGGAGCAGCCTTCCCCCTGGGCTGCTCCATGCTGAAATTTGTTCCATTGGTTGCAGCATCTGTCAGTGGAGGACTGCCCCTTTAACTAGAGAGCCTCCAGCTGACAGATCGTACTGCGCATGCGCAGCCCGCCCGACGCGCAGACCAGCAGCGCGGAGCCCGGAGGATCAGGTAATTGATTCCCATTAGTGGGTTGCCTGCTACGATCGCGCGGGCAAACCACGAATTTCACCGAGCGTGTTGACCACGCTCCCAAAACCCAACCCGCCGGAAACCCGCAGGCCTGGTAACATCGAGCCCTCTGTATCTGTCTCCATCTCTCTCTCTCTCTCTGTATATGTCTCCATCTCTCTCTCTCTCTCTGTATCTGTCTCCATCTCTCTCTCTGCATCTGTCTCCCTTTCTCTCTCTCTCTCTGTCTGTCTCCCTCTGTCTTTCTCTGTATCTGTCTCCCTCTCTCTCTGTGTCTGTCTCTCTCTCTCTCTGTTTCTCTATGTGTGTCTCTCTCTCTGTTTCTCTATGTTTGTCTCCATGTATCTCTCTCTGTCTCCTTCTCTCCCTCTCTGTTTTTAAGTCTCTCTTTTTATGTATCTCGCTCTCTCTGTCTCACTCTAAATGTCTCGCTCTCTCTGTCTCTTTGTCTTTCTCTTCATCTATCTCTCTTTCTCTCCGTGTCGCTCTCTCTATCTCTCACTTTGTGCCTCTCTCTTTCTCTCTCTCACAGTCTCTCTCTCTCTGTCTCTCTCTCAGACGCACTCTCTCTCAGTCTCTCTGACTCTCCAGGTGTCTCTCTCTGACTCCCTCTTTCTCTCTCTTTGTCTCTCTCTGTCTCCCTCTATCACTCTGTCTCTCTGTCACTCTCTTCATGTATCTCTCTCTCTCTGTCCGTGTCTCTTTCTGTGTGTCTCTCTCTCTGGCTCTCTATGTGTCTCTCTTTCAGTCTCGCTTTCTATCTCCGTCTCTCTCTCTCCCTCTGCCTCTTTGTATCTCAGTCTCGCTCTCTCTCTGTG
The DNA here is from genome assembly GCF_035084215.1 of Heptranchias perlo. NCBI lineage: Eukaryota > Metazoa > Chordata > Chondrichthyes > Hexanchiformes > Hexanchidae > Heptranchias > Heptranchias perlo. The sequence continues at coordinate 48,593,944 of NC_090348.1, read as the reverse complement.
TCTCTATGTGTGTCTCTCTCGCAGTCTCTCTCTGTGTCTCCTTGTGTCTCTCTCTCAGTCTTGCTCTCTCTCTCTCTCTCTGTCTTTCCCTGTCTCTCTCTCTCTCTCTGCCTCTTTGTATCTCTCTCTCAGTCTCGCTCTGTGTCTCTATGTGTGTCTCTCTCTGTCTCTCTGTGTGTCTCTCTCTCAGTCTCACTCTCTTTCTCTGTCTCTCGCTTTATGAGTACTTTCTATTCATTCATGGGATGTGGGCGTCGCTGGCGAGGCTGGCATTTATTGCCCATCCCTGATTGCCCTTGAGAAGGTGGTGGTGAGCCGCCTTCTTGAACCGCTGCAGTCCGTGTGGTGAAGGTTCTCCCACAGTGCTGTTGGGAAGGGAGTTCCAGGATTTTGACCCAACGACAATGAAGGAACGGCGATATATTTCCAAGTCGGGATGGTGTGTGACTCGGAGGGGAACGTGCAGGTGGTGTTGTTCCCATGTGCCTGCTGCCCTTGTCCTTCTAGGTGGTAGAGGTCGCGGGTTTGGGAGGTGCTGTCGAAGAAGCCTTGGCGAGTTGCTGCAGTGCATCCTGTGGATGGTACACACTGCAGCCACAGTGCGCCGGTGGTGAAGGGAGTGAATGTTTAGGGTGGTGGATGGGGTGCCAATCAAGCGGGCTGCTTTGTCCTGGATGGTGTCGAGCTTATTGAGTGTTGTTGGAGCTGCACTCATCCAGGCAAGTGGAGAGTATTCCATCACACTCCTGATTTGTGCCTTGTCGATGGTGGAAAGGCTTTTGGGAGTATCTCTCCATGCATCTCTCTCTGTGTCTCACTCTCTCTGCCTCTCTTTCTCTGTCTCTCTCTTCATGTATCTCTCTTTCTGTGTGTGCGTGTGTCTCTCTCTGTGTCTCTCACTGTGTGCCTCTCTCTCTCCCTGTCTCTCTCTCTCTGTCTCTCTCTCTCTGTCTCTGTCTTTCTGTTTCTCTGTCTCTCTGTTGGTCTCTCTCTCTGTGTCGCTCTCATTCTCTCACTTTGTCTCTCTCTTTGTCTTTCTCTCATTCTCTCTCTATCTCTCAGTCTCTCAGTCAGTCTCTTTCTCTCTCTCGCTCTCTGTCTATTAGTCTCTCCATCTCTCTCCCTCTCTCTCTCTCTTTGTCGTTCTATCAGTCTCTCTCTCTCAGTCTCTCTCCCTTCCTCTCCCGGTCTTTCTCTCTCAATCGCTCTCCCTCTCTCTCTCTCTCCCTCTCTCTCTCTCTCTCTGTCTCTCTCTCTCCCTCTCTCTCTCTCCCTCTCTTTCTCTCTCTCTCTCTCTCTCTGTCTCTCTCTCTCCCTCTCTCTCTCTCCCTCTCTTTCTCTGTCTTTCTCTCTCTCTCTCTCTGTCGCTCACTCTCTTTGTCCCCACGGAGAGTTTAAAGGTAAAGGTAAAGAAGGAAATGTGGGTAAAATGGGAATATTGGGGATTGGGATAGGAGGGGAGGCCCGAGGTGTCCTAGTGGGGTCAGTGGGAGCACTCCTGCTCCTCCTGGCCAGAAAGGAATGTGAACATTGAAAGCTAACATTTCCTGGGCCTCCTGTGCCCAGGATCGGTGCTGCTCCTCGCTTTTGCTGCTGGGTTTGAGACGGTCTGGGCCTTAGTCGGGCCCACGGTTAAAATGGCGTGCACGTCCCGATGACATCATTTGCTATTTAAATGAGGTCCCCGCGCCTCTGGGACGGGTGGCCTTCCAGTGCCTGATTTGAGGCGAGTTAAAATGGTGGGCGTGGGAACGAATCGGGAATTCGGTGTGAAATCCCACCGCCATCTTAATCCCCCCTCCCCTCACACCATTAACGCCAGGCGGGGAGAGGGGTTAAAATAACACCTTGTGATTGGAACACAGGCAGCTCGGTGAGACGGCCACCTGACCCAATGAAACAGAAGATGATTTGCGGCCTGTGCAATCACAAAGATCAGCAGTTGGTAAAGTGCCCGGCATTCTCCCTCGTGAAGCTATTCCAAGTTAACAATCGATGCAGGAATTGTCGCATATTTACCAAAATATTTCCTCTTCAAAGGTTCCCAGGTTTGAGTAACAGGTTGGACAACATTCACACAGCCTGTCACTTCAATCCACACTGAAGGAAGTGAGTTACACAGAAAGATTGGAGAAAAAGCAGCTGCTGTTAGTACAATAGATAAAGATCCATCGCTGCCCAACAGGGGCTCCAACGCAAATCAAAACCTGTCCACTCAAATTCCCCGCAGTTTCCTTTAACCCTTTCCACGTGCTCTCACTGTGTCGCCGTCACACTCGACTGTACAAATAACTGTTGCTTAATCCGATGAATTCGTAACCCACTGACACCACAGGGATGGCACTGCCAGCTGCAGTCAAGGTCACCTCCTCTCAACGTTTCTGCCTCCAGACCAGCATAGGGATCATCTGCATTCTCGGCCAGTTTGCTGCCCACAGATACATTAACCAGGTAACTGATACATCGTTCAGCAGGTCCTGCACCTCCATCTACTTTCAAACTGAGAGGCCCCAGACCTCGTAAGAGCCTTGATCCAGGCACGGACACAAGAGCCGAGTGCCAGGGGAGAGGTGGGAGGAGCTGCTCTCCTCCCGATATCCCCACCATCACGGAAGCCAGTATTCGGCCAATTCGATTCACTCCACGTGATATCAAGAAACGGCTGAGTGCACTGGATACAGCAAAGGCTCTGGGCCCCGACAACATCCCAGCTGTAGTGCTGAAGACTTGTGCTCCAGAACTAGCCACGCCTCTAGCCAAGCTGTTCCAGTACAGCTACAACACTGGCATCTACCCAACAATGTGGAAAATTGCCCAGGTATGTCCTGTCCACAAAAAGCAGGACAAATCCAATCCGGCCAATTACCGCCCCATCAGTCTACTCTCAATCATCAGCAAAGTGATGGAAGGTGTCGTCGACAGTGCTATCAAGCGGCACTTACTCACCAATAATCTGCTCACCGATGCTCAGTTTGGGTTCCGCCAGGACCACTCGGCTCCAGACCTCATTACAGCCTTGGTCCAAACATGGACAAAAGAGCTGAATTCCAGAGGTGAGGTGAGAGTGACTGCCCTTGACATCAAGGCAGCATTTGACCGAGTGTGGCACCAAGGAGCCCTAGTAAAATTGAAGTCAATGGGAATCAGGGGGAAAACTCTCCAGTGGCTGGAGTCATACCTAGCACAAAGGAAGATGGTAGTGGTTGTTGGAGGCCAAGCATCTCAGCCCCAGGGCATTGCTGCAGGAGTTCCTCAGGGCAGTGTCCTAGGCCCAACCATCTTCAGCTGCTTCATCAATGACCTTCCCTCCATCATAAGGTCAGAAATGGGGATGTTCGCTGATGACTGCACAGTGTTCAGTTCCATTCGCAACCCCTCAGATAATGAAGCAGTCCGAGCCCGCATGCAGCAAGACCTGGACAACATCCAGGCTTGGGCTGATAAGTGGCAAGTAACATTCGCGCCAGATAAGTGCCAGACAATGACCATCTCCAACAAGAGAGAGTCTAACCACCTCCCCTTGACATTCAACGGCATTACCATCGCCGAATCCCCCACCATCAACATCCTGGGGGTCACCATTGACCAGAAACTTAACTGGACCAGCCATATAAATACTGTGGCTACGAGAGCAGGTCAGAGGCTGGGTATTCTGCGGCGAGTGACTCACCTCCTGACTCCCCAAAGCTTTTCCACCATCTACAAGGCACAAGTCAGGAGTGTGATGGAATACTCTCCACTTGCCTGGATGAGTGCAGCTCCAACAACACTCAAGAAGCTCGACACCATCCAAGATAAAGCAGCCCGCTTGATTGGCACCCCATCCACCACCCTAAACATTCACTCCCTTCACCACTGGCGCACTGTGGCTGCAGTGTGCACCATCCAAAGGATGCACTGCAGCAACTCGCCAAGGCTTCTTCGACAGCACCTCCCAAACCCGCGACCTCTACCACCTAGAAGGACAAGGGCAGCAGGCGCATGGGAACAACACCACCTGCACGTTCCCCTCCAAGTCACACACCATCCCGACTTGGAATTATATCGCCGTTCCTTCATTGTCGCTGGGTCAAAATCCTGGAACTCCCTTCCTAACAGCACTGTGGGAGAACCGTCACCACACAGCGGTTCAAGAAGGCGGCTCACCACCACCTTCTCAAGGGGCAATTAGGGATGGGCAATAAATGCCAGCCTTGCCAGCGACGCCCACATCCCGTGAACGAATAAAAAAAAAACATAGAGGCAGCACTCGACCGAGTGTGGCACCAAGGAGCCCAAGCAATACTGAGGTCAATGGGGCTCAAAGTGAAACCCCTCCAGTGACTGGAGTCACACCTGACCCAAAGGATGATGGTCATGGTTGTCAGGGACCAATCCTCGCAGCCCCAGGACATCACTGCAGGAGTTCCTCAAGGAAGCATCATCGGCCCAACCATCTTCATCTCCTTCATTAGTGACCTTCTCTCCACCATACGGTCAGGACTGGGGCTGTTCACTGATGATTGCACCTTTTCAGGGCAATAAATGCGGCCTTGTCAGCATCACCCACATCCTGAGAACAGATAAAAAAATGTGTTCCCTTCCACGATCAGGAATCGTATCTGGAATTTCAGTTCCCGTCACTCCCCTCACACAATCTATTGGACAGACCTGGTTTGCTTCAAGCCAATGACTGAAAGTTGCAACAATTCCACACCTTCTGTTTCAGAACAAGTGAGAACTGAGGAGTGAAAGAACTTTCTGTCCCGTCTCGGTCAGTTAGTCAGTGATGTCACCCTCCTCTGCTGTCACCTGTTCAGGACCATTACAGTGTGGAATTCTTACACAGCTTCACCCGCCCACTCTGCCAGCCTGGTTATGTCTTCCTGTGTTTTGATCCAGTCTCCACATTATTAACTATACTCCCCAAATTGGTATCATCTGGAAATTGCGGCAGCAAATTTGAGTCAAATAATTTCTGCCTCTTCCCACTGTCGGCCAATCCGACAAACTTCCCTGAACTCCTAACCTGTGTTCTCTGTTTTGTAGCCCTCTTTCAATCCATTCTGCTACCTGGCCCCTGACTCCACACGCCCTGACCTTTGTCATGAGTCTTGTGCAGCACATTATCGAAGGCCTTTTGGAAGTCCATGTAAACCACATCCACTGCATCACCCTTGTCTACTCTTTCTGATGCTTCTTCAGTTGCTGCTTTCAGCCAATCCCACGAGTGCACAACAGTTGGTTCACGGGGTAATGATAAAAGCCTGAAGTTATTGTTGGTGACATTAGTGCAAGAAACGGTTAACACCTTCCCCTCTCCACAATTTTAACACAGGAGATAACCCGTTTATTGTAACTGGGTCAAGACCTCCATTACAGCAGTGAATGGTGGAGTGTGATAGGAACAGACCGAGTGTCTGTCCCACTGATATCACCAGCAGTTATTTCAGTACAAAGTGTGATGGTTACCTCGTGGGAGCATGTGGAAAGGGTTAAGTGAAGCTCGTGGAGAGTCGAGCAGACAGGTTCTCAGCTGGTTTGAGGCCCGATACAGTGGCTGAGTTTGTTTTTGCAAAGATCTTATTCCCACTGACAAGTAGAAAGGACAAGACTGATCTTTATCTGTTGTACTAACATCAGCTGATTTGCATCAGATGTTTCCGTGTAACTCACCTCCTGCACATATTAATCCAGCTTGTTTATTTCCCCACATTAACTAATGGGATTTATTAATGATATTATTTACAGACACTCTCACTCCCTGCACCAATGTCCCACCTGTCAGTCAAGTAACAAACTTGGGATTGTTCCCAGTATTTTTAAACAACAAGTGACACTCACAGGGATTGGACTGAGGACAATGCGCAAGGAATTTGTTCAAAATATTTAAATGAAGGGACCCTGCAGAATCGGCCAGGGTCGAGGGGCTGCTCCAGATATCCTGATGGGAAAATTATCCCAATATTCCAGTAACATTTTACCCTGTTTCAGGGCCAAAGGAAAATGCACAATAATCCAAAAATACAGTCATTCTGCCTTCAGGAGAAGCTGGCACCCAACAGACACGAGCGGCAGATAACTGGTGGTGGGACACCATAGATTGAAAGTCCTACCATCGATGGGGAAGCTGTCGTTGAGCTCCCTGCTCATTCTGTTGGCCTCTGGTAGGAGTGCTGAGGCTCAGTCCCAGCCATGTCTGCCTGCACTGCCCGGCTTAGTATCCGTGAAGGTTTCTACAGCCCTTCTACAGTGACTGATTCATTTCACCAACATGACCTATTGGTTTAGGGAACGCTCTGTTCTGTCCCTGGAAAACATTGACCTGTTCCGTTATCTCCTCATCTCTCCATCGCCCTTCGATCCAGCTCCTTTTTGAAAGGTGCCAATGACTCCGAATCGACCCTGTTCTCTACAAACGGGTTCCAATCTCACTGCAGCCAGTGCACAGAGGAGACCTTCCACCATGGGGAGAAATGGGGGAATAGATGGGGTTCAGATCGATTACAAAAGGGATTGGATTGGTCAGTGTAAAAATTCTCATGTCTTTGTAATTATTATCTTTTTATTTTTGGGGTCTTCACCTCAATATATTGTTCACCAAATCCGAAATGTTCTCCTCGATAATATTCATTAAATCCTAATATTATCTATACATTCACTCACAGGCTGATGAATGAGGTCAGGAACTATGACTGTACTTTCCATTTCTCACTCAGCAGGTAAAGTGACACCTTGTAAAATCTCATGTGTAACACACGGAACATTCTCATGGTTTCCAGTCCCTCCTCTTCTGAGTCGGCAGTTACTGATTGGCCAGCAGTGATTTTGACATCATTAATGGTCCAGCCAATTGGAACTGATGTCAATGGTTCCAGTGGCACAATCTGCTATATATATGTGCAGCAGCTCCTGAAACCTCATCACATTGGACAACTGGGGGAGAGGTAGGAAGGAATGGGAGCAGGAAATCCCCACCTTTACTTTGAAACCTCGACACTAATGTTCAATCTTTTTCTTGTGTTTCAGGTTGGAGGAAAGGAACTTCACTGCAGACATGATGCTGGGGACGGTTTTGCTTCTGAGTGCATTGCTCGTCAGTGATGTGGCAGGTAGGGTCAATCAAAGATGGTGTGTGAGGACAGGTTAATGATGTGAGGTGACGAGTTAGTGGAACAGCCGCTGAGTAAATTAGAGAGAAGAGAAAGGGCCGGAACCTGAAGGAATGTCGTAAAATGAGCAACTGTCGGACTTCGATAACCTTCAATATTCCACCCAGTCTAATCCCACTCTCCCCCTCACTCCCCATACCCTTTAATATCCCACCCAGTCTAATCCCACTCTCCCCCTCCCTCCAATAGTCTATTTATAAGCAGCTCTCCCATTCCCATTTTTGGATTTGATGGACTGTGTTTCATCACCAGTTTGTGAGAGAATTCCACATTCTCACCATCCGCTGTGGGGAAACAGGCTCTGAAATCCCATGGGCCACGATCTGGAGAGTGACGTTGGGATTGTGCCCACCAGTGCCCTCCAGGACTGACGCTGCCCCTGAGTATGGGGGTAAGTGTGAGGCCCCTCATTAATATGGGGCCAGTGGACACTGGTGTCACTGTGGGTGCATCTCTGGCCCCCCACTGCCTGAAACTCGTGCACCTGCTGCCATCCAGGGGGTGTCCAGTTCCTCCTCGGGGTGTTGAGACATCGATGAGGGGAAGAGAAACAGTGTGAAGACTGATAGGGTTGAACAGCCACCCAATTAAAGGGAAGCGAGAGAGATGATCAATACTGGTATAAATTATAGGGAGTTCCTGGGAACAAACAATGTGAAACATGTCAATTGTCTTTCTATTGTGTAGATGTAAATGGTGTTGCTGGAGAATAAGGAGTTTGACCAGCTCTGTCTTCTCAAACAAAGATAACCTCGTTGACTGTTGAATTACTTTGGGTGCCTTTGATCTTGTTACTTGATAAACAACCAACAAAGACCTTTAAACACTGCCACCCCCTGGGGTTATTAAACACTGGACAGGGATGCACCCCCCTGTTAACGAGTACGTGTAGTAAACAGAATACGGTAGTCTAGGGAAAGATCGATCAAGTACAGGGAAGTCACACTTCACGCGAAACAAGGACACGGTAATGTGCATAAGATCAGTGTATGAGAGGAGTGTCACACATGGTTTGAGTGAACAAAGACACTGCAATATTTGTGGGGAAATGACTGTTTGAAAACCAGTTGTGTTTGAGTGTAACACAGACGCTCAGTCTGTGTGTTAAATAGGTTTCGGTGAGTGCATCCAAAGTATGAGGAAAAGGTCCATAAAAAGACCACGCTTTTGGCTGTTTGGGAGTACAGTAGTGACGGTGATGTCTCTACTGTACCCAGAGAAAGACTGGAATTAAAGAACATTCATCTCTGTTTGATTGTACTCTGTTTTTTCAATTGCTCTCCACGCTGAACTTAATAAAGGATAGACTTTCTTTTAATTGGAAGAAGACGACCGTATTCTGTTTACGACACGTATCCTTTAACCGGGGGGTGCATCACAGTCCAGGGGCTGGCAGTGTTTAAAGGGCCGATGGTAGTTGATGGGGAGCATTGGCACTGGCTTCAGATTTATCTCAAATACAAAGACTGACTCCTTGAATCAGAAATAAAGTGAAGGTTTGGGGATTGCTGTTGTGAATATTCAGTTTGTTTTAATCTAATTCTCTTTAACTGCAGCTGATGTTTCTCTGAATGGAACATCGGAGAATCAGCAACAGGAGGCGGAGACTGATCAGGATCAGGACCGTGACCAACGTGGTGTCCCTGAGAGAGGATCTTGTCCCAATGGCTGGTTTTATTTTAATTATGTCTCCTCCTGTTACCGGCTTATCTCTAAAAGAAAGACTTGGATAGAAGCTGAGGTAAGTCCCTGCAGTCTCCATTTTAAGTTATTGTGTTTGTTCCTCAGTGTTTCAAAATGTGACAGGACGCAGAGAATGAAAGAACCTTCTTGATTCAGAACATAGGAACAGGAGTAGGCCATTCAGCCCCTCGTGCCTGCTCCGTCATTTGATAAGATCATGGCTGATCTGTGATCTAACTCCATATACCTGCCTTTGGCCCATATCCCTTAATATCTTTGGTTGCCAAAAAGCTATCTATCTCAGATTTAAATTTAGCAATTGAGCTAGTATCAATTGCTGTTTGCGGAAGAGAGTTCCAAACTTCTACCACCCTTTGTGTGTAGAAATGTTTTCTAATCTCGCTCCTGAAAGGTCTGGCTCTAATTTTTAGACTGTGCCCCCTACTCCTAGAATCCCCAACCAGCGGAAATAGTTTCTCTCTATCCACCCTATCTGTTCCCCTTAATATCTTTTAAACTTCGATCAGATCACCCCTTAACCTTCGAAACTCGAGAGAATACAACCCCAATTTGTGTAATCTCTCCTCGTAACTTAACCCTTGAAGTCCGGGTATCATTCTAGTAAACCTACGCTGCACTCCCTCCAAGGCCAATATATCCTTCCGAAGGTGCGGTGCCCAGAACTGCTCACAGTACTCCAGGTGCGGTCTAACCAGGGTTTTGTATAGCTGCAGCATAACTTCTGCCCCCTTGTACTTGAGTCCTCTAGATATAAAGGCCAGCATTGCATTTGCCTTCTTGATTATTTTCTGCACCTGTTCATGACACTTCAATGATCTATGGACCTGAACCCCGAAGTCCCATTGGACATCCACTGTTTTTAACTTTTTACCATTTAGAAAGTACCCTGTTCTATCCTTTTTGATCCAAAGTGGATGACCTCACATTTGTCCACATTGAATTCCATTTGCCACAGTTTTGCCCATTCACCGAATCTATCAATATCGCTTTGTAATTTTATGTTTTCATCTACACTGCTTACAATGCCACCAATCTTTGTGTCATCGGCAAACTTAGATATGAGACTTTCTATGCCTTCATCTAAGTCGTTAATAAATATTGTGAATAATTGAGGCCCCCAAGACAGATCCCTGCGGGACTCCACTAGTCACATCCTGCCAATGTGAGTACCTTCCCATTATCCCTACTCTCTGTCGCCTTTCGCTCAGCCAACTTCCTAACCAAATCTGTACTTTTCCCTCGATTCCATGGGCTTCTATCTCAACTAACAGTCTCTTATGTGGGACCTTATCAAATGCCTTCTGGAAGTCCATATAAATAACATCCATTGACATTCCCCTGTCCACTACTTTAGTCACCTCGTCAAAAAATTCAATCATCTTTGTCAGGCACGACCTACCTTTCACAAATCCATGCTGGCTCTCTCTGATTAACTGAAAATTCTTGAGGTGTTCAGTCACCCTATCCTTAATTATAGACCCCAGCATTTTCCCCACAACAGATGTTAGGCTAACTGGTCTATAATTCTTTGGTTTCCCTCTCTCTCCTTTCTTAAAAAGCGGAGTGACATGTGCAATTTTCCAATCTAGAGGGACAGTTCCTGAATCTGGAGAACTTTGAAAGATTACAGTTAGGGCATCCGCAATGTGCTCACCGACTTCCTTTAAAACCCTGGGATGGAAACCATCTGGTCCTGGGGATTTGTCACTCTTTCGTGCTATTATTTTCTTCATTACTGTTGCTTTACTTATGTTAATTTTATCGAGTCCCTGTCCCCGATTCAATATTAGTTTTCTTGGGATTTCCGGCATGCTATCCTCTTTTTCGACTGTAAATACTGACGCAAAGTAATTGTTCAACATGTCCGCCATTTCCCCATTGTCAATGACAATATCCCCACTTTCAGTTTTTAAGGGGCCAACACTGCTCCTGACCACCCTCTTTTTCCTAATGTAACTGTAAAAGTTCTTTGTATTGGTTTTGATATCCCTTGCGAGTTTCTTTTCATACACTCTTTTTGTTGCTCTTACTATCTGTTTTGTGACCCTTAGTTGATCTTTGTATCTTTCCCATTTGCCAGGATCTGTGCCATTTTTTGCCTTTTTGTATGCCCTTTCCTTATGTCTTATACTGTCCCTTACCTCTTTAGTTGTCCATGGCTGTTTTTTTTGGCAAGTAGAGTTCTTGCCCCTCAGGGGTATAAACTGGTTCTGTATCAGATTAAATGTTTCTTTAAACATGTCCCACTGATCATCAGTTGTTTTACCCATTAACAGATTTGCCCAGTTTACTGTGGACAGTCTCTGTCTCATCCCATTGAAGTCGGCCTTGCCCAAGTCTAGAATCTTAGCAGCTGATTCACTTTTTTCCCTTTCAAACACTACATTGAACTCGATCATGTTATGATCACTATTGGATAGATGTTCACGCACAGTTAAGTCGTTAACTAAATCTAGTATGGCTTGCCCCCTTGTTGCCTCTAGGAAATACTGCTGTGGAAAACTGTCCCAGACACACTCAAGAAATTCACTACCTTTCTGACAGTCTGCTTTTCCCAATCTATGTGAAGGTTAAAGTCCCCCATTAAGACCACTATGCCTTTCTTACACGCTTGTCTAATCTCTGCATTTATACAATCTAGCACTTCAGAGCTGCTGCCAGGGCTCCTGTACAAAACTCCCACTATAGTCTTAGATCCTTCCTATTTCTCAATTCAACCCATAAGGTCTCTGTGGGCTGCTTACCTCTCGTTATATCCCCCTTTATCATTGAAGTGATTTCATCTCTAATCACTAAGGCTACTCCTCCCCCTCTTCCATTTTCCCTATCTCTCCTGTGGACCTTATAACCCGGTATATTTAGTTCCCAATCCTGACCATCCTGCAGCCATGTCTCAGTAATAGCTATCATGTCATACCCTCCAATTTGAATTTGAACCTGTAGTTCATTTAATTTATTCCTTATACTCCGTGCATTTGTATATAGAACTCTTAGTTGGGCCACACACCCGAGCCTGACCTTCAGCTTTGATGCTGGGTTAATCGCCTTACGCCTTCTAGTTTTTATTTTATCTGTCGTGCCTAAAGTACACTTTCTTTCCGCTGCTCTACGCTTTTCCCTTTCACTTGTTCTTGAACAACTGTTTGTACTATTTGTATTGTAGATTTCCCCTGGGTCTTCCCCTCTCTTGCTGCTCTCAACTTTATTCCCTTCTGACTCCCCGCTCAGGTTCCCATCCCCCTGTCACTCTAGTTTAAACCATCCCCAACAGCACGAGCAAACACCCCCGCGAGGACATTGGTCCCGGTCCTGCTCGGGTGTAACCCGTCACGCTTGTACAGGTCCCACCTTCCCCAGAACCGGTCCCAATGTCCCAGGAATCTAAATCCCTCCCTCCTACACCATCCCTGCAGCCACGCATTCACCCTGTCTATTCTCCTGTTCCTATACTCACTCGCACATTGCACTGGTAGTAATCCTGAGATCACTACCTTTGAAGTCCTGACTTTTAATTTATTTCTTACTCCTCAAATTCACCTTGCAGGACCCCATCCCTTTTTTTACCGATGCCCTTGGTACCAATATGGAGCACGACTACTGGCTGTTCACCCTCCCCCTCCAGAATGCCCTGCAGCCGCTCCGTGACATCCTTGACCCGAGCACCAGGGAGGCAACAAACCATCCTGGAGTTACGTTTGCGGCCGCAGAAACGCCTATCTGTTCCCCTTACAATTGAATCCCCTGTCACTATAGCCCTGCCACTCTTCTTCCTCCCCTCCTGTGCAGCAGAGCCACCCGTGGTGCCCCGAACCTGGCTCTTGCTGCTTTCCCCTGATAAGCCATCTCCCCCAACAGTATATAAAGCAGAATATCTGTTTGAGAGGGAGATGGCCCCAGAGGACTCCTGCTCTACCTGCCTGGTCCTTTTACTCTGCCTGACGGTCACCCATTTCCTTTCTGCCTGCGTAATCTTTACCTGCGGTGTGACCACCTCACTGAACGTGCTATCCACGATAGTCTCAGCATCGCGGATGCTCCACAGTGAATCCACCCGCAGCTCCAGCTCCGAAATACGGTTAGCCAGAAGCTGCAGCTGGACACACTTCCTGCACACATGGTCGCCAGGGACACTGGTAGTGTCCATGACTTCCCACATAGTGCAGGAGGAGCATATCACGGGTGCGAGCTGTGCTGCCATGACTTGCCTCAGACTCTCCTCCCGCTCTCGGTCTCTCCTTTTTTACTGTGCTCACCTCTCGGACATTGTAGTGGAGATGATATTGTGTTGGGAGCTCGACTCGGGGTCAAATAGAAGGCCAAGGTTGTGAACGGTCTGGTTCAGCCTCAGACAGTGGCCAGGGAGAGGGATGGAGTCGGTGGCGAGGGAATGGAGTTTGTGGCGAGGACCAAAGACAATGACTTCGGTCTTCCCAATATTAAATTGGAGGGAATTTCTGCTCATCCAATACTGGATGTCGGACAAGCAGTGTGACAAATCAGAGGCAGAGGAGAGGTTGAGAGAGGTGGTGGTGAGGTAGAGCTGGGTGTCGTCAGCGTCCATGTGGAACCTGACGCGTGTTTTCGGATGGTTTCGTTGATTGAAGTTCCCCTTTAGAATGACCTTCCAGTTTTCACACACCTTTCAATCTGCGGTCAAACCCTAATGTTCATTTGTTGTTTTCACATTCGAGGTCAAACTGGAGCAGCTCATTGGGTAACTTTTCACCTCCCACTGCATCAACTTGTTAATTCCCTCTGTGACCCTGAGATGAAGCCACAATCTCCAGATAGTAATTCTATCTGAACTAAATTAAACTGGAGATACACACTTAGAAATATTAGCAGTGGTCTGTCGTTCTGATCAATCTGATAGTGTCGACATTGTCACTTTACAGTGACGTGGACTGCAGTGGCCGTCAACATCTGTATTGACAGCAGCTGGATGGATAAAAGTTGGGGAGAACAGGAGAATCAACTCCAGCGACCCTGCAGAACGTTCTAGAACAGAACTGAATACAGTCAATGTGAAATGATGATAAACAACAAATGTTATGTTTTGTTTTTATTTAAAGCTGTCCTGCCAACAACTGGCTCCAGGCGGCCATCTTGCCTCCATCCATTGGCAAGAACAGAATCATTTCATTGGACGGCTGTTAAAGGCAGAACACCAATCAAATAATCGTGTTTGGATTGGTTTGAGTGACCGCCACAAGGTAATGTTCTGAGTTACTATATCATAAATTGTTCATTGGAGCAGGAATACACATTTATAAATGATATTATTTCTCTCCCACAGGAAAGGACTTTTCTTTGGACTGATGGATCTTTATCAGATTTCACAAACTGGCATCTGGGTGAGCCCAATAATAATAGAGGACGAGAGAACTGTGTGGAAATTCATTCAGGTAAGTTGATATTGAAACGTGTGATAGAAATGGTATTGAATGGGAAATTAATCCAAACAAATGGATTGAGACTGAGACTCAGTGTGGGTGATTTTTAGACTTTGACAGCACTGGACTTCCTGACCCTTTTTGCAGCAATTTGCAGCCAGCTTCCAGCTCAAGCTGTTTAATGGAGGGACGTACACTGGGTGTAAACACTGGAGAGAGAGGGACGTACACTGGGTGTAAACACTGGGGAGAGAGAGAGGGACGTACACTGGGTGTGAACACTGGAGAGAGAGAGGGACGTACACTGGGTGTAAACACTGGAGAGAGAGGGACGTACACTGGGTGTAAACACTGGAGAGAGAGGGACGTACACTGAGTCACACACTGGAGAGAGAGGGACGTACACTGGGTGTAAACACTGGAGAGAGGGACGGACACTGGGTGTGAACACTGCCGATACAGGGACGTACACTGGGTGTGAACACTGCTGATACAGGGACGTACACTGGGTGTGAACACTGGTGATAGAGGGACGTACACTGGGTGTGAACACTGCCGATACAGGGACGTACACTGGGTGTGAACACTGGAGAGAGAGGGACGTACACTGGGTGTGAACACTGCCGATACAGGGACGTACACTGGGTGTGAACACTGCCGATACAGGGACGTACACTGGGTGTGAACACTGGAGAGAGAGGGACGTACACTGGGTGTGAACACTGCCGATACAGGGACGTACACTGGGTGTGAACACTGCCGACACAGGGACGTACACTGGGTGTAAACTCTACACTGTCTCTTCCTGCTCAACTGTCCATCTGTGTGGATCCTGCAGTGATGAGGCCATACCGAGGCGGGCCTTATAACTGGCCCACATTTAATGAGTTGGTCCTGACATGTGTCAGGCTGGAGCCGTGCTCCCAGTGGCAGGACTCCATTCTGATTTTCAGGGAATGTTGTGTAAACACACTCAAGCTTCCCGCATCCGCCCCTCACTTTACTGATGCTGGAAACGTCCCCCCTCCCCCCTCGTTCCACAGCGGGTTCATGTCCCAGAGTTAAAATGTTGTAATTGGTTCCAGAAATCCCAGACTTTGCTCCAATCGTGTGCAGTGGGGGAGGTGAGTGTTTAGGGCTGGGGGTGAGGACTTCCTGTCCATCCCACACTGGGAAATCCAGCCCAGGGTGTGCTCCACACCTTCAGTCAGGAACTGTCCAAAACCCCCACTGAATATTGTAAGGTTTGTGGATTTCAGTGAGGCGCTCACTGACTGACTGTACACGGCATCAGAACAGGAAGTGGCTCATTTTCTTCACAAGGTGAACTGATGGGTGAAGAGACTGGTAAAATTAATGGATCACAGACACTGACTCACAGATTGATCCATTGCTAATATTTCTGACGAAATAGAAAGGCTGAAAGAAGTCAGTTCCGTGGAGAGACTGGAGAAACTGGGATTGTTCTCCTTCCAGCAGAGAAGGTTAAGGAGAGATTTAATAGTGGGGCTCAAAATCATGAGTTTTGACAGAGTAAATATGGAGAAACTGTTTCCAGTGGCAGGAGGGTCAGTAAACAGAGGACACAGATTTAAGATAATCGGGAAAAGAACCAGAGGGGAGATGAGGAGGAAAAAAATGTTGGGCGGCGAGTTGTTCTGATCTGGAATGTGCTGCCTGAGGGGAGGAAGCAGATTCAATAATTACTTTCAAAAGGGATTTGGATAAATATTTGAAGAGACAAAATTAGCCGGGCTCTGAGGAATGGGACTGATTGGAAAGTTCCTTCAAAAAATCATAGAATCATAGAAGTTACAACATGGAAAAAGGCCCTTCGGCCCAACATGTCCATGTCGACCAGTTTATACCACTAAGCTAGTCCCAATTGCCTGCACTTGGCCCATATCCCTCTATACCCATCTTACCCATGTAACTGTCCAAATGCTTTTTGAAAGACAAAATTGTACCCGCCTCTACTACTGCCTCTGGCAGCTCGTTCCAGACACTCACCACCCTTTGAGTGAAAAAATTGCCCCTCTGGACCCTTTTGTATCTCTCCCCTCTCACCTTAAATCTGTGCCCCCTCGTTATAGACTCCCCTACCTTTGGGAAAAGATTTTGACTATCGACCTTATCTATGCCCCTCATTATTTTATAGACTTCTATAAGATCACCCCTTAACCTCCTGCTCTCCAGGGAAAAAAGTCCCAGTCTGTCTAACCTCTCCCTGTAAGTCAAACCATCAAGTCCCGGTAGCATCCCAGCACAAGGATGATGGGCCGAATAGCCTCCTTCTGTGCTTTATCATCTCGGATTGTATGAAATAATTACACAAACAGCAGCCTGATTCACCAATGGGTAAAGGTCGAAATCAATTCTTTTTTTCAGATAAATGGAATGATGTGCCCTGTACAGGAAAATTTCCCTTCATTTGCTCCTACAAACCGCACGACTGGTAGAAGAATCCAGCGATGCTCCAAGGATCCTTTCCCGGAGTGGATTCAGATCCTCGATTTGTTTGTAGCCGCACTCACTGCCTGTGGTGATTGTACTGACTCAGTCTGTTAACCAATAATAAAGGTAATTGCATCATGGGCTGTGTTTGATGCTGTGAGTCTAGTTTATAGGAGCCCTCCTGACCCACTGGACCCTCTCCCCACCTCTTCACTCAATACTGCATTCGGGAGAAGGCCACACAGACTTTATAAAATTAACTTTCAGTATATGAACCTTTTGGTTTGCAAAAGACAAACTTTAAAGGGATGAGATGGAATTAATGGGGAAATATCACTGAGAGGAATCTGTCGATGGAAATTGGAACTGATTGAAAGCTGCACTAATGGAGAGTATGGAAGATAAATATATCCTCCCAAAAATAACGAAAGTCCCCGGAATGAGGCAACGGGGCAATAAAATGGGAAGAAAGATCATCAAACGGTGCAGGACTGCAGGGAAAAGGGGCTCTGGGAGGAGAGGAATTTCCTCCAACAGATTAAATGGTAGAGATGAGGACAGCAAAAGATGTGAAGAATAACAACATTCTACCAGTGTTCCCCACAGTGAGAATAGATTCAAGGTGCTGCCAAAACACACACTGCCTGGAAATGTCACTCTTGTTTCCTGTCACACAATTCCTGTCACGCTTCAATTTCCTGTTTATTACACTGAGCCGTGATGCAGTTTTCCTGGCTGAAAACTAGGTGGCGCTGTAGTGTTCATTATACTCATCCCTGATTGGCTGACTGGGTCATAAGAACATCAGAAATAGGAGCAGGAGTGGGCCAATCGGCCCCTCGAGCCTGCTCCGCCATTCAATAAGATCATGGCTGATCTGATCCTAACCTCAAATCTAAATTTATGTCCAATTTCCTGCCCGCTCCCCGTAACCCCGAATTCCCTTGACTTCTATGAAACTGTCTATTTCTGTTTGAAATTTATTTAATGATGTAGCTTCCACAGCTTCCTGGGGCAGCAAATTCCACAGACCTACTACCCTCTGAGTGAAGAAGTTTCTCCTCATCTCAGTTTTGAAAGAGCAGCCCCTTATTCTAAGATTATGCCCCATAGTTCTAGTTTCACCCATCTTTGGGAACATCCTTACCGCATCCACCCGATCAAGCCCCTTCACAATCTTATGTTTCAATAAGATCGCCTCTCATTCTTCTGAACTCCAATGAGTAGAGTCCCAATCTGCTCAACCTCTCCTCATATGTCCGCCCCCTCATCCCCAGGATTAACCGAGTGAACCTTCTTTGTACTGCCTCGAAAGCAAGTATATCTTTTCTTAAGTATGGAGACCAAAACTGTGTGCAGTATTCCAGGTGCGGTCTCACCAATACCTTATATAACTGCAGCAATACCTCCCTGTTTTTATATTCTATCCCCCTAGCATTAAAAGCCAACATTCCGTTGGCCTTCTTGATCACCTGCTGCACCTGCATACTAACTTTTTGATTTTCTTGCACTCGGACCCCCAGATCCCTTTGTACTGCAGTACTTTCCAGTTTCTCGCCATTAAGATAATAACTTGCTCTCTGATTTTTCCTGCCAAAGTGCATAACCTCACATTTTCCAATATTGTATTGCATCTGCCAAATCTCCGCCCACTCACCCAGCCTGTCTATATCCCCTTGTAGGTTTTTTATGACCTCCTCACTCTCTACTTGCCCTCCCATCTTTGTATCATCTGCAAACTTTGATATGTTACACTCGGTCCCCTCCTCCAAATCGTTAATAAAGATTGTAAAGAGTTGGGGACCCAGCACCGACCCCTGCGGAACACCACTGGCTACTGGTTGCCAGTCCGAGAATGAACCATTTATCCCAACTCTCTGCTTCCTGTTAGATAACCAATCCTCCACCCATGCCAGAATATTACCCTCAATCCAGTGATTCTTTATCTTGAGCAATAATCTTTTATGTGGCACCTTGTCGAATGCCTTCTGGAAGTCTAAATACACTACGTCCACTGGTTCCCCTTTATCCACCCTGTACGTTATGTCCTCAAAGAACTCAAGCAAATTTGTCAGACATGACTTCCCCTTCATAAAGCCATGCTGACTTTGTCCTATTAAATTCAAAATTTTACCCACCACAGATGTTAGGCTAACTGGTCTATAATTTCCAGCCTTCTGCCTACTACCCTTTTTAAATAAGGGTGTTACATTCGCAGTTTTCCAATCTGCCGGGACCTTTGCCGAGTCCAGAGAATTTTGGAAAATTATTACCAAAGCATCCACAATCCCTACTGCTGCTTCCCTCAAGACCCTCGGATGTAAGCCATCAGGTCCAGGGGATTTATCCGCCTTGAGTCCCGTTAATTTACTGAGTACCAATTCCTTAGTGATTTTAATCGTATTTAGCTCCTCCCCCCCGAGAGTCCCCTGTTTGTCCAGTGTTGGGATATTCTTAGTGTCCTCTACCGTAAAGACTGAAACAAAATATTTGTTCAGCATTTTTGCCATCTCCATGTTTCCCACCATTAATTTCCCGGTCTCATCCTCTAAGGGACCTACGTTTGCCTTAGCCACCCTTTTTCATTTTATATAACTGTAGAAACTCTTGCTATCTGTTTTTATATTTTTTGCTAATTTATTTTCATAATCTATCTTCCCTTTCTTAATCAATCCTTTAGTTACTTTTTGCTGTCTTTTGAAGACTTCCCAATCTCCTATCCTCCCACTAAGTTTGGCTCCCTTATATGTCCTTGTTTTTAGTCGGTTACTATCCTTAATTTCTTTACTTAGCCACGGATGGCTGTCAATTCTTTTACACCCTTTTTTCCTCAGTGGAATACATATTTTTTGAAAGTTGTAAAATAACTCCTTAAATGAACACCACTGCTCATGTACCATCTTACCCTTTAATCTATTTTCCCAGTCCACTTTAATCAATTCCGCTCTCATACCATCATAGTCTCCTTTATTCAAGCTCAGTACGCTTGTTTGAGAACCAACCTTCTCACCCTCTAATTGGATATGGAATGTAACCATGTTATGGTCACTCATTCCAAGGGGATCCTTAACTCGGACGTTATCAATTAATCCTGGCTCATTACACAGGACCAGGTCCAAGGTTGCTTGCCCCCTTGTAGGATCAGTTACATACTGCTCAAGAAATCCATCCCTAATACACTCAATAAACTCTTCCTCAAGGCTGCCCTGCCCAATTTGATTTGTCCAGTTAATATGATAGTTAAAATCCCCCATAATTATAGCTGTTCACTGATTACATGCCCCGACTATTTCCTGATTAATACTTCTTCCAGCAGAGTTGCAACTATTAGGAGGCCTATATACTACGCCCACAAGTGTTTTTTTCCCCTTATTATTCCTTATCTCTACCCAAACTGTTTCATTATCCTGATCCTTTGTCCCAATATCATTTCTCTGTATTACAGTGATTCCTTCCTTTATTAACATAGCCACCCCACCTCCCCTTCCTTCCTGCCTGTCCTTCCTGATTGTTAAATACCCTGGCATATTTAATTCCCAGTCGTTGTCACCCTGGAGCCATGTTTCTGTAATGGCCACAAGATCATACCCATACGTAGTTATTTGTGCCGTTAACTCGTCCATTTTGTGACGAATGCTACGTGCATTCAGATAAAGAACTTTCAAAAATGTTTTGTGACACTTAATTCCTGCTTTTTCCTTTTTTAACACTTTACCTTTTACTCCATACCTTCTGTCCCTTCCTGACACGCTTTCCTCTGTCTCCCTGCTCAGGTTCCCAATCCCCTGCCACAGCTTTGATGCTGGGTTAATCGCCTTATGCCTTCTAGTTTTTATTTGATCTGTCGTGCCTAAAGTACACTTTCTTTCCGCTGCTCTACGCTTTTCCCTTTCACTTGTTCTTGAACAACTGTTTGTACTATTTGTATTGTAGATTTCCCCTGGGTCTTCCCCTCTCTTGCTGCTCTCAATTTTATTCTCTTCTGACTCCCTGCTCAGGTTCCCATCCCACTGCCACTCCAGTTTAAACCTTCCCCAACAGCACGAGCAAACACCCCCGCGAGGACATTGGTCCCGGTCCTGCTCGGGTGTAACCCGTCACGCTTGTACAGGTCCCACCTTCCCCAGAACCGGTCCCAATGTCCCAGGAATCTAAATCCCTCCCTCCTACACCATCCCTGCAGCCACGCATTCATCCTGTCTATTCTCCTGTTCCTATACTCACTAGCACGTGGCACTGGTAGTAATCCTGAGATCACTACCTTTGAAGTCCTGACTTTTAATTTATCTCCTAACTCCTTAAATTCACCTTGCAGGACCCCATCCCTCTTTTTACCGATGTCGTTGGTACCAATATGGAGCACGACTACTGGCTGTTCACCCTCCCCCTCCAGAATGCCCTGCAGCCGCTCCGTGACATCCTTGACCCTAGCACCAGGGAGGCAACAAACCATCCTGGAGTCACGTTTGCGGCCGCAGAAACGCCTATCTGTTCCCCTTACAATTGAATCCCCTATCACTATAGCCCTGCCACTCTTCTTCCTCCCCTCCTGTGCAGCAGAGCCACCCGTGGTGCCCCGAACCTGGCTCTTGCTGCTTTCCCCTGATAAGCCATCTCCCCCAACAGTATATAAAGCAGAATATCTGTTTGAGAGGGAGATGGCCCCAGAGGACTCCTGCTCTACCTGCCTCGTCCTTTTGCTCTGCCTGGCGGTCACCCATTTCCTTTCTGCCTGCGTAATCTATACCTGCGGTGTGACCACCTCACTGAACGTGCTATCCACGATAGTCTCAGCATCGCGGATGCTCCACAGTGAATCCACCCGCAGCTCCAGCTCAATTTTAAACTTTAAAATTGAGCTGAAACAGTTGAAAACAATATACACTAGATTTTAAAGAGATTAACCCTTAAACTCCCACACGTACCAAACTCTCAGCAGTTCACACTCATGTGATCACCTCCAGCCTTGGCACTCCCAGTCCCCTTGAAGGTCGACAGGTCAAAGGTCCACAGGTCAAACTCCACCAGTGGGTCTCCCCGGCTCCATTTTGCTCCTTCCCCATTTTCCGCTCCAATGTGGGTCCCACTCCCACTGGGCCTTTTACTTTGAAGGCCTGTTGCCAGCGGCCCCCCGGCTGAGAGCCCCCGACCTGCCCACAGTGACCCCCAACCACAGTCCCTGCGTCCCGGGACTGACACGACCGAAGCTGGGCTCCCACTGAGCGGGAATGGGAACGGGAACGGGAATGGGAACGGGAATGGGAAGAGGCTTTCGGTTTCTCAGGTGCTTTAAGCCCTTTGAAAAATATGAACAAGGAAATTTCAGAACCTTCGAGCCCGTTCCTGCCCCT
This sequence comes from Heptranchias perlo, assembly GCF_035084215.1. NCBI lineage: Eukaryota > Metazoa > Chordata > Chondrichthyes > Hexanchiformes > Hexanchidae > Heptranchias > Heptranchias perlo. The sequence goes on along the minus strand of NC_090348.1, from coordinate 48,571,891 downwards.
GGGAAATGGCTTTTGGTGAAGTGGAATCCCCACAGGGTTAATCCAGAATGGGAAGCTCTGTATTGTTCACTGTTCCAAACATATTGGGTGTCAGGTTTGGCTCAGTGGCAGCACTCTCACCTCTGAGTCACGTCATCGGGTCAAGAACAACTCCACAGACATGAACACACAATCGAGGCTCACACTCCAAATGCAGAACGGAGGGTCAGTACTGAGGGAGTGCTGCACTGTCGGAGGGTCAGTCCTGAGGGAGGGCTGCACTGTTGGAGGGTCAGTACTGAGGGAGCGCTGCACTGTCAGAGGGTCAGTACTGAGGGAGCGCTGCACTGTCGGAGGGTCAGTCCTGAGGGAGGGCTGCACTGTTGGAGGGTCAGTACTGAGGGAGCGCTGCACTGTCAGAGGGTCAGTACTGAGGGAGTGCTGCACTGTCGGAAGGTCAGTACTGAGGGAGCACTGCACTGTCGGAGGGTCAGTACTGAGGGAGTGCTGCACTGTCGGAAGGTCAGTACTGAGGGAGCACTGCACTGTCGGAGGGTCAGTACTGAGGGAGCGCTGCACTGTGAGAGGGTCAGTACTGAGGGAGCGCTGCACTGTTGGAGGGTCAGTACTGAGGGAGCGCTGCACTGTCAGAGGGTCAGAACTGAGGGAGTGCTGCACTGTCGGAGGGTCAGTACTGAGGGAGCGCTGCACTGTCGGACGGTCAGTACTGAGGGAGTGCTGCACTGTCGGAGGGTCAGTACTGAGGGAGCGCTGCACTGTCGGAGGGTCAGTACTGAGGGAGTGCTGCACTGTCGGAGGGTCAGTACTGAGGGAGCGCTGCACTGTCGGAGGGTCAGTACTGAGGGAGCGCTGCACTGTCGGAGGGTCAGTACTGAGGGAGTGCTGCACTGTCAGAGGGTCAGTACTGAGGGAGCGCTGCACTGTCGGAGGGGCAGTAATAAGGGAGTGCTGCACTGTCGGAGGGTCAGTCGTGGGGGAGCGCCGCACTGTCGGAGGGTCAGTACTGAGGGAGTGCTGCACTGTCGGAGGGTCAGTACTGAGGGAGCGCTGCACTGTCGGAGGGTCAGTACTGAGGGAGCGCTGCACTGTCGGAGGGTCAGTACTGAGGGAGCGCTGCACTGTCGGAGGGTCAGTACTGAGGGAGCGCCGCACTGTCGGAGGGTCAGTACTGAGGGAGTGCTGCACTGTCGGAGGGTCAGTACTGAGGGAGTGCTGCACTGTCGGAGGTGCCGTCTTTCAGATAAGATGTTCGAACCGCGGCCTTACCTCCTGCTCAGTTGGACGTAACAGATCCTACAGCAGTACTCACGGAAGAGGAGGGAGTTCTGGCCAACATTTCTCTCTCAACTGTGTGCAGGAGGCCATACCCAGCACACAGGATCTCCAGACTCAGTCACCTTCGAGGGTCTCTCTGAGGAGCACTTCTGGGGGAGGCAGTGTTCCAGCCAGCCTGTCTCAGACCTCTGCAGCCTCTTGCAACACAACCTGCTGGCTGCTCGACCAGGGAGGGCCTGACATGCCGGTGGTCTGAGAGTCACCACAGGCCTGAATGTTTACACCAGTGGCTCCTTTCACGCTGCGAGAGGGGCCATCGGCCACGTCTCCCAGTCTGCAGTTCACAGCTGCGTTAAGCAGGTGACTGACCCCCTCTTTGCCGGGGCTGAGCAGGACATCAGCTCCGCCACTGACCTCAGCAGTGACCGGGACCGAGCTTTGCAGCAGTGGCCGGCTTCCCTCGTGTGCAGAGTGGGATTGACTGTCGACACGTGGCCATTGGGAAAGCAGCAACATTCGGCAACAGAGAGGACAAGGTGAGAAAGGCAGGGAGCTGCCCTTCGACTCATGTCCGCAGCCCCACACACTCATCTCATGCTCAGCTCACCTCTCCTCACACACTCACCGCACACACTCACCGCACACACTCATCTCACACACTCATCTCATGCTCAGCTCACCTCTCCTCACACACTCACCGCACACACTCACCGCACACACTCATCTCATGCTCAGCTCACCTCTCCTCACACACTCACCGCACACACTCACCTCACACACTCATCTCATGCTCAGCTCACCTCTCCTCACACACTCACCGCACACACTCACCGCACACACTCATCTCATGCTCAGCTCACCTCTCCTCACACACTCACCGCACACACTCACCGCACACACTCATCTCATGCTCAGCTCACCTCTCCTCACACACTCACCGCACACACTCACCGCACACACTCATCTCATGCTCAGCTCACCTCTCCTCACACACTCACCGCACACACTCACCGCACACACTCATCTCATGCTCAGCTCACCTCTCCTCACACACTCACCGCACACACTCACCGCACACACTCATCTCATGCTCAGCTCACCTCTCCTCACACACTCACCGCACACACTCACCTCCCCTCACACACTCACCTCACACACTCATCTCATGCTCAGCTCACCTCTCCTCACACACTCACCGCACACACTCACCGCACACACTCATCTCATGCTCAGCTCACCTCTCCTCACACACTCACCGCACACACTCACCGCACACACTCATCTCATGCTCAGCTCACCTCTCCTCACACACTCACCGCACACACTCACCGCACACACTCATCTCATGCTCAGCTCACCTCTCCTCACACACTCACCGCACACACTCACCGCACACACTCATCTCATGCTCAGCTCACCTCTCCTCACACACTCACCGCACACACTCACCGCACACACTCATCTCATGCTCAGCTCACCTCTCCTCACACACTCACCGCACACACTCACCTCACACACTCATCTCATGCTCAGCTCACCTCTCCTCACACACTCACCGCACACACTCACCTCCCCTCACACACTCACCTCACACACTCATCTCATGCTCAGCTCACCTCTCCTCACACACTCACCGCACACACTCACCGCACACACTCATCTCATGCTCAGCTCACCTCTCCTCACACACTCACCGCACACACTCACCGCACACACTCATCTCATGCTCAGCTCACCTCTCCTCACACACTCACCGCACACACTCACCGCACACACTCATCTCATGCTCAGCTCACCTCTCCTCACACACTCACCGCACACACTCACCGCACACACTCATCTCATGCTCAGCTCACCTCTCCTCACACACTCACCGCACACACTCACCGCACACACTCATCTCATGCTCAGCTCACCTCTCCTCACACACTCACCGCACACACTCACCGCACACACTCATCTCATGCTCAGCTCACCTCTCCTCACACACTCACCGCACACACTCACCGCACACACTCATCTCATGCTCAGCTCACCTCTCCTCACACACTCACCGCACACACTCACCTCACACACTCACCGCACACACTCACCGCACACACTCATCTCATGCTCAGCTCACCTCTCCTCACACACTCACCGCACACACTCATCTCATGCTCAGCTCACCTCTCCTCACACACTCACCGCACACACTCACCGCACACACTCATCTCATGCTCAGCTCACCTCTCCTCACACACTCACCGCACACTCACCGCACACACTCATCTCATGCTCAGCTCACCTCTCCTCACACACTCACCGCACACACTCACCGCACACACTCATCTCATGCTCAGCTCACCTCTCCTCACACACTCACCGCACACACTCACCTCACACACTCACCGCACACACTCACCGCACACACTCATCTCATGCTCAGCTCACCTCTCCTCACACACTCACCGCACACTCACCTCACACACTCATCTCATGCTCAGCTCACCTCTCCTCACACACTCACCGCACACACTCACCGCACACACTCACCTCTCCTCGCACACTCACCGCACACACTCACCTCACACACTCATCTCATGCTCAGCTCACCTCTCCTCACACACTCACCGCACACACTCACCGCACACACTCACCTCTCCTCACACACTCACCGCACACACTCACCTCACACACTCACCGCACACACTCATCTCATGCTCAGCTCACCTCTCCTCACACACTCACCGCACACACTCACCTCTCCTCACACACTCACCGCGCACACTCACCTCACACACTCACCTCACACACTCACCTCACCTCACTCACTCACCTCAACTCACACACTCACCGCACACACTCACCTCCCCTCACAAACTCACCTCACACACTCACCTCTCCTCACACACTCACCGCACACACTCACCTCACACACTCACCTCTCCTCACACACTCACCTCACACACTCACCGCACACACTCACCTCACACACTCACCTCATTCACTCACTTCTCCTCACACACTCACCTCCCCTCACACACTCACCTCACACACTCACCTCACACAATCACCGCACACAATCACCTCACACACTCACCTCTCCTCACACACTCACCTCACACACTCACCTCATGCTCAGCACACCACTCCTCACACAGTCACCTCACACACTCACCGCACACACTCACCTCACACACTCACCTCTCCTCACACACTCACCTCACACACTCACCTCTCCTCACACACTCACCTCACACACTCACCTCTCCTCACACACTCACCTCACACACTCACCTCACACACTCACCTCTCCTCACACACTCACCTCACACACTCACCTTTCCTCACACACTCACCTCACACACTCACCTCACCTCACAGACTCATCTCACACACTCACCTCACAAACTCACCACTCCTCACACACTCAACCCACACACTCACCTCACACACTCACCTCGCCTCACACACTCACCTCACACACTCACCTCTCCTCACACACTCACTGCACACACTCACCTCACACACTCACCTCTCCTCACACACTCACCTCACACACTCACCTCTCCTCACACACTCATCTCATGCTCAGCTCACCTCTCCTCACACACTCACCTCACACACTCACCGGACACACTCACCTCTCCTCACACACTCACCTCACACACTCACCGGACACACTCACCTCTCCTCACACACTCAGCTCCCACACTCACCTCCCCTCACACACTCACCCCATACACTCACCTCACACACTCACTTGTCCTCACACACTCACCTCACGCACTCACCTCTCCTCACACACTCACCTCTCACACTCACCTCCCCTCACACCCTCTCCCCACACACTCATCACACACACACACCACACACACTCACCTGTCCTCACACACTCACTCACCTCACACACTCACCTGTCCTCACACACTCACCTCACACATTCACCTGTCCTCACACACTCACCTCACACACTCACCTGTCCTCACACACTCACCTCACACACTCACCTCTCCTCACACACTCACTGCACACACTCACCTCACACACTCACCTCTCCTCACACACTCACCTCACACACTCACCTCTCCTCACACACTCATCTCATGCTCAGCTCACCTCTCCTCACACACTCACCTCACACACTCACCTCACACACTCACCTGTCCTCACACACTCACCTCACACACTCACCTCCCCTCACACCCTCTCCCCACACACTCATCACACACACACACACACCACACACACTCACCTGTCCTCACACACTCACCTCACACACTCACCTGTCCTCACACACTCACTCACCTCACACACTCACCTGTCCTCACACACTCACTCACCTCACACACTCACCTCTCCTCACACACTCACCTCACACACTCACTTGTCCTCACACACTCACTTCACACACTCACTTGTCCTCACACACTCACCTCACACACTCACTTGTCCTCACACACTCACCTCACACACTCACCTGTCCTCACACACTCACTCACCACACACACTCACCTGTCCTCACACACTCACCTGTCCTCACACACTCACCTCACACACTCACCTGTCCTCACACACTCACCTCACACACTCACCTGTCCTCACACACTCACTCACCTCACACACTCACTTGTCCTCACACACTCACCTCACACACTCACTTGTCCTCACACACTACTGCCCTCATTTAGTGACACGGTCATACCCGAGTGTGCTCTCAATGCCCCTCTGCCCGCTCCAGCTCACCCCGGAGATAGAAGCCTCTGAGCGGGGAGCCCAGGAGTGGGAACTGGTTAACTGGAAATCATTAACGGAGGGAATTGCAGGGTCCGCACGCAGGGAGCAGCATCTTACTCCCAGAGACAGGAGGCGGAGAGCGGTCCATCTTCAAACCACTCCCACTCCGCTCTCCTGGCTCACAGACTCTCCACACGGGCACCGATGGGCGGCTCTCCCCGAGATCCCTCGTCCCACCTTATCCGGCAGGAGATTAAATGCTGAAGGTTATCAGGGGCACAGAGTGAGGATTATCAGGGGCACAGAGTGAGGATTATCAGGGACACAGAGTGAGGATTATCAGGGACACAGAGTGAGGATTATCAGGGACACAGAGTGAGGATTATCAGGGACACAGAGTGAGGATTATCAGGGGCACAGAGTGAGGATTATCAGGGACACAGAGTGAGGATTATCAGGGACACAGAGTGAGGATTATCAGGGACACAGAGTGAGGATTATCAGGGACACAGAGTGAGGATTATCAGGGACACAGAGTGAGGATCATCAGGGACACAGAGTGAGGATTATCAGGGACACAGAGTGAGGATTATCAGGGACACAGAGTGAGGATTATCAGGGACACAGAGTGAGGATTATCAGGGACACAGAGTGAGGATTATCAGGGACAGAGTGAGGATTATCAGGGACAGAGAGTGAGGATTATCAGGGACACAGAGTGAGGATTATCAGGGACACAGAGTGAGGATTATCAGGGACAGAGAGTGAGGATTATCAGGGACACAGAGTGAGGATTATCAGGGACACAGAGTGAGGATTATCAGGGACAGAGTGAGGATTATCAGGGTCACAGAGTGAGGATTATCAGGGACACAGAGTGAGGATTATCAGGGACAGAGAGTGAGGATTATCAGAGCACGGAGTGAGGATTATCAGGGACAGAGAGTGAGGATTATCAGGGACAGAGAGTGAGGATTATCAGAGCACGGAGTGAGGATTATCAGGGACACAGAGTGAGGATTATCAGGGACAGAGAGTGAGGATTATCAGAGCACGGAGTGAGGATTATCAGGGACACAGAGTGAGGATTATCAGAGCACGGAGTGAGGATTATCAGGGACACAGAGTGAGGATTATCAGGGACACAGAGTGAGGATTATCAGGGTCACAGAGTGAGGATTATCAGGGACACAGAGTGAGGATTATCAGGGACAGAGTGAGGATTATCAGGGTCACAGAGTGAGGATTATCAGGGACACAGAGTGAGGATGATCAGGGACAGAGTGAGGATTATCAGGGACACAGAGTGAGGATTACCAGGGACAGAGTGAGGATTATCAGGGACACAGAGTAAGGATTACCAGGGACAGAGAGTGAGGATTATCAGGGACAGAGTGAGGATTATCAGGGGCACAGAGTGAGGATTATCAGGGACACAGAGTGAGGATTATCAGGGACAGAGTGAGGATTATCAGGGACACAGAGTGAGGATTATCAGGGACAGAGAGTGAGGATTATCAGGGACACAGAGTGAGGATTATCAGGGACACAGAGTGAGGATTATCAGGGACAGAGAGTGAGGATTATCAGGGACACAGAGTGAGGATTATCAGGGACACAGAGTGAGGATTATCAGGGACAGAGAGTGAGGATTATCAGGGACACGGAGTGAGGATTATCAGGGACAGAGTGAGGATTATCAGGGACACAGAGTGAGGATTATCAGGGACAGAGTGAGGATTATCAGAGACACAGAGTGAGGATTATCAGGGTCACAGAGTGAGGATTATCAGGGACAGAGTGAGGATTATCAGGCACTCAGAGTGAGGATTATCTGGGTCACAGAGTGAGGATTATCAGGGACAGAGTGAGGATTATCAGGGACACAGTGTGAGGATTATCAGGGACACAGTGTGAGGATTATCAGGGACAGAGTGAGGAATATCAGGAGCACAAATATGAGGATTGTCAGGGGCACGGAGTGAGGATTATCAGGGACACAGAGTGAGGATTATCAGGGACACAGAGTGAGGATTATCAGGGACAAAGAGTGAGGATTATCAGGGACACAGAGTGACGATTATCAGGGACGCAGTGAGGATTATCAGGGGCATGGAGTGAGGATTATCAGGGGCACAGTGTGAGGATTATCAGGGACAGAGAGTGAGGATTATCAGGTGAGGTGAGTGTGTGAGGAGAGTGTGTGAGCAGAGGTGAGTGTGTGAGGTGAGTGTGTGAGCAGAGGTGAGTGTGTGAGGTGAGTGTGTGAGCAGAGGTGAGTGTGTGAGGTGAGTGTGTGAGGGTGCGTGTGTGAGGAGAGGTGAGTATGTGAGGGTGAGTGTGTGAGATGAGTGTGTGAGGAGAGGGGAGTGTGTGAGGTGAGTGTGTGAGGAGAGTGTGTGAGGAGAGTGTGTGAGCAGAGGTGAGTGTGTGAGGTGAGTGTGTGAGGAGGGTTGAGTGTGCGAGGAGAGGTGAGTATGTGAGGGTGAGTGTGTGAGGTGAGTGCGTGAGGGGAGGTGAGTGTGTGAGGTGAGTTTGTGAGGAGAGGTGAGTGTGTGAGGAGAGTGTGTGAGCAGAGGTGAGTGTGTGAGGTGAGTGTGTGAGGAGGGTTGAGTGTGCGAGGAGAGGTGAGTATGTGAGGTGAGTGTGTGAGGTGAGTGCGTGAGGGGAGGTAAGTGTGTGAGGTGAGTTTGTGAGGAGAGGTGAGTGTGTGAGGTGAGTGTGTGAGGAGAGGTGAGTGTGAGTGTGTGGGGTGAGTGTGTGAGGAGAGGTGAGTGTGTGAGGTGAGTGTGTGAGGAGAGGTCAGTGTGTGAGGTGAGTGTGTGAGGTGAGTGCGTGAGGAGAGGTGCGTGTGTGAGGTGAGTGTGAGTTGAGGTGAGAGTGTGTGTGAGGTGAGTGAGTGAGGTGAGTGCGTGAGGGGAGGTAAGTGTGTGAGGTGAGTTTGTGAGGAGAGGTGAGTGTGTGAGGTGAGTGTGTGAGGAGAGGTGAGTGTGAGTGTGTGGGTGAGTGTGTGAGGAGAGGAGTGTGTGTGAGGTGAGTGTGTGAGGAGAGGTGAGTGTGTAAGGTGAGTGTGTGAGGAGAGTGTGTGAGGAGAGGTGAGTGTGTGAGGAGAGTGTGTGAGGAGAGGTGAGTATGTGAGGTGAGTGTGAGGTGAGTGTGTGTGTGAGGTGAGTGTGTGAGGGGAGGTGAGTGTGTGAGGGGAGGTGAGTGTGTGAGGTGAGTGTGTGAGGTGAGTGTGTGAGGTGAGTGTGAGTGTGTGAGGTGAGAGTGTGAGATGAGTGTGAGTGTGTGAGGTTAGTGTGAGAGGTGAGTGTGAGTGTGTGAGGTGAGTGTGAGTGGGTGAGGTGAGTGTGAGTGTATGAGGTGAGTGTGTGAGGAGAGGTGAGTGTGTGAGGTGAGTGTGTGAGGAGAGGAGAGCGCGTGAGGAGAGGTGAGCGTGAATGTGTGGGGTGAGTGTGTGAGGAGAGGTGAGTGTGTGAGGAGAGGTGAGTGTGTGAGGTGAGTGTGTGAGGAGAAGTGAGTGTGTGAGGAGAGTGTGTGAGGAGAGGTGAGTGTGTGAGGTGGCTGTGAGGTGAGGTGAGTGTGTGTGTGTGAGGTGAGTGTGTGAGGTGATAGTGTGAGGGGAGATGAGTGTGAGTATGTGAGGTGAGTGTGTGAGGTGAGTGTGAGTGTGTGAGATGAGTGTGTGAGGTGAGTGTGAGTGTGTGAGGTGAGTGTGAGTGTGTGAGGTGAGTGGTTGAGGTGAGTGTGTGGGGAGAGGTGAGTGGGTGAGGAGAGTGTGTGAGGTGATTGTGTGAGGTGATTGTGTGAGGAGAGGTGAGTGTGTGAGGTGAGTGTGCGAGGAGAGTGTGTGAGGAGAGTTGAGTGTGTGAGGTGAGAGTGAGAGCAGAGGTGAATGTGTGAGCATAGGTGAGTATGTGAGGTGACTGTGTGAGCAGAGGTGAGTGTGTGAGGTGAGAGTGTGAGCAGAGGTGAGTGTGTGAGGTGAGTGTGTGAGGAGAGGTGAGTGTGTGAGGTGAGTGGGTGAGGAGAGTGTGTGAGGAGAGGGGAGTGTGTGAGGTGAGTGTGTGAGGAGAGGGGAGTGTGTGAGGTGAGTGTGTGAGGAGAGGTGAGTGTGTGGGGTGAGTGTGTGAGATGAGTGTGTGAGGAGAGGAGAGTGTGTGAGGTGAGTGTGTGAGGAGAGTGTGTGAGGAGAGGGGAGTGTGTGAGGTGAGTGTGTGAGGAGAGTAGAGTGTGTGAGGTGAGTGTGTGAGGAGAGTGTGTGAGGAGAGGGGAGTGTGTGAGGTGAGTGTGTGAGCAGAGGTGAGTGTGTGAGGAGGGGTGAGTGTGTGAGGTGAGTTTGAGGTGAGATGAGATTGTGTGTGAGGCGAGTGTGTGAGGTGAGTGTGTGAGGAGAAGTGAGTGTGGGGTGTGAGTGTGTGAGATGAGTGTGTGAGGAGAGGTGAGTGTGTGGGGTAAGTGTGTGATGTGGGTGTGTGAGGTTGAGTGTGTGAGGAGAGGTGAGTGTGTGAGGGTGAGTGTATGAGAAGAGGTGAGTGTGTGAGGTGATTGTGTGAGGAGAGGTGAGTGTGAGTGTGTGGGGTGAGTGTGTGAGGAAATGTGAGTGAGTGAGGTGAGTGTGTGAGGAGAGGTGAGTGTGTGAGGAGAGGTGAATGTGTGAGGCGAGTGTGTGAGGAGAGGTGAGTGTGAATGTGTGGGGTGAGTGTGTGAGGAGAGGTGAGTGTGTGAGGTGAGTGTGAGAGGAGAGGTTAGTGTGTGAGATGAGTGTGTGAGGTGAGTGTGTGAGGAGAGGTGAGTCCGTGAGGAGAGGCTGTGAGGTGAGTGTGTGAGGAGAGGTGAGTGTGTGAGGTGAGTGAGTGAGGAGAGGTGAGTGTGTGAGGTGAGTGTGAGGTGAGATGAGATTGTGTGTGAGGTGAGTGTGTGAGGTGAGTGTGTGAGGGGAGGTAAGTGTGTGAGGTGAGTGTGTGAGGAGAGGAGAGTGTGTGATGTGAGTGTGCGAGGAGAGGTGAGTGTGTGAGGTGAGTGTGAGGTGAGTGTGTGTGTGAGGTGAGTGTGTGAGGTGAGTGTGTGAGGGGAGGTGAGTATGTGAGGTGAGTGTGTGAGGAGAGGTGAGTGTGTGAGGAGAGGTGAGTGTGTGAGGTGAGTGTGTGAGGAGAGGTGAGTGTGTGAGGTGAGTGTGAGGTGAGTGTGTGTGTGAGGTGAGTGTGTGAGGTGAGTGTGTGAGGGGAGGTGAGTATGTGAGGTGAGTGTGAGGTGAGTGTGTGAGGAGAGTGTGTGAGGAGAGGTGAGTATGTGAGGTGAGTGTGAGGTTAGTGTGTGAGGTGAGTGTGAGTGTGTGAGGTGAGTTTGTGAGGAGAGGTGAGTGTGTGAGGTGAGTGTGTGAGGAGAGGTGAGTGTGAGTGTGTGGGGTGAGTGTGTGAGGAGAGGAGTGTGTGTGAGGTGAGTGTGTGAGGAGAGGTGAGTGTGTAAGGTGAGTGTGTGAGGAGAGTGTGTGAGGAGAGGTGAGTGTGTGAGGTGAGTGTGAGGTGAGTGTGTGTGTGAGGTGAGTGTGTGAGGGGAGGTGAGTGTGTGAGGGGAGGTGAGTGTGTGAGGTGAGTGTGTGAGGTGAGTATGTGAGGTGAGTGTGAGTGTGTGAGGTGAGAGTGTGAGATGAGTGTGAGTGTGTGAGGTTAGTGTGAGAGGTGAGTGTGAGTGTGTGAGGTGAGTGTGAGTGGGTGAGGTGAGTGTGAGTGTATGAGGTGAGTGTGTGAGGAGAGGAGAGCGCGTGAGGAGAGGTGAGCGTGAATGTGTGGGGTGAGTGTGTGAGGAGAGGTGAGTGTGTGAGGAGAGGTGAGTGTGTGAGGTGAGTGTGTGAGGAGAAGTGAGTGTGTGAGGAGAGTGTGTGAGGAGAGGTGAGTGTGTGAGGTGGCTGTGAGGTGAGGTGAGTGTGTGTGTGTGTGAGGTGAGTGTGTGAGGTGATTGTGTGAGGGGAGATGAGTGTGAGTATGTGAGGTGAGTGTGTGAGGTGAGTGTGAGTGTGTGAGATGAGTGTGTGAGGTGAGTGTGAGTGTGTGAGGTGAGTGTGAGTGTGTGAGGTGAGTGTGTGAGGTGAGTGTGTGAGGTTCGTGTGTGAGAAGAGGTGAGTGGTTGAGGTGAGTGTGTGAGGTGATTGTGTGAGGTGATTGTGTGAGGAGAGGTGAGTGTGTGAGGTGAGTGTGTGAGGAGAGTGTGTGAGGAGAGTTGAGTGTGTGAGGTGAGAGTGAGAGCAGAGGTGAATGTGTGAGCAGAGGTGAGTGTGTGAGGTGAGAGTGTGAGCAGAGGTGAGTGTGTGAGGTGAGTGTGTGAGGAGAGGTGAGTGAGTGTGGTGAGTGTGTGAGATGAGTGGGTGAGGAGAGTGTGTGAGGAGAGGGGAGTGTGTGAGGTGAGTGTGTGAGGAGAGGAGAGTGTGTGAGGTGAGTGTGTGAGGAGAGGGGAGTGTGTGAGGTGAGTGTGTGAGGAGAGTAGAGTGTGTGAGGTGAGTGTGTGAGGAGAGTGTGTGAGGAGAGGGGAGTGTGTGAGGTGAGTGTGTGAGGAGAGGGGAGTGTGTGAGGTGAGTGTGTGAGATGAGTGTGTGAGGAGAGGAGAGTGTGTGAGGTGAGTGTGTGAGGAGAGTGTGTGAGGAGAGGGGAGTGTGTGAGGTGAGTGTGTGAGGAGAGTAGAGTGTGTGAGGTGAGTGTGTGAGGAGAGTGTGTGAGGAGAGGGGAGTGTGTGAGGTGAGTGTGTGGGCAGAGGTGAGTGTGTGAGGAGGGGTGAGTGTGTGAGGTGAGTTTGAGGTGAGATGAGATTGTGTGTGAGGCGAGTGTGTGAGGTGAGTGTGTGAGGAGAAGTGAGTGTGAGTGTGTGGGGTGAGTGTGTGAGGAAATGTGAGTGAGTGAGGTGAGTGTGTGAGGAGAGGTGAGTGTGTGAGGAGAGGTGAATGTGTGAGGCGAGTGTGTGAGGAGAGGTGAGTGTGAATGTGTGGGGTGAGTGTGTGAGGAGAGGTGAGTGTGTGAGGTGAGTGTGAGAGGAGAGGTTCGTGTGTGAGATGAGTGTGTGAGGTGAGTGTGTGAGGAGAGGTGAGTCCGTGAGGAGAGGCTGTGAGGTGAGTGTGTGAGGAGAGGTGAGTGTGTGAGGTGAGTGAGTGAGGAGAGGTGAGTGTGTGAGGTGAGTGTGAGGTGAGATGAGATTGTGTGTGAGGTGAGTGTGTGAGGTGAGTGTGTGAGGGGAGGTAAGTGTGTGAGGTGAGTGTGTGAGGAGAGGAGAGTGTGTGATGTGAGTGTGCGAGGAGAGGTGAGTGTGTGAGGTGAGTGTGAGGTGAGTGTGTGTGTGAGGTGAGTGTGTGAGGTGAGTGTGTGAGGGGAGGTGAGTATGTGAGGTGAGTGTGTGAGGAGAGGTGAGTGTGTGAGGAGAGGTGAGTGTGTGAGGTGAGTGTGTGAGGAGAGGTGAGTGTGTGAGGTGAGTGTGAGGTGAGTGTGTGTGTGAGGTGAGTGTGTGAGGTGAGTGTGTGAGGGGAGGTGAGTATGTGAGGTGAGTGTGAGGTGAGTGTGTGAGGAGAGTGTGTGAGGAGAGGTGAGTATGTGAGGTGAGTGTGAGGTTAGTGTGTGAGGTGAGTGTGAGTGTGTGAGGTGAGTTTGTGAGGAGAGGTGAGTGTGTGAGGTGAGTGTGTGAGGAGAGGTGAGTGTGAGTGTGTGGGGTGAGTGTGTGAGGAGAGGAGTGTGTGTGAGGTGAGTGTGTGAGGAGAGGTGAGTGTGTAAGGTGAGTGTGTGAGGAGAGTGTGTGAGGAGAGGTGAGTGTGTGAGGTGAGTGTGAGGTGAGTGTGTGTGTGAGGTGAGTGTGTGAGGGGAGGTGAGTGTGTGAGGGGAGGTGAGTGTGTGAGGTGAGTGTGTGAGGTGAGTATGTGAGGTGAGTGTGAGTGTGTGAGGTGAGAGTGTGAGATGAGTGTGAGTGTGTGAGGTTAGTGTGAGAGGTGAGTGTGAGTGTGTGAGGTGAGTGTGAGTGGGTGAGGTGAGTGTGAGTGTATGAGGTGAGTGTGTGAGGAGAGGTGAGTGTGTGAGGTGAGTGTGTGAGGAGAGGAGAGCGCGTGAGGAGAGGTGAGCGTGAATGTGTGGGGTGAGTGTGTGAGGAGAGGTGAGTGTGTGAGGAGAGGTGAGTGTGTGAGGTGAGTGTGTGAGGAGAAGTGAGTGTGTGAGGAGAGTGTGTGAGGAGAGGTGAGTGTGTGAGGTGGCTGTGAGGTGAGGTGAGTGTGTGTGTGTGAGGTGAGTGTGTGAGGTGATTGTGTGAGGGGAGATGAGTGTGAGTATGTGAGGTGAGTGTGTGAGGTGAGTGTGAGTGTGTGAGATGAGTGTGTGAGGTGAGTGTGAGTGTGTGAGGTGAGTGTGAGTGTGTGAGGTGAGTGTGTGAGGTGAGTGTGTGAGGTTCGTGTGTGAGAAGAGGTGAGTGGTTGAGGTGAGTGTGTGAGGTGATTGTGTGAGGTGATTGTGTGAGGAGAGGTGAGTGTGTGAGGTGAGTGTGTGAGGAGAGTGTGTGAGGAGAGTTGAGTGTGTGAGGTGAGAGTGAGAGCAGAGGTGAATGTGTGAGCAGAGGTGAGTGTGTGAGGTGAGAGTGTGAGCAGAGGTGAGTGTGTGAGGTGAGTGTGTGAGGAGAGGTGAGTGAGTGTGGTGAGTGTGTGAGATGAGTGGGTGAGGAGAGTGTGTGAGGAGAGGGGAGTGTGTGAGGTGAGTGTGTGAGGAGAGGAGAGTGTGTGAGGTGAGTGTGTGAGGAGAGGGGAGTGTGTGAGGTGAGTGTGTGAGGAGAGTAGAGTGTGTGAGGTGAGTGTGTGAGGAGAGTGTGTGAGGAGAGGGGAGTGTGTGAGGTGAGTGTGTGAGGAGAGGGGAGTGTGTGAGGTGAGTGTGTGAGATGAGTGTGTGAGGAGAGGAGAGTGTGTGAGGTGAGTGTGTGAGGAGAGTAGAGTGTGTGAGGTGAGTGTGTGAGGAGAGTGTGTGAGGAGAGGGGAGTGTGTGAGGTGAGTTTGAGGTGAGATGAGATTGTGTGTGAGGCGAGTGTGTGAGGTGAGTGTGTGAGGAGAAGTGAGTGTGGGGTGTGAGTGTGTGAGATGAGTGTGTGAGGAGAGGTGAGTGTGTGGGGTAAGTGTGTGAGGTGGGTGTGTGAGGTTGAGTGTGTGAGGAGAGGTGAGTGTGTGAGGTGATTGTGTGAGGAGAGGTGAGTGTGAGTGTGTGGGGTGAGTGTGTGAGGAAATGTGAGTGAGTGAGGTGAGTGTGTGAGGAGAGGTGAGTGTGTGAGGAGAGGTGAATGTGTGAGGCGAGTGTGTGAGGAGAGGTGAGTGTGAATGTGTGGGGTGAGTGTGTGAGGAGAGGTGAGTGTGTGAGGTGAGTGTGAGAGGAGAGGTCAGTGTGTGAGGTGAGTGTGTGTGGAGAGGTTAGTGTGTGAGATGAGTGTGTGAGGAGAGGTGAGTGTGAGTGTGTGGGGTGAGTGTGTGAGGAAATGTGAGTGAGTGAGGTGAGTGTGTGAGGAGAGGTGAGTGTGTGAGGAGAGGTGAATGTGTGAGGCGAGTGTGTGAGGAGAGGTGAGTGTGAATGTGTGGGGTGAGTGTGTGAGGAGAGGTGAGTGTGTGAGGTGAGTGTGAGAGGAGAGGTCAGTGTGTGAGGTGAGTGTGTGTGGAGAGGTTAGTGTGTGAGATGAGTGTGTGAGGTGAGTGTGTGAGGAGAGGTGAGTCCGTGAGGAGAGGCTGTGAGGTGAGTGTGTGAGGAGAGGTGAGTGTGTGAGGTGAGTGAGTGAGGAGAGGTGAGTGTGTGAGGTGAGTGTGAGGTGAGATGAGATTGTGTGTGAGGTGAGTGTGTGAGGTGAGTGTGTGAGGGGAGGTAAGTGTGTGAGGTGAGTGTGTGAGGAGAGGAGAGTGTGTGATGTGAGTGTGCGAGGAGAGGTGAGTGTGTGAGGTGAGTGTGAGGTGAGTGTGTGTGTGAGGAGAGTGTGTGAGGTGAGTGTGTGAGGGGAGGTGAGTATGTGAGGTGAGTGTGAGGTGAGTGTGTGAGGAGAGGTGAGTGTGTGAGGAGAGGTGAGTGTGTGAGGTGAGTGTGTGAGGAGAGGTGAGTGTGTGAGGTGAGTGTGAGGTGAGTGTGTGTGTGAGGTGAGTGTGTGAGGTGAGTGTGTGAGGGGAGGTGAGTATGTGAGGTGAGTGTGAGGTGAGTGTGTGAGGAGAGTGTGTGAGGAGAGGTGAGTATGTGAGGTGAGTGTGAGGTTAGTGTGTGAGGTGAGTGTGAGTGTGTGAGGTGAGTGTGTGAGGTGAGTGTGAGTGTGTGAGGTGAGTGTGTGAGGAGAGGCGAGCGTGTGAGGAGAGGTGAGCGTGAGTGTGTGGGGTGAGTGTGTGAGGAGAGGTGAGTGTGTGAGGTGAGTGTGTGAGGAGAGGTGAGTGTGTGAGGTGAGTGTGTGAGGAGAGGTGAGTGTGTGAGGTGAGTGTGTGAGGTGAGGTGAGTGTGTGAGGTGAGTGTGTGAGGAGAGGTGAGTGTGTGAGGTGACTGTGAGGTGAGGTGAGTGTGTGTGTGAGGTGAGTGTGTGAGGTGAGTGTGTGAGGGGTGGTGAGTGTGTGAGGTGAGTGTGTAAGATGAGTGTGAGTGTGTGAGGTGAGTGTGTGAGGTGAGTGTGAGTGTGTGAGATGCGTGTTTGAGGTGAGTGTGTGAGTGTGTGAGGTGAGTGTGAGTGTGTGAGGTGAGTGTGTGAGGTGAGTGTGAGTGTGTGAGGTGAGTGTGAGTGTGTGAGGAGAGTGTGAGAGGTGAGTGTGAGTGTGTGAGGTGAGTGTGTGTGAGGTGAGTGTTTGAGGAGTGTTTGAGGAGTGTGTGAGTGTGTGAGGTGAGTGTGAGAGTGTGAGGTGAGTGTGTGAGGAGTGTGTGAGTGTGTGAGGTGAGTGTGAGAGGTGAAGTGTGAGTGTGAGAGGTGAGTGTGTGAGGAGTGTGTGAGAGTGTGAGGTGAGTGTGAGAGGTGAAGTGTGAGTGTGTGAGGTGAGTGTGTGAGGTGAGTGTGAGTGTGTGAGGAGAGGTGAGTGTGTGAGGGTGAGTGTGTGAGGAGAGGTGAGTGTGTGGGGTGAGTTTGTGAGGGTGAGTGTGTGAGGGTGAGTGAGTGTGTGTGAGGTGAGTGTGTGAGGTGAGTGTGAGCGTGTGAGGTGAGTGTGTGAGGTGAGTGTATGAGGAGAGTGTGAGTGTGAGTGTGTGAGGTGAGTGTGAGAGGTGAAGAGTCACTGGATTCCCCACTGTGTAAATTCGGACCCTGAAGGAATGCCCTAAAACCAGGAATGGAACGAGTGAAGTGATGGAAGGGATCAGTCAGGTGATCTCTTCATCTTCAAAACCAGCCGTTCCCTGAGTCTGTCCCTGGATCCCTGTCTCACAAGTGAGGTTCCCAACACTCCAGGATTGCCCTGCAATCTCCAGTATACACTGGTGTTCCTCAGAGGTCAGCATCCCCACCACCTCCAGTTTTGATATTTATTGATGACCCGGACTCGGGTCTCGAGGGTAGAATTTCAAAGTTTGCAGCTGACACGAAACTCAGAAATGTAGTAAACAATGAGGAGGATAGTAACAGACTTCAGGAGGACAGAGACAGACTGGTGAAATGGGCAGACACACGGCAGGTGGAATTTAACACAGAGAAGTGTGAAGTGATGCATTTTGGTCGGAAGAATGAGGAGAGGCAAAATAAACGAAATGGTCCAATTTTAAAGGGGGTGCAGGAACAGAGAGACCTGGGGGTGAATGTACACAAATCTTTGAAGGTGACAGGACAAGTTGAGAAGGTTGTTAAAAAAGCATATGGGATCCTGGGCTTTATTAATGGAGGCAGAGAGTACAAAAGCAAGGACGTTATGCTCAACCTTTATAAAACACGGGTTCGGCCTCAGCTGGAGGATTGTGTCCAATCCTGGTCACCGCTCTTTAGGAAGGATGTGAAGGCCTTAGAGAGGGTGCAGAGGAGATTTACTAGAATGGTACCAGGGATGAGGGACTTCAGTTATGTGGAGAGACTGGAGAAGCTGGGATTGTTCTCCTTCGAACAGGGAAGGTTAAGGGGAGATTTGATCGAGGTGTTCAAAATCATGAGGGGGTTTGACAGAGCAAATAACGAGAAACTGTTTCCAGTGGCAGAAGATTCAGTAACCAGAGGACACAGATTTAAGGTGATCAACAAAAGAACCAGAGGCGAGATGAGGAAACATTCTTTTACGCAGCGAGTTGTGATGATCTGGAATGCGCTGCCTGAAAGGGCGGTGGAAGCAGATTCAATAATAACTTTCAAAAGGGAATTGGGTAAATACTTGAAGGGAAAAAATGTACAGGGCTGCGGGGAAAGGGCAGCGGAATGGGACTGATTGGATAGCTCTTTCAAAGAGCCAGCACAGGCACGGTGGGCCGAATGGCCAGGACATTACTGCGATCAAACCCGGGAGAAAAATCATAGGGGCATTAAAGAAATTGTCTGTTTTCTCATTTTCTTTGAACACTTTTATTAATTAGTTATCAAAATATTAGAGATGGAGCAAAAAGGATGTCCGACCAGGCGGGGCGGTTGGAGGTGAGAGGTCATGTGATGAAAGCTCCAGGAATATGTCAAACCAGAGTTGGTAACCCGACTCATAAGGGTTAAATTAAATAGAAAGTACAGCACAGAAACAGGCCATTCGGCCCAACAGGTCTATGCCGGTGTTTATGCTCCACACGAGCCTCCTCCCTCCCTACTCCATCTCACCCTATCCCCCTATCCTTCTATTCCTTTCTCCCTCATGTGTTTATCGAGCTTCCACTTAAATCCATCCACACTATTCACCTCAACCACTCCTTGTGGGAGTGAGTTCCACATTCTCACCACTCTCTGGGGAAAGAAGTTTCTCCTGAATTCCCGATTGGATTTATTAGTGACTCTCTTATATTTATGGTCCCTAGTTTAGTCTCCCCCACAAGTGGAAACATCTTCTCTCCATCTACCCTATCGAACCCTTTCATAATCTTAAAGACCTCAATCAGGTCACCCCTCAGAAAAGAGCCCCCACCCTGTTCAATCTTTCCTGATGGGCATAACCTCTCAGTTCTGCTTTCATCCAAGTAAATCTCTGTAACCCTCATGTGTTTATCTAGTTATAATATGGAGACCAGAACTGTTCACAATACTCCAAGTGTGGTCTCACCGAGGTTCTGTACAAGTTTAACATCACTTCCCTGCTTTTCAATTCTGTCCCTCTAGAAATGAACCCCAGTGCTTGGTTTTTTTTTTATGGCCTTATTAACCTGTGTCGCTACTTTTCGTGATTTGTGTGTCTGTACCCCCAGATCCCTCTGCTCCTCTACCCCGTTTAGACTCTTATTGTTCAAAGAGAATGTGGCCTCCTTATTCTTCCGACCAAAATGCACCACCTCACACTTATCTATATTGAAATTCATTTGCCAATTACACTCCTATGATTAATGTCTTCCTGTATTCTCTCACAGTCCTCCCCAGTGTTAACTATATCCCCCAATTTTGTGTCATCCGCAAAATTTGAAATTGTACTTCCGATTCCCGAGTCCCAATCGTTAATGTAAATGGTGAACCACAGTGGTCCCAGCACTGATCCCTGTGGAACACCACTTCCTGCCTTTTGCCAGTCTGAGTAGCCACCCTTAACCCCCACTCTCTGTTTTCTGTTTTGTAGCCAACTTTCTATCCATTCTGCTACCTGTCCCCTGACTCCACATGCTCTGACCTTAGTCATGAGTCTACAGTGCGGTACCTTATCGAAGGCCTTTTGAAAATCCAAATACGTTACATCTACTGCACTACCCTTGTCTACTCTTTCTCATAGAGTCATAGAGTCATAGAGTTATACAGCACGGATAGAGGCCCTTCGGCCCATCGTGTCCGCGCCGGCCATCAGCCCTGTCTACTCAAATCCCATATTCCAGCATTTGGTCCGTAGCCTTGTAGGCTATGGCATTTCAAGTGCTCATCCAAATGCTTCTTGAATGTTGTGAGGGTTCCTGCCTCCACAACCCTTTCAGACAGTGAGTTCCAGACTCCATCCACCCTCTGGGTGAAAAGGTTCTTTCTAAAATCCCCTCTAAACCTCCCGCCTTTTACCTTGAATCTATGTCCCCTTGTTATAGAACCCTCAACGAAGGGAAAAAGCTCCTTAGTATCCATCCTATCTGCGCCCCTCATAATTTTGTACACCTCAATCATGTCCCCCCTCAGCCTCCTCTGCTCCAAGGAAAACAAACCCAATCTTCCCAGTCTCTCTTCATAGCTGAAGCGCTCCAGCCCTGGTAACATCCTGGTGAATCTCCTCTGCACCCTCTCCAAAGCGATCACATCCTTCCTGTAGTGTGGCGACCAGAACTGCACACAGTACTCCAGCTGTGGCCTAACCAGTGTTTTATACAGCTCCATCATAACCACCTTGCTCTTATATTCTATGCCTCGGCTAATAAAGGCAAGTATCCCATATGCCTTCTTTACCACCTTATCTACCTGTTCCGCCGCCTTCAGGGATCTGTGAACTTGCACACCAAGATCCCTCTGACCCTCTGTCTTGCCTAGGGTCCTCCCATTCATTGTGTATTCCCTTGCCTTGTTAGTCCCTCCAAAGTGCATCACCTCGCACTTTTCTGGGTTAAATTCCATTTGCCACTGTTCCGCCCATCTGACCAACCCATCTATATCGTCCTGCAGACTGAGGCTATCCTCCTCGCTATTTACCACCCTACCAATCTTTGTATCATCAGCGAACTTACTGATCATACCTTTTACATTCATATCCAAGTCATTAATGTAGACCACAAACAGCAAGGGACCCAGCACCGATCCCTGTGGTACCCCACTGGCCACAGGCTTCCAGTCACAAAAACAACCTTCGACCATCACCCTCTGCCTTCTGCCACTAAGCCAGTTTTGTATACAAAGTGCCAAGGCACCCTGGATTCCATGGGCTCGTACCTTCTTGACCAGTCTCCTGTGGGGGACTTTATCGAAGGCCTTACTGAAATCCATGTATACCACATCCACTGCGTTACCCTCATCCACACGCCTAGTCACCCCCTCAAAAAATTCAATCAAATTAGTCAGACATGATCTTCCCTTGACAAAGCCATGTTGACTATCCCTGATTAATCCTTGCTTCTCCAAGTGGAGACTAATTTTGTCCTTCAGAATTTTTTCCAATAATTTTCCTACCACTGATGTTAGGCTCACTGGCCTGTAGTTCCCCGGTTTTTCCCTACTCCCCTTCTTGAATAATGGTACTACATTAGCGGTTCTCCAGTCCTCTGGCACATCCCCTGTGGCCAGAGAGGTTCTGAATATATGTGTCAGAGCCCCCGCAATCTCCTCCTTTGCCTCACACAGTAGCCTGGGATACATTTCGTCCGGGCCTGGGGATTTATCCATTTTTAGGCCTGCTAAAACCGCCAATACCTCCTCCCGCTCGATGTTAATATGTTCGAGTATATCACAGTCCCCCTGCCGTATTTCTATGTCTACATCGTCCTTCTCCATAGTGAAAACAGATGCAAAAAATTCATTTAGAACCCCTCCTACATCTGCCGGTTCCACACACAGATTGCCATTTTTGTCCCTAATGGGCCCTATTTTTTCCCTAGTCATCCTCTTACCCTTAATATACTTATAAAACATCTTAGGATTTTCCTTTATTTTGCTCGCCAGTGTTATTTCATGGCCCCTCCTTGATCTCCTAATTTCTTTTTTAAGTATCCCCCTGCACTTTTTGTACTCCTCTCGGGCTTCCTCCATCTTTAGCCTTTTGTATCTGCCAAAAGCCCTCCTTTTTTTCCTAATCCATTCTCGTATATCCCCTGACATCCAAGGTTCCCTGGAGTTCTTGGAACCACCCTTGACCTTTACGGGAACATGTTACCATTGTATGGTCTCAATCTCCCTTCTGAAAGACTCCCATTGCTCCGATGCGGATTTTCCTACAAGCAGCTGATCCCAGTCCATTTTGGCCAGATCCTGCCTTATCCTATTAAAACGGTGATCAATGGAATCCAGGAGAAATATATTCCGCTAAAAAACAAGAACAAACTAGTCAATAATGAAACCCCAGGGATGAATAAAGAGAGTGCCTTATCCTGTTACTCCTTCAAAGAATTCAATAAAGTTGATCAAGCATGACCTTCCCTTCTGAAATCCGTGCTGACTGTTCTTTATTATATTTTCAGTTTCTCGATGGTTTTCTATTCCATCTTTAAGTAAAGATTCCATTATCTTTCCTCCCACCAATGTTAAGCTAACTGGTCTATAGTTCCCTGGACTGGTTCTATCTCCCTTTTTAAATATCGGAATCACATTAGCTGCCCACCAGTCCTCCACCACCATTCCCTTTAGAATGAATTTTTAGATATATGTAATAATGCCTCTGCTATCTCCTCCCTAACTTCTTTTCATATTCACTGATACAATCCATCCGGACCAGGGGTCTTATCCTCTCGAAGTTTGATTAATTTATCAATGATCTCCCCTCTTTCTATCTTAAATGTCTTTATATCTTTTTAAATCTCTTCTTCTAATGTTATGCCCAACTTGTTAGTCGCTCTGCTAAATACTGAGGCAAAGTAATTCTTTAATATTCCTGCCATTTCACTGTCATTCCCTGTGAGTTTATCATGTGTATCCCTTAGTGGCCTTTCCTTATCCTGATTTTTCTTTTGTTATTTATGTGTCTATAGAATACTTTACGATATCTTTTTACCTTCCTTGATCATTTAATCTCTGAGTTCCTCTTTGCTTTCCTAATTGTTATTTTGATTTTTTTCCTAACCTCTTCCTATTCCCTTTTGTCATCCTCTCCTTTATTCTCCATGTCCTTACAGTCTGCCCTTTTTTAGATTCAATTTTACCCTTCTCTCTTTATTCATCCCTGGGGTTTCATTATTGACTCGTTTGTTCTTGTTTTTTAGCGGAATATATTTCTCCTGGATTCCATTGATCACCGTTTTAAATATTTCCCACTGTTGTTCTGTCACTTTGTCTGTCAATTTTTCTTTCTAATTTATCTTTCCTAGTTCCATTCTCACCCCCTCAAAATTAACTTTATTCCAATCTATTATTTTGGTCTTTGTCTTACTTATGTCTTTCTCAATCATTATTTTAAACCTTATTATATTATGATCACTATTGCCTAGATGTTCCCCTACATTTCCTTCTCTTCTCTGCTCTGGTTCATTTCCCATTACTGGATCCAGCAGTGATTCCTCTCTTGTTGGGCTTCTCACATATTGGGTAAGAAAGGAGTCCCAACTTCTTCTTGCCAGTTTATTTGGGGGTAGTTGAAATCTCCAAGGATTATTATTCGATGTTTTTTACTCATTTCATAGATTTGCCTCCATATTTCTTCCTCCGTGTCCCTCCCACTGTTAGGTGGTCTGTAGACCGTGCCTATTAACATAATCCATCTGTTCTTAACCTTTGTCTCAATCCATATGGATTCTGTTTCTATCTTATTACTTATGTCCCTTCTTTCTATTGCCATTATACTGTCTCTAATTAGTACAATTGTAAACAATTTTACAACACCAAGTTATAGTCCAGCAATTTTATTTTAAATTCACAAGCTTTCGGAGATTTTCTCCTTCCTCAGGCAAATGTTACTGAGGAAGGAGAAAATCTCCGAAAGCTTGTGAATTTAAAATAAAATTGCTGGACTATAACTTGGTGTTGTAAAATTGTTTACAATTGTCAACCCCAGTCCATCACCGGCATCTCCACATCACATCTAATTAGTACAGTTACCCCACCCTCTTCCTCCCTAACCTTTCTAAATACATCATGTCCTGCAATATTTAACTGCCAGTCCTGTCCTTTATGTAGCCATGTTTCAGTTATCCCAACTACATCTGGCTCCTCACTATGAATTATTGCCTCCAGTTCCCCTGTTTTGTTTCGGATGCTGTGCACATTGCTGTAAAGGCAATTTAATTTGATTTTAATCATTGTTCCTGCACTTGATTTTTAAGAGTCATTTTGTATTGATGTTCTATAACTGTATTTGTTCCCTGACCGTTTGTTACCCTCATTCCTTACTTTGGTCTGTCCTTTACTCTCATCTCCAATTTCTTTCTTCTTCAGACTTATGTTATCTTCACCAGATCTCCCCACCCTCCATCTTACTAGTTTAAAGTCCTATCCACAGCCCTATTTATCCTTTCCACTCGGACTCTGGTCCCATTCCTGTTCAGGTGGAGCCTTTCCCAGCAGTACAGCTCCTTCCTGTCCCAGTACAGGGGCCAGTGTCCCATGATATGGAGCCCCTCTTTCCCACACCAGACTTTCAGCCACGCATTCACCTTCCTCATCTGCCTATCCCAATGCCAATTAGCACGTGGCTCAAGCAGGAATTCCGAGATTACCACCAGCTCGTTCCTAACTTCTGATATTCCCTTATCAGGACTTCC
Source organism: Heptranchias perlo (assembly GCF_035084215.1). NCBI lineage: Eukaryota > Metazoa > Chordata > Chondrichthyes > Hexanchiformes > Hexanchidae > Heptranchias > Heptranchias perlo. The sequence goes on along the minus strand of NC_090348.1, from coordinate 48,547,472 downwards.
TCCCTTTTCTTCCCTCTGTCATTGGTCCCAACATGGACCACGACAGCTGGATCTTTACCCTCCCTTTCAAAGTTTCTCTCTATTTGCTCCAAGATATCCTTTACCCTTGCACCAGGTGGGCAACACACCCTCTGGACACTCGGTCGTGACTGCAGAGGATACTATCTATTCCCCTGATTATCAAATCCCCGAAAACTACAACCTTTCTATTCTGCTCCTCCCCTGCCCCAGACTGCCTCCTGCTCCAAGGTGCCATGGTGAGCATTCTGGCTGTCCACCCCGCAGCCTGCATCCTGCAGGGAGCAAGTCCGTTGTACCTGTTGGATCCGACCAATGTCCACGAGACCTCCTTCTCTACCTCCCCTTGGTTCCCCTTACGCTGCTGACTAACAGTCACACTCTCCCCCTCCTGTACCTGTGCTTTCCTCTGAGGTGTGAACATACTCTGGTGATAACTATCCAAAAATTTCTCCCCCTCCTGAATGTGTTGGTGTGTCTCTAACTCGCACTCCAGCTCAAAGACTGAGCCGGACTGTCTCAAGCCAGAGACATTTACTGCAGATGTGGGAATCCAGGACAGTCTCGCTGTCCACAAACTCCCACATATTACAGTCCCGACACACAGCCTGCACTGCCATTTCCAGTGTTTAAAAATGGATTTATTTATTTATGGGTTAGTAGTAATTTAATTCTAGATATAATGCAATTACTGGAGATCTAGATTATATTTAGTAGATGGTTTTATCTTGATTTCTGATTAATTTGTAATTAATTAGTCTTGCTTTTTGTTTATTAACTTCTTTATTATAACTCCTGAACTCTGATTTTTTATTTTGTATCCCAGGTTTTTATTTAATGCAATTTGGATCCCTTTAATGTTGGTATCGTCTATGTTGTTAATTTTATTGCCTCAGATCTAATTAATTACTGATTATTTATTGATATATTTCCTTATTTACTGTTGCCCCTTGGTTTAAATTACTGAGCACCACCTTCCCGCTCTGTCCCTCCTTCCCGCTCTGCCCCTCCTTCCCGCTCTGGCCCTCCTTCCCGCTCTGTCCCTCCTTCCCGCTCTGCCCCTCCTTCCCGCTCTGCCCCTCCTTCCCGCTCTGTCCCTCCTTCGCTCTGCACCCCCTTCCCGCTCTGCCCCTCCTTCCCGCTCTGTCCCTCCTTCCCGCTCTGCCCCTCCTTCGCTCTGCCCCTCCTTCCCGCTCTGTCCCTCCTTCCCGCTCTGCCCCTCCTTCCCGCTCTGCACCTCCTTCCCGCTCTGCCCCTCCTTCCCGCTCTGCCCCTCCTTCCCGCTCTGCCCCCCCTTCCCGCTCTGCCCCTCCTTCCCGCTCTGCACCCCCTTCCCGCTCTGCCCCTCCTTCCCGCTCTGCCCCTCCTTCCCGCTCTGCACCCCCTTCCCGCTCTGCCCCTCCTTCCCGCTCTGCCCCTCCTTCCCGCTCTGTCCCTCCTTCCCGCTCTGCCCCTCCTTCCCGCTCTGCCCCTCCTTCCCGCTCTGGCCCTCCTTCCCGCTCTGTCCCTCCATCCCGCTCTGCCCCTCCTTCCCGCTCTGCCCCTCCTTCCCGCTCTGCCCCTCCTTCCCGCTCTGGCCCTCCTTCCCGCTCTGTCCCTCCTTCCCGCTCTGCCCCTCCTTCCCGCACTGCCCCTCCTTCCCGCTCTGCCCCTCCTTCCCGCTCTGCCCCTCCTTCCCGCTCTGTCCCTCCTTCCCGCTCTGCCCCTCCTTCCCGCTCTGCCCCTCCTTCCCGCTCTGTCCCTCCTTCCCGCTCTGCCCCTCCTTCCCGCTCTGCCCCTCCTTCCCGCTCTGCCCCTCCTTCCCGCTCTGTCCCTCCTTCCCGCTCTGCCCCTCCTTCCCGCTCTGCACCTCCTTCCCGCTCTGTCCCTCCTTCCCGCTCTGTCCCTCCTTCCCGCTCTGTCCCTCCTTCCCGCTCTGTCCCTCCTTCCCGCTCTGTCCCTCCTTCCCGCTCTCACCGGATTCCCGTCCTCACTCCAGCAAGTCACTGTATTTACTGGATTGACCCGACTCTCACCAAGCTCTGTGCTTAAAGCTAGAGACCTACCGTCCCTCTACTGTCCCACCTCAAACCGGGCGGGATAGCTGCACAACGCGGGGCCAATCGTGCAGTGCGCCCCAGCACCTACCTCACTGTCACCAGAACCATTTCCCCCCCTGCTCCCCCACCGACAGGGCCCCTGCTGTTCACCCCCTCCCTCCCCTCCCACAATCGGGATCTTGGTCCCTTTAAGGATTCAACCGCTCCGGTCCGAGTGGGTCATAATCCAGTTCGGGTTTTACAGCGGCCCCGGATCCGGGATCGGACTGAGACTGAGCGCTGGGAGCTGGCGGGAAACCCGGACTGAGCGGCGAGAGACCGAGACCCCGGGCCGGGGACAGACGGAGAGAGACCGAGACCCCGGGCCGGGGACAGACGGAGAGAGACCGAGACCCCGGGCCGGGGACAGACGGAGAGAGACCGAGACCCCGGGCCGGGGACAGACGGAGAGAGACCGAGACCCCGGGCCGGGGACAGACCGAGACAGACGGAGACCCCGGGCCGAGGACAGACGGAGACAGACGGAGACCCCGGGCCGGGGACAGACGGAGAGAGACCGAGACCCCGGGCCGGGGACAGACCGAGACAGACGGAGACCCTGGGCCGAGGGCAGACGGAGACAGACGGAGACCCCGGGCCGGGGACAGACCGAGACCCCGGGCCGGGGACAGACGGAGACAGACGGAGACCCCGGGCCGGGGACAGACGGAGACAGACGGAGACCCCGGTCCGGTGACAGACCGAGACAGACGGAGACCCCGGGCCGAGGACAGACGGAGACAGACCCAGACCCCGGGCCGGGGACAGACGGAGACAGACCAAGACCCCGGGCCGGGGACAGACGGAGAGAGACCGAGACCCCGGGCCGGGGACAGACCGAGACAGACGGAGACCCCGGGCCGAGGACAGACGGAGACAGACGGAGACCCCGGGCCGGGGACAGACCGAGACCCCGGGCCGGGGACAGACGGAGACAGACGGAGACCCCGGGCCGGGGACAGACGGAGACAGACGGAGACCCCGGGCCGGGGACAGACCGAGACAGACGGAGACCCCGGGCCGAGGACAGACGGAGACAGACCCAGACCCCGGGCCGGGGACAGACGGAGACAGACCAAGACCCCGGGCCGGGGACAGACGGAGAGAGACCGAGACCCCGGGCCGGGGACAGACGGAGACAGACCCAGACCCCGGGCCGGGGACAGACGGAGAGAGACCGAGACCCCGGGCCGGGGACAGACGGAGAGAGACCCAGACCCCGGGCCGTGTCGAGAATTTAAACTTAATATTACTTATTCTATACAAAGCATTAACACCCAAACAAAAAATAAGACAAGCGAGAATTTATGAAGAAACTTGTACAAGTGGAAGAGCACCTCGACAATGGTTGGGGCTTCGTCTACACTGAGTTCAAGAAACAGCTCACGTTTATACAGTTCAGTAACAACGCCCACCTGTCACAGAATATGGGCGTACACGTACATTCTTTATTGGCTCAGGGAGTTGGTCAATCAAAATAGGGAACCCACCCTCGAGTTCCCATGGCCGTCTCGATATCTTGGACGCAGGCCTGGGAAAGTGCTTTTCCCTAAGAAACTGTCTTTATTATCAGTAAGTCTGTAGCTAGTCTCAAGGCTATATGATCATCCATTCCTGTTGGTCAGACAGCGATCAGCATGAGAAAGCTCAAAGTAATTACACAATTGTGCTTCTATGTGTTCTCGTGAGAAACTATTATGTGAGTTTTAAAAGTCAATTAGCTGGTCAGTTAATATGGTCAAATATCCCTTCATGCATTTTTAACTTTGTGAGTTAGGTGTATTAGAGAGAGTTAATATGGTCAGGTATCTCTTCATGCATTTCCACATTCCCCCGTTTTGTCCTTTATAAAGGACAATATTCTAGTAGAACATTACTCCAGCTAGACATTCAAACTCTTCCTGCGCCTCATCTTTTGTCACCCCTACTTGCACCATTAAATTTGTGGGCGCTATATGTGTACCCAGATTGGACATCATAACACAGCAACATTTGAATAAGCAATAAACTCTAAGAATTATAACAACGAATATGACTAACCCTTGAACTAGAGAAGTCCCAATAGAACCCAGCCATCCTGTTGCCCAGCCCCAAAGAGTGAACGAAGGGGCTGCTTGAGTTTCTCAATTTCCTTTTAGATGTGATCGGCCAAATTAGTAATCTTCTCTGAACTATCAGGTATGTAGGTATAACATTCAGATCCAATTAGTGCGCATGTTCCTCCTTTCTCTGCCAATCGGTAATCAAGGGCCATACGGTTCTGTAAGGTGACCGTACGAATGGCTATCATTTCTGCGCTTATTTCCTTTAAGGCTTCTGCCGTATCATTAGCAACTATTTCCCAGATTTTGGCCAATTTAATAATTTCTCTGGTGGCCATGCTCACTCCCCACCTCGGGAAAGCAATGGCCCAGAATCGGTCGGCCTCAGTAATTACCCTTTTCACTCGTTGCCCAGTAGGATGTTGAGGCAGGGACGATGAGTGTTGGACATATGGGATTACATATCCCAAGTAACATGATCCGGTCCATTTTTGAGGCCACCATGGGTATGCCTTGTGACCACAAATAAAGGAAGTTTCATTGGACGCAGTTATTGCAGGAGAATTTTTTACATGTATTCTGTCTGTGTAAATTTGGCCGCCTGTGCAAGGCTTCCATCTGATGGTACTACTGATGCTGGTTTCTGTCATATTTATATACTGAGTGCAATTACTCCATCCCATCGTATCACCCCCCTCTGAGTTCTTACTCAAACATATTGTTCTATTAGATCTTGATGTATTTTAAAGATTAAAAACAGAGGTTTATGGGTCCGATCGTAATTAGGTTGGTCCCACCCCCGAAATTTGGTTTCACATTTAGTTGTGGTTGTGTGCTCCTTCCATTGTTTTCTCACAAACATTGCCTTACTTGTCTTCGTGTTTATCCAGCCACTATCTCGCATTCTGTTCCCATTCATTTCAATTTGATTTATTTCCCATTCCGCTATTTCTTGGGAAGTTAGGGGTCTGGTCTGAGGGGAATGCCTCCCTTGGAGTGGATAGGGATATGTGAGCACACCCAGCAACTAGAGATACCTTGACGTTTTACATACATACAGGACATGTGTAAGAAAGTATTGACATGCAGTTCCCTTGAAACGCGATTGAGTCAACTTGCAGCAGGGGTTGTAGCAGGTCCTGTGCTAATTCCCACCCACACGATGAGGCATGCCGAGCCAATTATTCCCAAATAATCTAACATTTTAGGACATGCCATGCTGCAACAGTCTCTTATGATAGTTTGATTAATCAGTCAGTTTTTTCCGGCTGGTTCCCCCCCGCCGGGGTCCTTGTATGGGGATTTCTTACAGTGGGACGTGAGTATCCACGAAGGTCGTTCCTTCACTTTTACAGCGGTGTTTGTTGTGAGGAGCACTTGATAGGGTCCTTCAAACCGGGGCTGGAGTCCGTTCTTTTGCTTAAAGATCTTTATGTAGACAGAATCTCCTGGCTCGATACTGTGACACCTCTCTCCTGTGGGTTCAAGTTGTGCTTGTTTGACCTGCCGGTGAAAACTAGAAATACAGTTAGTTAACGTGACACAATACTGTAACATGTCCTTCTCCATTGTGTGTATATCCATCTGTTTTATGGACAGAGGTGTTGAGAAAGGCAGACGTTGTGGCCGTCCCATCACAATCTCATGTGGTGACAGTCCTGTCACCCTGCTGGTTGAGGACCTCATGACCATGAGGGCTAAAGGTCACACATCTCCCCATTTAAGCCCTGTTTCCTCACAAAGTTTGGACAATTTATTTTTTAACATGCCGTTGTATCGTTCTACTGTACCTGATGACTGTGGGTGATCACTCCAGTGGAAGTGTTGATCAATCTGTGGTCCTTTCCACAGTTCCTTTACAACAATCCCTGTAAAATGGGCCCCGTTGTCGCTCGATAATTTATGGGGAATACTGGAGCGCGGGATAACTTCTCTCAGCAAGCATTTAGCAACAGCTGTAGAATCATTCTTTCTACATGGAAAAGCTTCAATCGATCTCGAAAACATATCAATTATCACTAACACATATTTATATCCCATACATGGGGATAATTCAATAAAATCCGTTTGCAAGTGTGTAAAGGGTCCGTCAGGGCCCGGATGCACTGAACGTACTGTCTTTTCAGTTTTTCCAGGATTCATTCGGTGACAGATGGTACATTGGTCGCTGATTTGTGTGAGGGTCTCGGTTAGACCTGGTGCAAACCATGTTTGATTCACATAGTCGGTCATTCTGGTCTTACCGGCGTGTGTAAAGGTATGAACACATCTAGCGAGCCAGGGTCAGAGTTGGCGAGGGGCCCACACGGCCATCATGGTGGACCCACAAACCCTCCCGGTTCTTTGTACAATTATGATTAACCCATTCCACCACCTCATTTTTCCCCGCCCTGGACTGATGTTCAATAACATCTTTTAATGATGGGGGTACCAATTCTGGATCCTTCTCTCTGAAAACCATAAGGGAGACCAGAGGTCCTGTGTCAGAAAGTGCTGCTTGTTTTGCTGCCGAATCAGCTCTTTCATTGCCCAGGGAGACTTGGTCTCGTTCTCCGGTATGGGCTTTACATTTTACTATAGCCACCAAAACAGGTTCCATTAGTGCTAGCAAGAGATGGTTGATCTGTTCAGCATTTTTAATAGTTGTTCCATTTGATGTCAGGAATCCACGTAATTTCCAAATCTGTCCAGAATCATGTGCAACGCCGAATGCATATCGTGAGTCGGTGTAAATGGTGGCTGTTTTTCCCAGAGCAACAATACAGGCTCGTGTGAGGGCGAATAGTTCTGCCTGTTGTGCTGAAAAGGTGGGTGGAAATGAATAGACTTCGATAGGAGAATGGTCATCAACAATCGCATAACCTGCACGAGGGGACCCTCCTCTGTCTCGCAATGCTGACCCATCAACAGAGGTTTAATTCACAGTTCAAAATAGGTTGTTCAGAAAGGTCAATTTGTGGATTGGTTACTCGCTGAGTTACTGTCTCGCAGCAGTGTGGTGAGCCGTCTTCAGTAGGCAGTAGAGTAGCTGGATTCAGGGTAGTACAGCGTTGTCTAGTAAGATTAGGATTTGACATCAGTTCAACCTCGTACCTGCTGCTTCTCGCAGTAGTGATGTGTTGGGTAGTGCATCGTGTTAACAGGATTTCCAGCAAATGGGGGACATGCAAAGTGGTGCAATGATTGAGGGGAATGGTTTGTGCTTTCTGCACCGCATATGATGCAGCAGCCAATGCTGGAAGGCAGCCGGGTAGTCCCCTAGCAACTGGGTCCAGCTGGACACTATAGTATGCTGACGGTCTCTCATGGTCACCGTGAGATTGGGTGAGGACTGCTTGTGCAAACCCGGCTTTATGATGGACATACAGATGGAATGGTAGTTCATAATTGGGGAGCCCGAGTGCAGGTGCAGATATTAATGCCTGTTTCATCTGCTCAAAGTGATCTTGTGTTTTATCACTCCATATAAGATAGACTGGATTGTCATCACCCATCATGTCCAGTAGAGGTCTCGTTATTTGAGAATAACTCATTATCCATTGCCTACAGTATCCTGTCATTCCAAGAAAATGTTTCAATAGTTGCTGGGTCTGTGGGACAGGAGTCTCACAAATAGCTGTGACTCTTTTCTTTGATAATCGTCGAGTGTCTTTATGTAATTCGTGTCCCAAATACTCGACAGTTTCCGAAACAAACTGGAGTTTAGACCTGGAGACCGTGTGTCCCTTTTTAGCAAGGGCGCATAACATGGTAATAGAGTCAGCCTGGCAGGCAGAAGAATTAGGTGAGGCTATTAACAGATCGTCTACATACTGGATCAGAGTGGAACCTGCTTCTAAGACAATGTCCTGCAAGTCTGCCTTTTAACACTGTGAAAATATGGTTGGTCTCTCAGTGTAGCCTTGAGGCAATCGTGTCCATGTGTATTGTCTTCCCTTAAACGTGAAAGCAAAAAGAAATTGGGAGTGGTGATGAATTGGGAGACTGAGAAACGCTGAACATAAGTCAATCACTGTGTAATGGGTGGAGCCGCGAGGTTTACTGGTGAGAATTACAGCAGGGTTGGGCACAACAGGGTCAACAGGGAGAACAGAGCCATTCACTTCCCGTAAATCCTGTCCGAGCCACCATTTGCCTGTCTGCCTCTTTTGAACAGGCAAAATAGGAGTGTAGCAAGGACTTTTAGTTGGTATAATGATTCCCTGATTTAACAAGTCCAAGACCACCATGGAGATTCCTTCTTCTGCCTCTGCTGACATGGGATATTGAGAGACTCTCGGGAAGGGCACTCCAGGTTTCATAGTGACCCTGTATGGTTGAGCAGTTTGCATTTTTCCCACTTCATTCGCATGTTGGGACCAGAGTTGCTCCAGGACCCTTTCTAACAGATTCGCGACTTCTGTACTACACACGTACTCACTCCGGTTTTCGAGCAGGTCTCTGTCTAACATCTTTCGTTTAAAGGCTGCATGATTGTTTATAAAGGGATATAAGAAAATGGCAAAGGCAGCTCCTTCACCCAGCCGTATTCCGGTCCCTCCCCTGGTACCTGCGATTTCGGTCCATGTTAAATGGTTTAAGCACTTGACCATGGGTCCAAGATCCTGTTGACCATGGCCTTCTGCAACTGCCAGAGTGCAGTGGGGGGCACTATCGGCTACTTTAAATAAGGGTTTTACCTCACTGGGTAGTATGATTGACACAGCTATGCCAGCCGGACCTATCAGGATCGTATCGCATGTGAGATCAAATTCGCATCCTTCGAATGTTTGATAAAAACAATTTTTACAAACATCGTGTCCAGTTTCATGAAAGTAGGCTGTACAGTGTAAATTGTATTTCCATGAGGTTAAATTAAGGGATGCGAGGTAATCAGATGCCATCCTAGATACGGACTGCAGGGACCCCACCAATCTTCGAAGTTTTATGGCCAGAGAGCCACTGTTGTTCATTAACCATTTATAAATGACGGGTGACTCAAATTCTCGGAGGGAGTACATTCCATAAGTTTCTTCGGGGATAGACACTTCTAATCCCCTATCCGGACATATGATGGTGGCTCTCATTTTGCATAAGAGATCACGTCCGAGTAAATTAACGGGTGCGTCCTCTGATAGTCGGAATGCATGTTGTCCGTGGAATACTTCTGATTTTATGTCTAATGGTTCTGACCATTGCATAGTTTGTGTAACTCCTGACAGGCCAACACACTGTACACTTTTATCCGATTTTGGGGCTTCTTTTGCCATTTCTTTGGACAATAAAAAGTTAGTAGCACTTGTATCAACAAGGAAGTGCACTTGTTTTCCCCCCATGTGTAGATAGGGGCATGGTTCTTGACCAGCGTTCACTGAGTCTGTCGGCATTTGACAATCAGGTTTCTGACACGGGGGGTTCGAGGGCTTCATGCGGGATAATTTCCGGGATTATTACAATTTGAATTACCCCATGGATTCCCAGTCCAAAATTGAGCTTGGGGTCGAGTGGTGGGTTGATCAGCATGATTTTGCGGTGGACCATTGGCAGACCTCCTGTCGGGCTGAGGACAATTCGATCGCCAATGTCCATTTTTCCCACAATTAAAACACAGACAATAAAAAGGTTTTTGAGGATTTCCCACACCGGGATGTCCAAAACCTCCTGGTTGAGGTGGGCCTGATCCGCCTCCCCGTTGTGGGCGTCCCCTCCCTCTATTATGTCCCATATAATATAAGGTGAGCGGGTCATTTGGAGCCACCTTTGTTTCTGCGTACATGGAAGTTTTACTTTTATTTTCTTTACTTTCTCTACTTCGATCCTGAACATTCTTTAGAATGGACGTCAATTGAGGCATAGTTTTGTGTCTCCAATCTCGGCATATCAGAGACAGTGGGTCTTTTAATTCTGGTCTGAGTCTGTTAACGAGGGCATTAACGAGTGGCACTTGGTATACATCTTTAGCCATACCAGAACACTGGTCAAAAATATTCTCCATTCTTTCGATATAATCCTCAACATCCTCATCTTTCCTTTGACTGGTTTCTGGAATCTTAGTCCAATTTGTTTTCTTTGGGAATTTTACGTGCATTACTTCATATAAATTTTGGCAGAATGCATCATCTGCCACTGTCTCGTCTGATCCGTTGGCTGCCCTATGGTTTCGGATAAAGGCAAAGCTTTCATCGCCCTCACACAGTCTTTTATATCTATTATCTTTCAACCATGCGCGGAATAACTGATCTATATCTACTATAGTTGGTTGGTGACAAATGACTATCGTATTCAATTGATCAATAGATTTTTCGAAGTCTTTAGAGGGGTCCGGTAAGTCCTGGATCATTCCCCTCAATTCGGTGGCTGTCCATGTACGGTGGATGGAAACTGGGTCCCCGTCTGCAGCACGGACATTGGGGAAACGTCTTAAGGGCAGTTGTGTTCTGGCTGGGGTGGGCCTAGACTCTCCCTCGTCTCCCTCCTTCGCCTCTCTACGTCTTATGGCGTCCCGGGTACCCTGACTTGGGCCCGCAGTCTGGGAGGGTGTCTGGGCAGCTGTCCCACCAGTAGCGCCGCCCTCAAGATTAAGTGGAGGTTGGGGATTTGAAGGGTTAATGGGGTCCCCTTCGTTCTCAGGCAGTGCGGGTACCTGCTCCTGATAAGCCGGGGGGTTTCGTGGGGCTCGCATCTGTCCTATCAAATAATCATCGTCATTTTCCGGGGCAGTGGGTAGGGCCGGATATAGTGACACAGCTAATGGCAACTGTTTCTTTATTAACATTTGCTTTATTTTTATATCTTGTTTAGTATTTCTACTGGCCATTTTACTCTGTTCGTGTCTTGATTCTGCTTCTTTTTTTCCAATCTGAGAATGCCGCCCACTTAACCCCTTTTTCAACTTTCTTTTTCGGGTCTCTGTCTTTTAAACATTTTTCTAAACACTTAATTCTGTCCATATTAAATGTACCGTCTTCGGGAAAGGGATATTTTCTAGTCCTGCTCCATTTTGACCAAACTATCAACTCGTCAGTTGTTTCTTTCCCAAAGTCTCTGTACATGTGAGCAGCAGGTGTTCCCTTTGGAGGGATTTTGCTTGCGCTGGTGCCCTGCGCTTATAGTTTATACAATCCTCCACACTGTAATTACACAACAATCAAGACCTATCTTAACTATCACAATTCTATACTTGATAATTCAGCCGATTGGACAAGACGTCATGTGTTCTCTACACCTACTTTAGGGTCCTGGCCTTCACGTGGGGTTAAAACCCTCTTAATAACCAGCTCAGGCTCGATGCGTGAGAGAAACGTCTGCAATTGGTTGGATCAGCTGACTTACACAAGATTCTTGTATACCTTAACACTACGCGACATTAACACCAGTCTGCGTTTGTCACCACGACAGACTTGTTCAAATTACAATTTCACACAGTTCCAAATGTTAAAATTTTCTCTGGCGCCTCTCGAGCAGTGAGCGTCTGTCGGCCCCAGACAGCAACCTCAATGTCACTCGAGTTATTTTCCTGGTTTCACAGATCTACTCCGTTAATGCTCTCTCTCAGCCCGTTACTACAACACCTCAGCTGACAATATCGAGTAATCTGTCACGTTCCTTTTCCCCTTTTTTTTCTCCTTGTCCATTCGAAACACATTTCCAATGATCGCCTTCCAATTCCTAAAGGCAAACGGAAGAATTAGTCACGTCAGTTAATGCATACATTTATTAATCGCAGTGCGTCTGCGGCTTGTACAGACAACCTGTATCCGTACTTACCGGGGATCACAAGCAATCTCGGTGGGACCTCCAAGAAACTGTCGAAAACTTAAACTTAATATTACTTATTCTATACAAAGCATTAACACCCAAACAAAAGATAAGACAAGAGAGAGTTTATTATTTTACTTGTACAAGTGGAAGAGCACCTCAAACAATGGTTGGGGCTTCGTCTACACTGAGTTCAAGAAACAGCTCACGTTTATACAGCTCAGTAACAACGCCCACCTGTCACAGAATATGGGCGTACACGGACATTCTTTATTGGCTCAGGGAGTTGGTCAATCAAAATAGGGAACCCACCCTCGAGTTCCCATGGCCGTCTCGATATTTTGGACGCAGGCCTGGGAAAGTGCTTTTCCCTAAGAAACTGTCTTTATTATCAGTAAGTCTGTAGCTAGTCTCAAGGCTATATGATCATCCATTCCTGTTGGTCAGACAGCGATCAGCATGAGAAAGCTCAAAGTAATGACACAATTGTGCTTCTATGTGTTCTCGTGAGAAACTATTATGTGAGTTTTAAAAGTCAATTAGCTGGTCAGTTAATATGGTCAAATATCCCTTCATGCATTTTTAACTTTGTGAGTTAGGTGTATTAGAGAGAGTTAATATGGTCAGGTATCTCTTTATGCATTTCCACAGCCGGGGACAGACGGAGAGAGACCGAGACCCCGGGCCGGGGACAGACGGAGAGAGACCGAGACCCCGGGCCGGGGACAGACGGAGAGAGACCCAGACCCCGGGCCGGGGACAGACGGAGAGAGACCGAGACCCCGGGCCGGGGACAGACGGAGAGAGACCGAGACCCCGGGCCGGGGACAGACGGAGAGAGACCGAGACCCCGGGCCGGGGACAGACGGAGAGAGACTGAGACCCCGGGCTGGGGACAGACGGAGACAGATGGAGACCCCGGGCCGGGGACAGACGGAGAGAGACCGAGACCCCGGGCCGGGGACAGACGGAGACAGACCCAGACCCGGGCCGGGGACAGACGGAGACAGACCCAGACCCCGGGCCGGGGACAGACGGAGACAGACCCAGACCCCGGGCCGGGGACAGACGGAGAGAGACCGAGACCCCGGGCCGGGGACAGACGGAGAGAGACCGAGACCCCGGGCCGGGGACAGACGGAGAGAGACCGAGACCCCGGGCCGGGGACAGACGGAGAGAGACGGAGACCCCGGGCCGGGGACAGACGGAGAGAGACCGAGACCCCGGGCCGGGGACAGACGGAGAGAGACCGAGACCCCGGGCACTGAGGCCGCTCACCGCAGGACGGAGCTCTTGACTCCGGTCCCACAGAACTCCCGGAGCCCTGGATAAAGGGAACCGCTCGTAACCCTCCCCCTCCACCCCCTCCCTCCGTCCCTCACCCTCCACCCTCCGTCCCACCCCCTCCATCCCCTCCCTCCATCCCTCTACCTCCACCCCCTCACTCCGTCCCTCCCACTCCACCCCCTCCCTCCATCCCTCACTCTCTACCCCCTCCCTCCATCCCTCCCCCTCCACCCCCTCCATCTCTCCCACTCCACCCCCTCCCTCCGTCCCATCCCCTCCACCCCCTCCCTCCATTCCTCCCCCTCCACCCCCTCCATCCCTTTCCCTCCACCCCCTCCCTCCATCCCTCACCCTCCACACCTCCATCCCTCTCCCTCCATCCCTCTCCCTCCATCCCTCTCCCTCCACCTCTCTCCCTCCACTCCCTCCACCACCGCTTCCTCCACCCCTCTCCCTACACTCCCTCCACCCCTCACCCTCCTCTCCCTCCACCCCGACCCTCCTCATCCTCCACCCACGACATCCATCTCCCTCCACCCCCCTCTCCCTCCTTCCGCCTCTTCCTCCTTCCGTCTCTCCATCCTCCCCCTCCCTCCTTCCCCCTCTCCCTCCTTCCCCACCCTATCCCCCCTTCCCCTTTCCCTCCTTCTGCCCCCCTCCCTCCTTCTGCTCTCTCCCACCTTCCCCGCTCCCTCCTTCCCCCCTCCCTCGTTCCCCCTCTCCCTCCACCGCTCGTTCCCTCCACCGCCCGTTCTCTCCACCGCACGCTCCCTTTCATAGAAACATAGAAAATAGGAGCAAGAGTCGGCCATTCGGCCCTTTGGGCTGCTCCGCCATTCAAAATGATCATGGCTGATTGTCTAACTCAGTACCCTGTTCCCGCTTTTTCCCCATATCCCTTGATCCCTTTAGCATTAAGAAATATATCGATCTCCTTCTTGAATACATCTAATGACTTGGCCTCCACTGCCTTCTGTGGTAGAGAATTCCACAGGTTCACCACCCTCTGAGTGAAGACATTTCTCCTCATCTCGGTTCTAAATGGCATATCCCGTATCCTGAGACTGTGACCCCTGGTTCTGGACTCCCCAGCCATCGGGAACATCCTCCCTGCATCTAGTCTGTCTGGTCCTGTTAGAATTTTATATGTTTCGATGAGATCACCTCTCATTCTTCTAAACTCTAGTGAATATAGGCCTAGTCGACCCAATCTCTCCTCATACGTCAGTCCTGCCATCCCAGGAATCAGTCTGGTAAACCTTCGTTGTACTCCCTCCATGGCAAGGACATCCTTCCTCAGATAAGGAGACCAAAACTGCACACAATGCTTCAGATGTGGTCTCACCAAGGCCCTGTATAACTGCAGTAAGACATCCCTGTTCCTTTACTCAAATCCTCTTGCAATGAAGGCCAACATACCATTCGCCTTCCTAACTGCTTGCTGCACCTGAATGCTCGCTTTCGGTGACTGGTGTACAAGGACACCCAGGTCTCGTTGCACCTCCCCTTTTCCCAATCTATCACCATTAACTTTCTGTTTTCACAACCAAAGTGGATAACCTCACATTTATCCACGTTATACTGCATCTGCCATGTTCTTGCCCACTCACCCAACTTGTCTAAATCACCTTGGAGCCTCTTTGCATCCTCCTCACAGCTCACATTCCACCCCAGCTTTGTGTCGTCTGCAAACTTGGAAATGTTACATTTAGTTCCCTCATCCAAATCATTGATATATATTGTGAATAGCTGGGGCCCAAGCACTGATCCCTGCGGTACCATCCACAGGACGCACTGCAGCAACTCGCCAAGGCTTCTTCGACAGCACCTCCCAAACCCACGACCTCTACCACCTAGAAGGACAAGAGCAGCAGGTACATGGGAACAACACCACCTGCACGTTCCCCTCCAAGTCACACACCATCCCGACTTGGAAATATATCGCCGTTCCTTCATCGTCGCTGGGTCAAAATCCTGGAACTCCCTTCCCAACAGCACTGTGGGAGAACCTTCACCACACGGACTGCAGCGGTTCAAGAAGGCGGCTCACCACCACCTTCTCAAGGGCAATTAGGGATGGGCAATAAATGCCGGCCTCGCCAGCGACGCCCACATCCCATGAATGAATTTTTAAAAAACCACCAGCCACGTTTATTCCCACTCTCTCTTTCCTGTCTGTCAACCAATTCTCAATCCATGCCAGTATATTCCCCCCAATCCCATGTGCTTTAATTTTGCACACTAACCTCTTGTGTGGGACCTTATCAAAAGCCTTCTGAAAATCAAAGTACACCACATCCACTGGTTCTCCCCTATCTATTCTACGAGTTACATCCTCAAAAAACTCCAGTAGATTTGTGATGCATGATTTCCCATTCATAAACCCATGCTGACTTTGTCCAATCCCGTTAATGCCTTCCAAATGTTCTGTTATCACATCCTTTATAATAGACTCTAGCATTTTCCCCACTACTGATGTTAGGCTAACTGGTCTGTAATTCCCTGGTTTTTCTCTCCCTCCTTTTTTAAATAGTGGGGTTACATTTGCCACCCTCCAATCTGTAGGAACTGTTCCGGAGTCGATAGAATTTTGGAAGATGATCACCAATACATCCACTATTTCCAGGGCCACTTCCTTTATTACTCTGGGATGTAGATTATCAGGCCCTGGGGATTTGTCAGCCTTCAGCTCCATTCATTTCCCGAGCACTATTTTTTTTACTAATACTGGTTTCCTTCAGTTCCTCCCTCTCACTGGACCCTTGGTTCCCTAACATTCCTGGCAGGTTATTTGTGTTCTCCTTTGTGAAGACAGAACCAAAGTAGGTGTTTAATTGTTCTGCCATTTCTTTGTTCCCCATTATAATTTCTCCCATTTCTGACTGTACGGGACCTACAATTCTCTTCACTAATCTTTTTCTCTTGACATATTTATAGAAGGTTTTACAGTCAGTTTTTATGTTCCCTGCTAGTTTACTCTCATACTCTATTTTTCCCCTCTTAATCAATCTCTTTGTCCTCCTTTGCTGAATTCTGAACTGCTCCCAATCCTCAGGCTTGTTGCTTTTTCTGGAAATTTTATATGTCTCCTCTTTGGATCCAATACGATTCCTAATTTCTTTTGTAAGCCACGGTTGAGCCACCTTTCCTAGAAGTTTACGACATGGAAAGAGGCCCTTCGGCCCAACATGTCCATGTCGCCCAGTTTATACCACTAAGCTAGTCCCAATTGCCTGCAATTGGCCCATATCCCTCTATACCCATCTTACACATGTAACTGTCCAAATGCTTTTTAAAAGACAAAATTGTACCCGCCTCTGCTACTGCCTCTGGCAACTCATTCCAGACACTCACCACCCTTTGAGTGAAAAAATTGCCCCTCTGGACCCTTTTGTATCTCTCCCCTCTCACCTTAAATCTATGTCCCCTCGTTATAGACTCCCCTACCTTTGGGAAAAGATTTAGACTATCGACCTTATCTATGCCCCTCATTATTTTATAGACTTCTATAAGATCACTCCTAAACCTCCTACTCTCCAGGGAAAAAAGTCTCAGTCTATCCAACCTCTCCCTATAAGTCAAACCATCAAGTCCCGGTAGCATCCTGGTAAATCTTTTCTGCACTCATTCGAGTTTAATAATATCCTTTCTATAGTAGGGTGACCAGAACTGTACACAGTATTCCACATTTACTCAGATGCGACCAGACAGGAATGAATAATTGTTGTAATTCCTGCACACATTCTTTAAATATTAGCCATTGCCTATCCACCATCATCCCTTTTAGTAAAGTTCCCCAATCTATCATCGCCAACTCACACCTCATACTTTCGTAATTTCCTTTATTTAGATTCAGGACTCTAGTTTCGGATTCAATTATTTCACTCTCCATCTGAATGAGGAATTCTATCATGTTATGGTCGCTCTTCCCTAAGGGACCCCGCACAACAAGATTGTTAATTAATCCTTTCTCATTGCACAATACCCAGTCTAGGATCGCCTGTTCTCTCGTTGGTTCCTCAACGTATTGGTCTAGAAAACCATCACGTACACACTCCAGGAATTCCTCCCCCACAGTATTATTGCTAATTTAGTTTGACAGATCTATATGTAGATTAAAGTCTCCCATGATTATAGTTGTACCCTTCTTGCTTGCGTCTCTAATTTCCTGTTTAATGCCCTCCCCTATATCTCCACTACTGTTTGGGGGCCAAAAGACAACCCCCACCAAAGTTTTCTGCCTCTTGGTGTTTCTTAGCTCCACCCGTACAGATTCCACATTGTGATTTTCCGAGCCAATATCCTTCCTCACTATTGCATTGATTTCCTCCTTTACGAACAATGCTGCCCCACCTCCTTTCCCTTTTTGCCTGTCCTTCCTCAATTGATAGGGGATTCAATTGTAAGGGGAACAGATAGGTATTTCTGCGGCTGCAAACGTGACTCCAGGATGGTAGGTTGCCTCCCTGGTGCTAGGGTCAAGGAGAGAGAGGGAAACCAAGGAATTATAGACCAGTTAGCCTAACATCTGTTGTGGGGAAAATGCTGGAGTCTATAATTAAGGATAGGATGACTGAACATCTCGAGAATTTTCAGTTAATCGGAGAGAGCCAGCATGGATTTGTGAAAGGTAGGTCGTGCCTGACAAAGATGATTGAATTTTTTGACGAGGTGACTAAAGTACTGGACAGGGGAATGT
Organism: Heptranchias perlo; assembly: GCF_035084215.1. Lineage (NCBI taxonomy): Eukaryota > Metazoa > Chordata > Chondrichthyes > Hexanchiformes > Hexanchidae > Heptranchias > Heptranchias perlo. The sequence goes on along the minus strand of NC_090348.1, from coordinate 48,529,611 downwards.
CAATGGATGTTATTTATATGGACTTCCAGAAGGCATGTGATAAGGTCCCACATAAGAGACTGTTATCTAAGATAGAAGCCCATGGAATCAAGGGAAAAGTACGGACTTGGTCAGGAAGTTGGCCGAGCGAAAGGCGACAGAGAGTAGGGATAATGGGAAGGTACTCACATTGGCAGGATGTGACTAGTGGAGTCCCGCAGGGATCTGTCTTGGGGCCTCAATTATTCACAATATTTATTAACGACTTAGATGAAGGCTTAGAAAGTCTCATATCTAAGTTTGCTGATGACACAAAGATTGGTGGCATTGTAAGCAGTGTCGATGAAAACATAAAATTTAAAAACGATATTGATAGATTAGGTGAATGGGCAAAACTGTGGCAAATGGAATTCAATGTCGACAAATGTGAGGTCATCCACTTTGGATCAAAAAAGGATAGAACAGGGTACTTTCTAAATGGTAAAAAGTTAAAAACAGTGGATGTCCAAAGGGACTTAGGTGTACAGGTCCATAGATCATTGAAGTGTCATGAACAGATGCAGAAAATAATCAAGAAGGCTAATGGAATGCTGGCCTTTATATCCAGAGGACTCGAGTACAAGGGGGCAGAAGTTATGCTGCAGCTATACCAAACCCTGGTTAGACCGCACCTGGAGTACTGTGAGCAGTTCTGGGCACCGCACCTTCAGAAGGACATATTGGCCTTGGAGGGAGTGCAGCGTCGGTTTACCAGAATGATACCTGGACTTCAAGGGTTAAGTTACGAGGAGAGATTACACAAATTGGGGTTGTATTCTCTGGAGTTTCGAAGGTTAAGGGGTGATCTGATCGAATTTTATCAGATATTAAGGGGAACAGATATGGTGGATAGAGAGAAACTATTTCCGCTGGTTGGGGATTCTAGGAGTAGGGGGCACAGTCTAAAAATTAGAGCCAGACCTTTCAGGAGTGAGATATCGAAACTTAATTACCTATTATACACAATGCATTAACTCCAAGCACTTAATTCAGACAAGTAAGAATTTATTAAGAAACTTGTACAAGTTGGAAGCTGTGTCCAAGCAATGGTTGGAACCAACTCTACGCTGAGCAGATGAAATGGTTAACTTTTATACGGTTCAATTAGTAATGTCTGTCCATCATAGAATATGGGCGTACATGTACACTCTCATTGGTCAAGTGGTTAGTCAATCAAAAATAGGGAACCCAACCGTTTTGGTTCCGATGCCTGTTCAACATCACGAGACAATGTCTTGGGGAAAGTGGCTTTCCCCTAAGAAAGTGTTTTTATTATCAGTTTTGTACTCAGTCTCAAGGCTATATGGTCATTCATTTCTGCTGGTCAGACAGTTATCTCAGAAGCAGACAATAGCTCTTCTGTGTGTCTTTGCTGGGAACCGAACATAAGCGTTCTATTGTATTCAGCTGGTCAGCTAACATGGTCAACTTATTCCATCATGCTTTGCTTCTTTTATGGTTCAGTATTTCTACATTAATATGGTCAGCTTTATGGTTTCCACATCCCCACCTTTTGTCCTATATATATATATAAAAGGACAACACTTTAATAAGGCATTATTCCATCCAGACGTTCAAACTCCTCCTGTGTCACCTCATCCTGTGTCACCCCTACTTGCACCATCAAATTTGTGGGCGCTATATGTGTACCCAGATTGGACATCATAACACAGCAGCATTTGACAAAGCAATAGGCTATAAGAATTATAACAACAAATATGACTAGTCCCTGAACTAGAGAAGTCCCAATAGAACCCAGCCATCCTGTTGTCCAGCCCCAAAGAGTGAACGAAGGGGGCTGCTTGAATTTCTCAGCTTCCCTTTGGATGTGATTGGCCAAATTAGTAATCTTCTCTGAACTATCAGGTATGTAGGTATAACATTCAGATCCAATTAGTGCGCATGTTCCTCCTTTCTCTGCCAATAGGTAATCAAGGGTCATACGGTTCTGTAAGGTGACCGTACGAATGGCTGTCATTTCTGCGCTTATTTCCTTTAAGGCTTCTGCCGTATCATTAGCAACTATTTCCCAGATATTGGCTAATTTAATAATTTCTCTGGTGGCCTTACTCACTCCCCACCTCGGGAAAGCAATGGCCCAGAATCGGTCGGCCTCAGTAATTACCCTCTTTACTCGTTGCCCAGCAGGATATTGAGGCAGGGACGATGACCCTGAGAATGGCAAGATTCCAACAGTGACAACATGGGGAGCTTTTGGTGGTGTGGTACTCGTATACGCTACAGACTGGAGAGTAATCGTTGACCGTATCCCATACGTTAGAGGAAAATTCAAGACTGAATGAAATGCTCAATGTTTTAATGATGTAGATGAACACATCCCTTTAATTAAGGCGGGGACGATGAGTGTTGGACATATGGGATTACATATCCCAAGTAACATGATCCGGTCCATTTTTGAGGCCACCATGGGTATGCCTTGTGACCACAAATAAAGGAAGTTTCATTGGACGCAGTTATTGCAGGAGAATTTTTTACATGTATTCTGTCTGTGTAAATTTGGCCGCCTGTGCAAGGCTGCCATCTGATGGTACTACTGATGCTGGTTTCTGTCATATTTATATACTGAGTGCAATTACTCCATCCCATTACATCACCCCCCACTGAGTTCTTACTCAAACATATTGTTCTATTAGATCTTGGTGTATTTGTAAGGACTAGAAAAGGAGGTTTATGGGTCTGATCGTAATTAGGTTGGTCCCACCCCCGAAATCTGGTTTCACATTTTGTTGTGATTGTGTATTCCTTCCATTGCTTTCTCACAAACATTGTCTTATTTGTTCTCGCACTCGTCCAGCCACTATCTCGCATTCTGTTCCCATTAATTTCAATTTGATTTATTACCCACTCTGCTATTTCTTGGGAAGTTAGGGGTCTGGTCTGAGGGGAATGCCTCCCTTGGAGTGGATGGGGATATGTGAGCACACCCAGCAACTAGAGATACCTTGACGTTTTGCATACATACAGGACATGTATAAAAAAGTATTGACATGCAGTTCCCTTGAAACACGATTGAGTCCACTTGCAGCAGGGGTTGCAGCAGGTTTTATGCCAGTTTCCACCCACACGATCAGGCATGCCGAGCCAATTATTCTCATTTGATTTAGAAGTTTAGGACATGCCATGCTGCAACAGTCTCTTATAACAGTTTAATTAATCAGTCAGTTTTTTTTCTGGTACGCCACTGCCGGGGTCCTTGCATGGGGATTTATGGGTTAATTAATCAACTACTAGGCCTGACCTTTGAACTCGAGATTGGGACCCACCCCTTTATATCCTTTAATCCAAATTTTATCCCTACAATATCCCGTTAGATGCTGTACCTCATCTTAACCAGGTTCCCTTCGTGTTGGCCACCAGTCCGGGTGGAAGAGAGGCAGAGCATCTGATAATCCTATCAAACTATAATTGTCTTCCCTTTTACATGCACCTTACCCCAGCGGGTGCTACTCCCGGTACCATTAAGATGTTTTCTTAGTTGAAACCACAGAGACAATGGGGACATTCTCACCCAGGCTCTGTTTTACTATCTTTGCCAAACCCTTCATCATCTGCTTACATTTATTACATGCCATGAAATTCAAGAAGCACATTACAACAAACTGCACTACGACTAATACATGTGAAATTAATCTAATCCAAGGATGGATCTGTATATTCAGTCCCCAATTCCAGAGGTCATCTCACCAAGTGGTGACTTTAATTTGGTCAATGTCATGCTTAATGTTTTTATTGTTCTGTTGTAGGTTATAATAAACCTTCTCAGAGAGGCGTATCTCCATTCGCAATGCTTTCAAGTATTCAGGCAACAGGGGTGTCAGATACGCAAATGTTCCTGATAATCTTATAAGTCCTTTTTGATATTCTCAGAAACTTGTAAGGTGGTGAGGTTATGCCGGTGTATCTCTACCAGTTCCTCGGGTCCAATCCGAACCGGGACTTCAGGAATGGAGTAGAATTCTGGACTTAAAATATCACAAGTTAGATTGGCATATTTAAACGTTTTCAAATTAGTTATAACACAATATTCGCCCTCTCCGGCATATGCCACTTGAGTGGGTTTTAGATCCGCCCCGAGGGCCTCCATGGTACCGGTATTGTTAAACCCACACTGTGCTTCTGGGCTGTGTCCAATATTGTGTGGACATACAGTGACAGAATGTCTAGTAACACATCCCTCTAATTTTGTTCCAGACAAATTCCCTTAATTTTTACAGCATATGGTAACATATTGTGATGGGATATGTACATTCCATCCTTCACTACCCCAATATTCTGTACTTGGTGCACCTCTCGTCCCTGGGTTTTGGGAGCCATCACCGGTATTACTGGTATCAACCCTAGGAGCCCTCCTCCGTCAGGTTTACACTCCACTTGAGTGGGGTACACCCGCACCATTGCCCTGAATTGGCAAGGGGTGATGTTCTTGTTTGCTAACAGCCGGTCGGAGGTACCACCTCCATCATGCCCACAGGTCAGGTTCACCCTCGGTTTGTTGATTCATTATCCATAAGGGTACTTCCCCTGCCTGTATCTGGGCTAGGTTCTCTCGTGTCTGTTCCACAATCCAGTTACCATATGTACTGCAGATGTCATTAGCAGCCGCCTGCTAAGATACGTTATATTCCTCTTTTATTAATTTATTAATGGTCTGGGCATGTGTTTCTAGCACTGTAGCTATCCTGTGCAAATGTATGATCAGTATTTGATCCTTAGACAATTCCTTATCTGTATTTTCATTTATTTTTTAAATATATCTTTCATGCGAGACCCTAAATCTCTGACCTTTTAATCTAATGTTGCCAAATCAATGTTACTGTCCGATACAATATTTACAGTCAGCTCCAATATCCCAAAATTTGTTCATTTTACGTAATTTCTTCTTGAACCGCTATTCGTTTCCCAAAATATCCCACTACATTGTGCCCGAGTCCCTTCTATCATTTCACAATTATCCCAACTTGAGAGCAGTATTGTTGGACTGACAGGACTTGTCAATGTAAAATTTTCTTCCCTCTCGAAAAGAATTCTTGATACACAGCATTCAATAGGAACCATTTAGACTGGACTTCTTTTATTTTAAAATATAATTTGATTATCCCCTTAAATTACAAGTACATTTTTCTATCTCGAGTGCTTGAATAGCAACTCATATAAATTTCCCTTATCAATTCCAATTTAAGAACAAATTATGTCCAGGCTTTGTGGTTTTTATAGTAGAGATGAAGTGCTCGTAACTACTTTTGGATGTAACTCCCATATCTTCCCACCTCGAGCACTCTGTCTCGGAAGACAATAAATGGGTTAAAACAAAACAAATCAAAATGTTTTCAAAAGAAGAGAATCAGGTTGATATCACCACGCTGTGACATTTGGTATCTGCTGATATCTGCAGCTAAAGTCTTAAATTTTTAACACCACTGGATCATTTCCTGCACCAAATTTCTCCAGCAAAGGTTGCACCGTAACTTTGTAAAGCCATTTTATGTCAAAGAACTACTCTTGGTAATCCTGCACCATCAACACTCACGTGGTCCCAAAAACCAGGGTCACCTGTTTTAAAAGAAACACAGAAAATCCATTGCGGCTCTTCTTGAGAGCCCAAGGGGCTAATTTGTCAAATCATCATTTATTATTTATTTATCCAAAGGAATAATCTTTTTACCCGAAAAAAATCCAGAAAATAAAACAGGAGAGAGAAATTGCCTAGTCCCTCTCTCTCTCTCTCTCTGGAGCACGCAGCCTGTCTGAAATAAACACTGTCTCTCCCACATACAGATGTACATAGGACTGCAGACTGGAATTGCCAACTCCAAGTCCTAATCTCCGTGTTTTCAAGATGTCCAAATTTATCTCTTTTACGATGTCCACCTCCATTCCATGTCTCGCTTTGTTTTAACACTTGAGTTCGGAGGTGTTGATATAATTGTTGAAGTTTCTTAGCATTCTCAATGCGAGTTATATAATTTGTCAGGGAAGGTCTCCCCTGATGGTCAAATTTTGTATTGGAGCTACTATTAGTTTCAAATAAAATTGAATAGCCCCAGAACTTGTCGAACTTCCTTATCATACTGTGGTGGGGTAAAACTGATCGGCGTTTAGTGCCCTGTGTCAGTACATAGCTCAAGTAATGGACTTCCAATTCTAACCTATACCAATTGTTACCTCATGTTCACCTGTGTAATGGTTAGCCTCAGACAGTTCTCAACCGACTGGGTCATTTCTATCTGTTTGAACTGCTCTTGGCATGACAGTCTGGCTTCTTGGGATGGAAGGGGTTAATATAAACTGGCTCTCTCGTGTAACAGTAACTCGATACTTCTCCCTCTGAGATTAAGTTTCCACAATCAAAATTTCTCTTCACACAGGTTTGACTGATTTTTTTTTCACATTTATGGATTACTTTTACACTACATATTTGCACACTATTTTTGAGATTTATTTTAATCGCAGTGTTTAATCAATCACAATAGCACAAAATGCTTCGAAGATCAGTTTAATTTACAACTAGAGATCATCCTGCAACTGTAACTTATAAAGTGCAGATTTAAAGAATTACCTGTTCTTTTACAATTAAACCTCATTTTGTCTCGGTGAATTGAAAACAGATGTCGGTGTCCTTGGAAGGGTTAACTTTTTAACAAACCGACGGAGTCAGATATCAGATTCACGCAGCGTTCTCAGCATACATCAACGTAATTTGCACATAAATTCTTTTTTTTAAAAAAAAATGAATACCGGGAAATAACATCTCCCATCGTACATTTTAGTTTACAGTTAGTCTTCGTAAGTTTTATAATTTGCTCGTCATACACAACTATAGCTTTCCAATTCATTTTTTTTTACTTTTAGTGGGTGTGATTATAATCAACGCTCCGAGCTGTTCCAGCTTTCCGACTTTTCCTATCACGGTGATACCAAATAGTTGTTTTTTTTTCTCGTTAATTTTTTTTTAACCACAGCCAATCACAAGATAAAAAATTCAAAATGCCAATTTTTTTTTGAGAAGATCCCATGTCTGGAATTTGACATGCTCACATTTTACAAGAATCAGAATTTAATTGGTCACTTAACCTCAATAACTCCAATTTTAATTCAGCAATATCAGAATTAAACACAAGACAAAACACACACAAAAGAAGAAAACATGTAAGATGCAGTAAGGAGGGGGTGTGGCCCACAACACCAAAAAAAACACTCACAATCAGGACAGGCTTTTTAAAGAGACAGTACACCAAAACAAAAGGACCCTTTCTTTTCCGGGTCTCTGTCTTTTAAACATTTTTGTAGTCACTTAATTCTATCCATATTAAATGTACCGTCTTCGGGAAAAGGATATTTCTTAGTTCTGGTCCATTTTCACCAAACTATCAACTCGTCAGTTGTTTCTTTCCCAAAGTTTCTGTACATGTGAGCAGCAGGTGTTCCCTTTGGAGGGATTCTGCTTATAGTTTATACAATCCTCCACACTGTAATTACACAACAATCAAGGCCTATCTTAACTATCACAATTCTATACTTGATAATTCAGCTGATTGGACAAGAGGTCATGTGTTCTCCACATCCACCTTAACCAGCTCAGACTATGTGCATGAGAGAAACGTCTGCACTTAGTTGAATCAGCTGACTTACGCAAGATTTTTTAGAAAGTGCTCCTACACTTGAGCACTATCAGTGTTTCTACCGAAACACTTAATTCAGGTAAACCAGAATTTCGCACTTTTTCCGAATCCATGACATCCACACCAGTCTGCGTTTGTCGCCACTACAGACCTGTAATTTCACACTTTTCCGAATTACGCAACATCTAGTCTGCGCTTATCCAAATTATAACTTTACACTAAAAAATTTTTTTTTAAAAAAAACAAGTCTGTAACTGGTTACCTCTTTTCCTGGCGCCTCTATTCACTAGGAGCTGACAGTCTATCGGTCCCATACGGCAACCTCAATATCACTCCTAGTATCACCGGTATCACAGATCGACTCCGTTATTGCTCTCTCTCAGCCCGTTACAACAACACCGCAGCTGACAATATCGAGTAATCTGTCACGCGTCACACTCTGTCCCCTGTTTCTTTCCTTGTCGATACGAAACACATTTCCTATGATCACCTTCCAATTCCTAAAGGCAAACAGAAGAATTAGTCACGTCAGTTAATGCATTCACTTATCCAATCGCTGTGTGTCTGGGTTCATACAGACAACTTGTGTCCGTAGTTACCGGAGATCAGAAGGGATCTCGGTGGGACCTCCACGAAACTGTCGAAATTTAATTACCGATTATACACAATGCATTAACTCCAAACACTTAATTCAGACAAGTAAGAATTTATTAAGAAACTTGTACAAGTTGGAAGAAAGTGTTTTTATTATCAGTTTTGTACTCAGTCTCAAGGCTATATGGTCATTCATTTCTGCCAGTCAGACAGTTATTTCATAAGCAGACAATAGCTCTTCTGTGTGTCTTTGCTGGGAACCGAACATAAGCGTTCTATTGTATTCAGCTGGTCAGCTAACATGGTCAACTTATTCCATCATGCTTTGCTTCTTTCATGGTTCAGTATTTCTACATTAATATGGTCAGCTTTATGTGTATTAGAAAGTCAATTTAGTCAGGCAAAGCTTATAGTTTTCCACAGAGATTAGAAAACATTTCTACACACAAAGGGTGGTACAAGTTTGGAACTTTCTTCCGCAAATGGCAATTGAAACTAGCTCAATTGCTAAATTTAAATGTGAGATAGATAGCTTTTTGGCAACCAAAGGTATTAAGGGATATGGGCCAAAGGCAGGTATATGGAGTTCGATCACAGATCAGCCATGATCTTATCAAATGGCGGAGCAGGCACGAGGGGCTGAATGGCCTACTCCTGTTCCTATGTTCCTATTACCTGCTGAGTGAGAAATGGAAAGTACAGTCATAGTTCCTGACCTCATTCATCAGCCTGTGAGTGAATGTATAGATAATATTAGGATTTAATGAATATTATCGAGGAGAACATTTCGGATTTGGTGAACAATATATTGAGGTGAAGACCCCAAAAATAAAAAGATAATAATTACAAAGACATGAGAATTTTTACACTGACTAATCCAATCCCTTTTGTAATCGATCTGTACCCCATCTATTCCCCCATTGCTCCCCATGGTGGAAGGTCTCCTCTGTGCACTGGCTGCAGTGAGATTGGAACCCGTTTGTAGAGAACAGGGTCGATTCGGAGTCATTGGCACCTTTCAAAAAGGAGCTGGATCGAAGGGCGATGGAGAGATGAGGAGATAACGGAACAGGTCAATGTTTTCCAGGGACAGAACAGAGCGTTCCCTAAACCAATAGGTCATGTTGGTGAAAGGAATCAGTCACTGTAGAAGGGCTGTAGAAACCTTCACGGATACTAAGCCGGGCAGTGCAGGCAGACATGGCTGGGACTGAGCCTCAGCACTCCTACCAGAGGCCAGCAGAATGAGCAGGGAGCTCAACTACAGCTTCCCCATAGATGGTAGGACTTTCAATCTTTGGTGTCCCACCACCAGTTATCTGCCGCTCGTGTCTGTTGGGTGCCAGCTTCTCCTGAAGGCAGAATGACTGTATTTTTGGATTATTGTGCATTTTCCTTTGGCCCTGAAGACAGTGTGAAATGTTACTGGAATATTGGGATAATTTTCCCATCAGGATATCTGGAAAAGCCCCTCGACCCTGGCCGATTCTGCAGGGTCCCTTCATTTAAATATTTTGAACAAATTCCTTGCGCATTGTCCTCAGTCCAATCCCTGTGAGTGTCACTTGTTGTTTCAAAATACTGGGAACAATCCCAAGTTTGTTACTTGACTGACAGGTGGGACAATGGTGCAGGGAGTGAGAGTGTCTGTAAATAATATCATGAATAAATCCCATTAGTTAATGTGGGGAAATAAACAAGCTGGATTAATATGTGCAGCAGGTGAGTTACACGGAAACATCTGATGCAAATCAGCTGATGTTAGTACAACAGATAAAGATCAGTCTTGTCCTTTCCACTTGTCAGTGGGAATAAGATCTTTGCAAAAACAAACTCAGCCACTGTATCGGGCCTCAAACCAGCTGAGAACCTGTCTGCTCGACTCTCCACGAGCTTCACTTAACCCTTTCCACATGCTCCCACTCGGTAACCATCACACTTTGTACTGAAATAACTGCTGGTGATATCAGTGGGACAGACACTCGGTCTGTTCCTATCACACTCCACCATTCACTGCTGTAATGGAGGTCTTGACCCAGTTACAATAAACGGGTTATCTCCTGTGTTAAAATTGTGGAGAGGGGAAGGTGTTAACCGTTTCTTGCACTAATATCACCAACAATAACTTCAGGCTTTTATCATTACCCCGTGAACCAACTGTTGTGCACTCGTGGGATTGGCTGAAAGCAGCAACTGAAGAAGCATCAGAAAGAGTAGACAAGGGCGATGCAGTGGATGTGGTTTACATGGACTTCCAAAAGGCCTTCGATAATGTGCTGCACAAGACTCATGACAAAGGTCAGGGCGTGTGGAGTCAGGGGCCAGGTAGCAGAATGGATTGAAAGAGGGCTACAAAACAGAGAACACAGGTTAGGAGTTCAGGGATGTTTATCGGATTGGCCGACAGTGGGAAGAGGCAGAAATTATTTGACTCAAATTTGCTGCTGAAATTTCCAGATGATATCAATTTGGGGAGTACAGTTAATAATGTGGAGACTGGATCAAAACACAGGAAGACATAACCAGGCTGGCAGAGTGGGTGGGTGAAGCTGTGTAAGAATTCCACACTGTAATGGTCCTGAACAGGTGACAGCAGAGGAGGGTGACATCACTGACTAAGACGGGACAGAAAGTTCTTTCACTCCTCAGTTCTCACTTGTTCTGAAACAGAAGGTGTGGAATTGTTGCAACTTTCAGTCATTGGCTTGAAGCAAACCAGGTCTGTCCAATAGATTGTGTGAGGGGAGTGACGGGAACTGAAATTCCAGATACGATTCCTGATCGTGGAAGGGAACACATTTTTGTATCTGTTCTCAGGATGTGGGTGATGCTGACAAGGCCGCATTTATTGCCCTGAAAAGGTGCAATCATCAGTGAACAGCCCCAGTCCTGACCGTATGGTGGAGAGAAGGTCACTAATGAAGGAGATGAAGATGGTTGGGCCGATGATGCTTCCTTGAGGAACTCCTGCAGTGATGTCCTGGGGCTGCGAGGATTGGTCCCTGACAACCATGACCATCATCCTTTGGGTCAGGTGTGACTCCAGTCACTGGAGGGGTTTCACTTTGAGCCCCATTGACCTCAGTATTGCTCGGGCTCCTTGGTGCCACACTCGGTCGAGTGCTGCCTCTATCTTGAGAGCAGCTCCTCTCACCTCTCCCCTGGCACTCGGCTCTTGTGTCCGTGCCTGGATCAAGGCTCTGACGAGGTCTGGGGCCTCTCAGTGTGAAAGTAGATGGAGGTGCAGGACCTGCTGAACGATGTATCAGTTACCTGGTTAATGTATCTGTGGGCAGCAAACTGGCCGAGAATGCAGATGATCCCTATGCTGGTCTGGAGGCAGAAACGTTGAGAGGAGGTGACCTTGACTGCAGCTGGCAGTGCCATCCCTGTGGTGTCAGTGGGTTAAGAATTCATCGGATTAAGCAACAGTTATTTGTACAGTCGAGTGTGACGGCGACACAGTGAGAGCACGTGGAAAGGGTTAAAGGAAACTGCGGGGAATTTGAGTGGACAGGTTTTGATTTGCGTTGGAGCCCCTGTTGGGCAGCGATGGATCTTTATCTATTGTACTAACAGCAGCTGCTTTTTCTCCAATCTTTCTGTGTAACTCACTTCCTTCAGTGTGGATTGAAGTGACAGGCTGTGTGAATGTTGTCCAACCTGTGACTCAAACCTGGGAATCTTTGAAGAGGAAATATTTTGGTAAATATGCGACAATTCCTGCATCGATTGTTAACTTGGAATAGCTTCACGAGGGAGAATGCCGGGCACTTTACCAACTGCTGATCTTTGTGATTGCACAGGCCGCAAATCATCTTCTGTTTCATTGGGTCAGGTGGCCGTCTCACCGAGCCGCCTGTGTTCCAATCACAAGGTGTTATTTTAACCCCTCTCCCCGCCTGGCGTTAATGGTGTGAGGGGAGGGGGGATTAAGATGGCGGTGGGATTTCACACCGAATTCCCGATTCGTTCCCACGCCCACCATTTTAACTCGCCTCAAATCAGGCACTGGAAGGCCACCCGTCCCAGAGGCGCGGGGACCTCATTTAAATAGCAAATGATGTCATCGGGACGTGCACGCCATTTTAACCGTGGGCCCGACTAAGGCCCAGACCGTCTCAAACCCAGCAGCAAAAGCGAGGAGCAGCACCGATCCTGGGCACAGGAGGCCCAGGAAATGTTAGCTTTCAATGTTCACATTCCTTTCTGGCCAGGAGGAGCAGGAGTGCTCCCACTGACCCCACTAGGACACCTCGGGCCTCCCCTCCTATCCCAATCCCCAATATTCCCATTTTACCCACATTTCCTTCTTTACCTTTACCTTTAAACTCTCCGTGGGGACAAAGAGAGTGAGAAACAGAGAGAGAGAGCGAGTGGGAGAGAAAGAGAGAGAGAGAGAGGGAGAGAGAGAGACAGAGAGAGAGACAGAGACAGAGAGGGAGAGCGATTGAGAGAGAGAGACCGGGAGAGAGAGAGAGAGAGACAGAGAGAGAGAGACTGATAGAATGACAAAGAGAGAGAGAGGGTGAGAGATGGAGAGACTAATAGACAGAGAGCGAGAGAGAGAAAGAGACTGACTGAGAGACTGAGAGAGAGAGAATGAGAGAGAGACAAAGAGAGAGACAAAGAGAGAGAATGAGAGCGACACAGAGAGAGAGACCAACAGACAGACAGAGAAACAGAGAGACAGAGAAAGAGAGAGACAGAGAAAGAGAGAGAGAGAGACAGAGAGAGAGAGACAGGGAGCGAGAGAGGCACACAGTGAGAGACGCAGAGAGAGACACACACACACACACAGAAAGAGAGACAGAGAGAGTGAGACAGAGAGAGAGATACACAGAGAGATACTCCCAAATGCCTTTCCACCATCGACAAGGCACAAGTCAGGAGTGTGATGGAATACTCTCCACTTGCCTGGCTGAGTGCAGCTCCAACAACACTCAAGAAGCTCGACACCATCCAAGATAAAGCAGCCCGCTTGATTGGCACCCCATCCACCACCCTAAACATTCACTCCCTTCACCACCGGCGCACCGTGGCTGCAGTGTGTACCATCCACAGGATGCACTGCAGCAACTCGCCAAGGCTTCTTCGACAGCACCTCCCAAACCCGCGACCTCTACCACCTAGAAGGACAAGAGCAGCAGGCACATGGGAACAACACCACCTGCACGTTCCCCTCCAAGTCACACACCATCCCGACTTGGAAATATATCGCCGTTCCTTCATCGTCACTGGGTCAAAATCCTGGAACTCCCTTCCTAACAGCACTGTGGGAGAACCTTCACCACACGGACTGCAGCGGTTCAAGAAGGCGGCTCACCACCACCTTCTCAAGGGCAATTAGGGATGGGCAATAAATGCCAGCCTCGCCAGCGACGCCCACATCCCATGAATGAATAGAAAGTACACATAAAGCGAGAGACAGAGAGAGAGAGTGAGACTGAGAGAGAGACACACAGAGAGACAGAGAAAGACTGCGAGAGAGACACACATAGAGACACAGAGAGAGACTGAGAGAGAGATACAAAGAGGCAGAGAGAGAGAGAGACAGGGAAAGACAGAGAGAGAGAGAGAGAGCAAGACTGAGAGAGAGACACAAGGAGACACAGAGAGAGACTGCGAGAGAGACACACATAGAGACACAGAGAGAGAGCGAGACTGAGAGAGATACAAAGAGGCAGAGAGAGAGAGAGACAGAGGGAGAAAGCGAGACTGAAAGAGAGACACATCGAGAGACTGCGAGAGAGCCAGAGAGAGAGACACACAGAAAGAGACACGGACAGAGAGAGAGATACATGGAGCTCGATTTTACCGGCGGGTTTCCTGTGCGTTTCCAGCGGGGGGGCCCCAAAAATCCCGATATCCAGGCACGTGACTGGATCGCGCCACGATCCCGCCCACTTCCGGGTTCCCCGATGACGTGCGGGGGTGCGTGCGTAGCCCCCGCTGGTGGGAATCCTGCAGGCAATTAAAGCCAGCGGGATGCCACTTTACAGTATTTATTTCGCTTGTTCAGGCCATTAACTGACCTGATTAAGGGAGTGTGTGTGATTTTGGGGAAACATGGGACTGTTTCACACACTGGGGGAAACAGTCCTAGTTGAACTGGACGTGTTGCAGCCGTCAGCCTGTGGCAGCTGCAAAGGTCCATTTGACAGGTGGGGGGGGAGACCCTCACCCATTGCAGGAGGCCGCTCTGTCACTTGGGACAAAGTTTGGCCTCCAACACCCTCCTCCTGACGGTCAAAGTCACCAACCTGCACACTCACCCCGGGGTCCGGAGACATGTGCCGACCTTGCGGACCTCCTCAGATGTACATCTTGCGGATGGGGGCCGCCGTAGCTGCAGTCATGACCTCCTCGGAGGGCGAACAGCATCACCAGCCTCACCAGCCTCGCCATCCACGCCGTCAAACTCTGACACGTGGAGCTCCACAACACAGTGCTGTGACACATCCACCTGTACAGCAGGAGGGAGGGCAACCGCAGAGAGAGACGCATCGCAGAGGGCACTACCCTCGCTGCAGGGTCCACAGACCGAGGCGCAGCTCCCCGGACCTCTCCGAGCAGCAGTGCACAGGGAGGCGCAGATTCACTCGACATGTAGTCGTGGACATCTGCAGCCTCTTTCATGCCGAGCTGCTCCTGGCTGCCCCCAGCACCAACTGCTTACCTGTCGCTGCCAAAGTCACCACTGCCCTCCACACCTTCTCCTCCGCATCCTTCCAGGGTGCAGCCGGCTACACCGCCGATGTCTCTCAGTCGTCTGCGCGGAAGAGCCCTGCAAATACACCTGCACCTACTCTGCAGTAACACGATGGGTGGCATCAGTGGTGGGTCCTCATAGTGATACCCAGGAGCGGGCATTATTGCACAAAACAGACAGGATTCGCGGAGACATGGCAGTGGTGGTGCCAATATAATGTGTGATGTTTGTTGCTCTGAAATTCAATACAGGTAACACCCATGACAAACCCTCAAACACCCTTGTGCATCCCCTTCATGTTCACAACACGTTTGCCTTACGCTGCCTGCTGCACATATGTGATGCATGCCCTGTGGCTGCAGCACAGGTGGTGGCAGGTTGAGTGAGGCTGGCCGTGAGGGAGATGCACGAGAGGGTGAGTATGGGATAGAGCCATGAGATTGTATGAGGATTGGGTTGCGTGTTAGTGGCGGGGTGAGTACTGGCGAGGTGAGTAGGTGCAGGTAAGATGAGGATGGGGTTTGAGTGGGTATGAGGGGTGATGTGACAGAGTAGTGTTTTTTTTTTCTAACATGGAAACAGGCCCTTCGGCCCAACATGTCCATGTCGCCCAGTTTATACCACTAAGCTAGTCCCAATTGCCTGCACTTGGCCCATATCCCTCGATACCCATCTTCCCCATGTAACTGTCCAAATGCTTTTTAAAAGACAAAATTGTACCCGCCTCTACGACTGCCTCTGGCAGCTCGTTCCAGACACTCACCACCCTTTGAGTGAAAAAATTGCCCCTCTGGACCCTTTTGTATCTCTCCCCTCTCACCTTAAATCTGTGCCCCCTCGTTATAGACTCCCCTACCTTTGGGAAAAGATTTTGACTATCGACCTTATCTATGCCCCTCATTATTTTATAGACTTCTATAAGATCATCCCTTAACCTCCTACTCTCCAGGGAAAAAAGTCCCAGTCTGTCTAACCTCTCCCTGTAAGTCAAACCATCAAGTCCCGGTAGCATCCTAGTAATTCTTTTCTGCACTCTTTCTAGTTTAATAATATCCTTTCTATAATAGGGTGACCAGAACTGTACACAGTACTCCAAGTGTGGCCTCACCAATGCCCTGTACAACTTCAACAAGACATCCCAACTCCTGCATTCAATGTTCTGACCAATGAAACCAAGCATGCTGAATGCCTTCTTC
This sequence comes from Heptranchias perlo, assembly GCF_035084215.1. Lineage (NCBI taxonomy): Eukaryota > Metazoa > Chordata > Chondrichthyes > Hexanchiformes > Hexanchidae > Heptranchias > Heptranchias perlo. The sequence continues at coordinate 48,513,451 of NC_090348.1, read as the reverse complement.
ACCACCCTATCCACCTGTGACTCCACTTTCAAGGAGCTATGAATCTGTACTCCTAGATCTCTTTGTTCTATAACTCTCCCCAACGCCCTACCATTAACGGAGTAGGTCCTGGCCCGATTCGATCTACCAAAATGCATCACCTCACATTTATCTAAATTAAACTCCATCTGCCATTCATCGGCCCACTGGCCCAATTTATCAAGATCCCGTTGCAATCCTAGATAACCTTCTTCACTGTCCACAATGCCGCCAATCTTGGTGTCATCTGCAAACTTACTAACCATGCCTCCTAAATTCTCATCCAAATCATTAATATAAATAACAAATAACAGCGGACCCAGCACCGATCCCTGAGGCACACCGCTGGACACAGGCCTCCAGTCTGAAAAACAACCCTCCACAACCACCCTCTGTCTTCTGTCGTCAAGCCAATTTTGTATCCAATTGGCTACCTCACCTTGGATCCCATGAGATTTAACCTTATGTAACAACCTACCATGCGGTACCTTGTCAAATGCTTTGCTGAAGTCCATGTAGACCACGTCTACTGCACAGCCCTCATCTATCTTCTTGGTTACCCCTTCAAAAAACTCAATCAAATTCGTGAGACATGATTTTCCTCTCACAAAACCATGCTGACTGTTCCTAATTAGTCCCTGCCTCTCCAAATGCCTGTAGATCCTGTCCCTCAGAATACCCTCTAACAACTTACCCACTACAGATGTCAGGCTCACTGGTCTGTAGTTCCCAGGCTTTTCCCTGCCGCCCTTCTTAAACAAAGGCACAACATTTGCTACCCTCCAATCTTCAGGCACCTCACCTGTAGCGGTGGATGATTCAAATATCTCTGCTAGGGGACCCGCAATTTCCTCCCTAACCTCCCATAACGTCCTGGGATACATTTCATCAGGTCCCGGAGATTTATCTACCTTGATGCGCGTTAAGACTTCCAGCACCTCCCTCTCTGTAATATGTACACTCCTCAAGACATCACTATTTATTTCCCCAAGTTCCCTAACATCCATGCCTTTCTCAACCGTAAATACCGATGTGAAATATTCATTCAGGATCTCACCCATCTCTTGTGGTTCCGCACATAGATGACCTTGTTGATCCTTAAGAGGCTCTACTCTCTCCCTAGTTACCCTTTTGCCCTTTATGTATTTGTAGAAGCTCTTTGGATTCACCTTTGCCTGATCTGCCAAAGCAATCTCATATCCCCTTTTTGCCCTCCTGATTTCTCTCTTAACCCTACTCCGGCAATCTCTATACTCTTCAAGGGATCCACTTGATCCCAGCTGCCTATGCATGTCATATGCCTCCTTCTTCTTTTTGACTAGTGCCTCAATCTCCCGAGTCATCCAAGGTTCCCTACTTCTACCAGCCTTGCCCTTCACTTTATAAGGAATGTGCTTACCCTGAACCCTGGTTAACACACTTTTGAAAGCCTCCCACTTACCAGACGTCCCTTTGCCTGCCAACAGACTCTCCCAATCAACTTCTGAAAGTTCCTGTCTAATACCATCAAAATTGGCCTTTCCCCAATTTAGAATTTTAACTTTTGGGCCAGACCTATCCTTCTCCATAGCTATCTTAAAACTAATGGAATTATGATCACTGGTCCCAAAGTGATCCCTCACTAACACTTCTGTCACCTGCCCTTCCTTATTTCCCAAGAGGAGGTCAAGTTTTGCCCCCTCTCTAGTCGGGCCATCCACATACTGAATGAGAAATTCCTCCTGAATACACTCAACAAATTTCTCTCCATCCAAGCCCCGAATGCTATGGCTGTCCCAGTCAATGTTGGGAAAGTTAAAGTCCCCTACTATTACCACCCTATTTTTCTTGCAGCTGTCTGTAATCTCCTTACATATTTGCTCCTCAATTTCCCGTTGACTATTTGGGGGTCTGTAGTACAATCCTATCAAAGTGATCTCTCCCTTCTTATTTTTCAGTTCTACCCATATGGACTCAGTGGGCGAACCCTCGGATATATCCCCTCTCACTACTGCCGTGATGTTCTCCCTAATCAAGAACGCAACTCCCCCTCCTCTCTTACCTCCTGCTCTATCTTTCCTATAGCATCTGTACCCTGGAACATTGAGCTGCCAGTCCTGCCCCTCCCTTAGCCATGTTTCAGTAATAGCTATAACATCCCAGTCCCATGTACCCATCCATGCCCTGAGTTCATCTGCCTTGCCCATCAGACTTCTTGCATTGAAATAAATGCAGTTTAATCTAGACTTCCCTTGGTCTTTGCCCTGCTTTCTCAGACCATCTGTCCGGTCATGTTCTGTACACTCTCCCTTACTGCGTTTTGTTTCTGTCACCACTTTATTTCCCACTGACTTCCTGCATCGGTTCCCATCCCCCTGCCACATTAGTTTAAACCCTCCCCAACAGCACTGGCAAACACTCCCCCTAGGACATTGGTTCCAGTCCTGCCCAGATGCAGACCGTCCAATTTGTACTGGTCCCACCTCCCCCAGAACCGGTGCCGAAGGAGATGTGGGGTGGGGGCAGTGTTGTGGCAGACGGAGTGTAGGGGAAAGACTTCGTGTTCTCACTGTGGCTGACCTACTGCGGTCATTGCAGCGCCTCCTGCACTGTATGCAGGTGGGCGATATGTTGGTGGTGCAGGTGACCCCCTCTGCCACCTCGAGCCAGGCCTTCTTGGTGGCAGAGGCAGGCCGCTTCCTCCCGCCCGCCGGGAGGAAGATCTCTGTCCTGACCCTCCTCCTCACCCCATCTGGTGATACCTGGGGTGAGGCATCATTAAACTGGGAGCAGCCTTCCCCCTGGGCTGCTCCATGCTGAAATTTGTTCCATTGGTTGCAGCATCTGTCAGTGGAGGACTGCCCCTTTAACTAGAGAGCCTCCAGCTGACAGATCGTACTGCGCATGCGCAGCCCGCCCGACGCGCAGACCAGCAGCGCGGAGCCCGGAGGAGCAGGTAATTGATTCCCATTAGTGGTTTGCCTGCTACGATCGCGCGGGCAAACCACGAATTTCACCGAGCGTGTTGACCACGCTCCCAAAACCCAACCCGGCGGAAACCCGCAGGCCTGGTAACATCGAGCCCTCTGTATCTGTCTCCATCTCTCTCTCTCTCTCTGTATATGTCTCCATCTCTCTCTCTCTCTCTGTATCTGTCTCCATCTCTCTCTCTGCATCTGTCTCCCTTTCTCTCTCTCTCTCTGTCTGTCTCCCTCTGTCTTTCTCTGTATCTGTCTCCCTCTCTCTCTGTGTCTGTCTCTCTCTCTCTCTGTTTCTCTATGTGTGTCTCTCTCTCTGTTTCTCTATGTTTGTCTCCATGTATCTCTCTCTGTCTCCTTCTCTCCCTCTCTGTTTTTAAGTCTCTCTTTTTATGTATCTCGCTCTCTCTGTCTCACTCTAAATGTCTCGCTCTCTCTGTCTCTTTGTCTTTCTCTTCATCTATCTCTCTTTCTCTCCGTGTCGCTCTCTCTATCTCTCACTTTGTGCCTCTCTCTTTCTCTCTCTCACAGTCTCTCTCTCTCTGTCTCTCTCTCAGACGCACTCTCTCTCAGTCTCTCTGACTCTCCAGGTGTCTCTCTCTGACTCCCTCTTTCTCTCTCTTTGTCTCTCTCTGTCTCCCTCTATCACTCTGTCTCTCTGTCACTCTCTTCATGTATCTCTCTCTCTCTGTCCGTGTCTCTTTCTGTGTGTCTCTCTCTCTGGCTCTCTATGTGTCTCTCTTTCAGTCTCGCTTTCTATCTCCGTCTCTCTCTCTCCCTCTGCCTCTTTGTATCTCAGTCTCGCTCTCTCTCTGTGTCTCTATGTGTGTCTCTCTCGCAGTCTCTCTCTGTGTCTCCTTGTGTCTCTCTCTCAGTCTTGCTCTCTCTCTCTCTCTCTGTCTTTCCCTGTCTCTCTCTCTCTCTCTGCCTCTTTGTATCTCTCTCTCAGTCTCGCTCTGTGTCTCTATGTGTGTCTCTCTCTGTCTCTCTGTGTGTCTCTCTCTCAGTCTCACTCTCTTTCTCTGTCTCTTGCTTTATGAGTACTTTCTATTCATTCATGGGATGTGGGCGTCGCTGGCGAGGCTGGCATTTATTGCCCATCCCTGATTGCCCTTGAGAAGGTGGTGGTGAGCCGCCTTCTTGAACCGCTGCAGTCCGTGTGGTGACGGTTCTCCCACAGTGCTGTTGGGAAGGGAGTTCCAGGATTTTGACCCAACGACGATGAAGGAACGGCGATATATTTCCAAGTCGGGATGGTGTGTGACTTGGAGGGGAACGTGCAGGTGGTGTTGTTCCCATGCGCCTGCTGCCCTTGTCCTTCTAGGTGGTAGAGGTCGCGGGTTTGGGAGGTGCTGTCGAAGAAGCCTTGGCGAGTTGCTGCAGTGCATCCTGTGGATGGTACACACTGCAGCCACTGTGCGCCGGTGGTGAAGGGAGTGAATGTTTAGGGTGGTGGATGGGGTGCCAATCAAGCGGGCTGCTTTATCTTGGATGGTGTCGAGCTTCTTGAGTGTTGTTGGAGCTGCACTCATCCAGGCAAGTGGAGAGTATTCCATCACACTCCTGATTTGTGCCTTGTCGATGGTGGAAAGGCTTTTGGGAGTATCTCTCCATGCATCTCTCTCTCTGTCTCACTCTCTCTGCCTCTCTTTCTCTGTCTCTCTCTTCATGTATCTCTCTTTCTGTGTGTGCGTGTGTCTCTCTCTGTGTCTCTCACTGTGTGCCTCTCTCTCTCCCTGTCTCTCTCTCTCTATCTCTCAGTCTCTCAGTCAGTCTCTTTCTCGCTCTCGCTCTCTGTCTATTAGTCTCTCCATCTCTCTCCCTCTCTCTCTCTCTTTGTCGTTCTATCAGTCTCTCTCTCTCAGTCTCTCTCCCTTCCTCTCCCGGTCTTTCTCTCTCAATCGCTCTCCCTCTCTCTCTCTCTCCCTCTCTCTCTCTCTCTCTGTCTCTCTCTCTCCCTCTCTCTCTCTCCCTCTCTTTCTCTGTCTCTCTCTCTCTCTGTCGCTCACTCTCTTTGTCCCCACGGAGAGTTTAAAGGTAAAGGTAAAGAAGGAAATGTGGGTAAAATGGGAATATTGGGGATTGGGATAGGAGGGGAGGCCCGAGGTGTCCTAGTGGGGTCAGTGGGAGCACTCCTGCTCCTCCTGGCCAGAAAGGAATGTGAACATTGAAAGCTAACATTTCCTGGGCCTCCTGTGCCCAGGATCGGTGCTGCTCCTCGCTTTTGCTGCTGGGTTTGAGACGGTCTGGGCCTTAGTCGGGCCCACGGTTAAAATGGCGTGCACGTCCCGATGACATCATTTGCTATTTAAATGAGGTCCCCGCGCCTCTGGGACGGGTGGCCTTCCAGTGCCTGATTTGAGGCGAGTTAAAATGGTGGGCGTGGGAACGAATCGGGAATTCGGTGTGAAATCCCACCGCCATCTTAATCCCCCCTCCCCTCACACCATTAACGCCAGGCGGGGAGAGGGGTTAAAATAACACCTTGTGATTGGAACACAGGCGGCTCGGTGAGACGGCCACCTGACCCAATGAAACAGAAGATGATTTGCGGCCTGTGCAATCACAAAGATCAGCAGTTGGTAAAGTGCCCGGCATTCTCCCTCGTGAAGCTATTCCAAGTTAACAATCGATGCAGGAATTGTCGCATATTTACCAAAATATTTCCTCTTCAAAGGTTCCCAGGTTTGAGTAACAGGTTGGACAACATTCACACAGCCTGTCACTTCAATCCACACTGAAGGAAGTGAGTTACACAGAAAGATTGGAGAAAAAGCAGCTGCTGTTAGTACAATAGATAAAGATCCATCGCTGCCCAACAGGGGCTCCAACGCAAATCAAAACCTGTCCACTCAAATTCCCCGCAGTTTCCTTTAACCCTTTCCACGTGCTCTCACTGTGTCGCCGTCACACTCGACTGTACAAATAACTGTTGGTTAATCCGATGAATTCTTAACCCACTGACACCACAGGGATGGCACTGCCAGCTGCAGTCAAGGTCACCTCCTCTCAACGTTTCTGCCTCCAGACCAGCATAGGGATCATCTGCATTCTCGGCCAGTTTGCTGCCCACAGATACATTAACCAGGTAACTGATACATCGTTCAGCAGGTCCTGCACCTCCATCTACTTTCAAACTGAGAGGCCCCAGACCTCGTAAGAGCCTTGATCCAGGCACGGACACAAGAGCCGAGTGCCAGGGGAGAGGTGGGAGGAGCTGCTCTCCTCCCGATATCCCCACCATCACGGAAGCCAGTATTCGGCCAATTCGATTCACTCCACGTGATATCAAGAAACGGCTGAGTGCACTGGATACAGCAAAGGCTATGGGCCCCGACAACATCCCAGCTGTAGTGCTGAAGACTTGTGCTCCAGAACTAGCCACGCCTCTAGCCAAGCTGTTCCAGTACAGCTACAACACTGGCATCTACCCAACAATGTGGAAAATTGCCCAGGTATGTCCTGTCCACAAAAAGCAGGACAAATCCAATCCGGCCAATTACCGCCCCATCAGTCTACTCTCAATCATCAGCAAAGTGATGGAAGGTGTCGTCGACAGTGCTATCAAGCGGCACTTACTCACCAATAATCTGCTCACCGATGCTCAGTTTGGGTTCCGCCAGGACCACTCGGCTCCAGACCTCATTACAGCCTTGGTCCAAACATGGACAAAAGAGCTGAATTCCAGAGGTGAGGTGAGAGTGACTGCCCTTGACATCAAGGCAGCATTTGACCGAGTGTGGCACCAAGGAGCCCTAGTAAAATTGAAGTCAATGGGAATCAGGGGGAAAACTCTCCAGTGGCTGGAGTCATACCTAGCACAAAGGAAGATGGTAGTGGTTGTTGGAGGCCAATCATCTCAGCCCCAGGGCATTGCTGCAGGAGTTCCTCAGGGCAGTGTCCTAGGCCCAACCATCTTCAGCTGCTTCATCAATGACCTTCCCTCCATCATAAGGTCAGAAATGGGGATGTTCGCTGATGACTGCACAGTGTTCAGTTCCATTCGCAACCCCTCAGATAATGAAGCAGTCCGAGCCCGCATGCAGCAAGACCTGGACAACATCCAGGCTTGGGCTGATAAGTGGCAAGTAACATTCGCGCCAGATAAGTGCCAGACAATGACCATCTCCAACAAGAGAGAGTCTAACCACCTCCCCTTGACATTCAACGGCATTACCATCGCCGAATCCCCCACCATCAACATCCTGGGGGTCACCATTGACCAGAAACTTAACTGGACCAGCCATATAAATACTGTGGCTACGAGAGCAGGTCAGAGGCTGGGTATTCTGCGGCGAGTGACTCACCTCCTGACTCCCCAAAGCTTTTCCACCATCTACAAGGCACAAGTCAGGAGTGTGATGGAATACTCTCCACTTGCCTGGATGAGTGCAGCTCCAACAACACTCAAGAAGCTCGACACCATCCAAGATAAAGCAGCCCGCTTGATTGGCACCCCATCCACCACCCTAAACATTCACTCCCTTCACCACTGGCGCACTGTGGCTGCAGTGTGCACCATCCAAAGGATGCACTGCAGCAACTCGCCAAGGCTTCTTCGACAGCACCTCCCAAACCCGCGACCTCTACCACCTAGAAGGACAAGGGCAGCAGGCACATGGGAACACCACCACCTGCACGTTCCCCTCCAAGTCACACACCATCCCGACTTGGAATTATATCGCCGTTCCTTCATCGTCGCTGGGTCAAAATCCTGGAACTCCCTTCCTAACAGCACTGTGGGAGAACCGTCACCACACAGACTGCAGCGGTTCAAGAAGGCGGCTCACCACCACCTTCTCAAGGGGCAATTAGGGATGGGCAATAAATGCCAGCCTTGCCAGCGACGCCCACATCCCGTGAACGAATAAAAAAAAAACATAGAGGCAGCACTCGACCGAGTGTGGCACCAAGGAGCCCAAGCAATACTGAGGTCAATGGGGCTCAAAGTGAAACCCCTCCAGTGACTGGAGTCACACCTGACCCAAAGGATGATGGTCATGGTTGTCAGGGACCAATCCTCGCAGCCCCAGGACATCACTGCAGGAGTTCCTCAAGGAAGCATCATCGGCCCAACCATCTTCATCTCCTTCATTAGTGACCTTCTCTCCACCATACGGTCAGGACTGGGGCTGTTCACTGATGATTGCACCTTTTCAGGGCAATAAATGCGGCCTTGTCAGCATCACCCACATCCTGAGAACAGATAAAAAAATGTGTTCCCTTCCACGATCAGGAATCGTATCTGGAATTTCAGTTCCCGTCACTCCCCTCACACAATCTATTGGACAGACCTGGTTTGCTTCAAGCCAATGACTGAAAGTTGCAACAATTCCACACCTTCTGTTTCTGAACAAGTGAGAACTGAGGAGTGAAAGAACTTTCTGTCCCGTCTCGGTCAGTTAGTCAGTGATGTCACCCTCCTCTGCTGTCACCTGTTCAGGACCATTACAGTGTGGAATTCTTACACAGCTTCACCCGCCCACTCTGCCAGCCTGGTTATGTCTTCCTGTGTTTTGATCCAGTCTCCACATTATTAACTATACTCCCCAAATTGGTATCATCTGGAAATTTCAGCAGCAGATTTGAGTCAAATAATTTCTGCCACTTCCCACTGTCGGCCAATCCGATAAACTTCCCTGAACTCCTAACCTGTGTTCTCTGTTTTGTAGCCCTCTTTCAATCCATTCTGCTACCTGGCCCCTGACTCCACACGCCCTGACCTTTGTCATGAGTCTTGTGCAGCACATTATCGAAGGCCTTTTGGAAGTCCATGTAAACCACATCCACTGCATCACCCTTGTCTACTCTTTCTGATGCTTCTTCAGTTGCTGCTTTCAGCCAATCCCACGAGTGCACAACAGTTGGTTCACGGGGTAATGATAAAAGCCTGAAGTTATTGTTGGTGACATTAGTGCAAGAAACGGTTAACACCTTCCCCTCTCCACAATTTTAACACAGGAGATAACCCGTTTATTGTAACTGGGTCAAGACCTCCATTACAGCAGTGAATGGTGGAGTGTGATAGGAACAGACCGAGTGTCTGTCCCACTGATATCACCAGCAGTTATTTCAGTACAAAGTGTGATGGTTACCGAGTGGGAGCATGTGGAAAGGGTTAAGTGAAGCTCGTGGAGACTCGAGCAGACAGGTTCTCAGCTGGTTTGAGGCCCGATACAGTGGCTGAGTTTGTTTTTGCAAAGATCTTATTCCCACTGACAAGTGGAAAGGACAAGACTGATCTTTATCTGTTGGACTAACATCAGCTGATTTGCATCAGATGTTTCCGTGTAACTCACCTCCTGCACATATTAATCCAGCTTGTTTATTTCCCCACATTAACTAATGGGATTTATTAATGATATTATTTACAGACACTCTCACTCCCTGCACCATTGTCCCACCTGTCAGTCAAGTAACAAACTTGGGATTGTTCCCAGTATTTTTAAACAACAAGTGACACTCACAGGGATTGGACTGAGGACAATGCGCAAGGAATTTGTTCAAAATATTTAAATGAAGGGACCCTGCAGAATCGGCCAGGGTCGAGGGGCTGCTCCAGATATCCTGATGGGAAAATTATCCCAATATTCCAGTAACATTTTACCCTGTTTCAGGGCCAAAGGAAAATGCACAATAATCCAAAAATACAGTCATTCTGCCTTCAGGAGAAGCTGGCACCCAACAGACACAAGCGGCAGATAACTGGTGGTGGGACACCATAGATTGAAAGTCCTACCATCTATGGGGAAGCTGTAGTTGAGCTCCCTGCTCATTCTGCTGGCCTCTGGTAGGAGTGCTGAGGCTCAGTCCCAGCCATGTCTGCCTGCACTGCCCGGCTTAGTATCCGTGAAGGTTTCTACAGCCCTTCTACAGTGACTGATTCATTTCACCAACATGACCTATTGGTTTCGTGAACGCTCTGTTCTGTCCCTGGAAAACATTGACCTGTTCCGTTATCTCCTCATCTCTCCATCGCCCTTCGATCCAGCTCCTTTTTGAAAGGTGCCAACGACTCCGAATCGACCCTGTTCTCTACAAACGGGTTCCAATCTCACTGCAGCCAGTGCACAGAGGAGACCTTCCACCATGGGGAGAAATGGGGGAATAGATGGGGTTCAGATCGATTACAAAAGGGATTGGATTGGTCAGTGTAAAAATTCTCATGTCTTTGTAATTATTATCTTTTTATTTTTGGGGTCTTCACCTCAATATATTGTTCACCAAATCCGAAATGTTCTCCTCGATAATATTCATTAAATCCTAATATTATCTATACATTCACTCACAGGCTGATTAATGAGGTCAGGAACTATGACTGTACTTTCCATTTCTCACTCAGCAGGTAAAGTGACACCTTGTAAAATCTCATGTGCAACACACGGAACATTCTCATGGTTTCCAGTCCCTCCTCTTCTGAGCCGGCAGTTACTGATTGGCCAGCAGTGATTTTGACATCATTAATGGTCCAGCCAATTGGAACTGATGTCAATGGTTCCAGTGGCACAATCTGCTATATATATGTGCAGCAGCTCCTGAAACCTCATCACATTGGACAACTGGGGGAGAGGTAGGAAGGAATGGGAGCAGGAAATCCCCACCTTTACTTTGAAACCTCGACACTAATGTTCAATCTTTTTCTTGTGTTTCAGGTTGGAGGAAAGGAACTTCACTGCAGACATGATGCTGGGGACGGTTTTGCTTCTGAGTGCATTGCTCGTCAGTGATGTGGCAGGTAGGGTCAATCAAAGATGGTGTGTGAGGACAGGTTAATGATGTGAGGTGACGAGTTAGTGGAACAGCCGCTGAGTAAATTAGAGAGAAGAGAAAGGGCCGGAACCTGAAGGAATGTCGTAAAATGAGCAACTGTCGGACTTTGATAACCTTCAATATTCCACCCAGTCTAATCCCACTCTCCCCCTCACTCCCCATACCCTTTAATATCCCACCCAGTCTAATCCCACTCTCCCCTCACTCCCCATACCCTTCAATATTCCACCCAGTCTAATCCCACTCTCCCCCTCACTCCCCATACCCTTTAATATCCCACCCAGTCTAATCCCACTCTCCCCCTCACTCCCCATACCCTTTAATATCCCACCCAGTCTAATCCCACTCTCCCCCTCACTCCCCATACCCTTTAATATCCCACCCAGTCTAATCCCACTCTCCCCCTCACTCCCCATACCCTTTAATATCCCACCCAGTCTAATCCCACTCTCCCCCTCACTCCCCATACCCTTTAATATCCCACCCAGTCTAATCCCACTCTACCCCTCACTCCCCATACCCTTTAATATCCCACCCAGTCTAATCCCACTCTCCCCCTCACTCCACATACCCTTTAATATCCCACCCAGTCTAATCCCACTCTCCCCCTCACTCCCCATACCCTTTAATATCCCACCCAGTCTAATCCCACTCTCCCCCTCACTCCCCGTACCCTTTAATATCCCACCCAGTCTAATCCCACTCTCCCCCTCACTCCCCATACCCTTTAATATCCCACCCAGTCGAATCCCACTCTCCCCCCTCACTCCCCATACCCTTTAATATCCCACCCAGTCTAATCCCACTCTCCCCCCTCACTCCCCATACCCTTTAATATCCCACCCAGTCTAATCCCACTCTCCCCCCTCACTCCCCATACCCTTTAATATCCCACCCAGTCTAATCCCACTCTCCCCTCACTCCCCATACCCTTTAATATCCCACCCAGTCTAATCCCACTCTCCCCTCACTCCCCATACCCTTTAATATCCCACCCAGTCTAATCCCACTCTCCCCCTCACTCCCCGTACCCTTTAATATCCCACCCAGTCTAATCCCACTCTCCCCCTCACTCCCCGTACCCTTTAATATCCCACCCAGTCTAATCCCACTCTCCCCTCACTCCCCATACCCTTTAATATCCCACCCAGTCTAATCCCACTCTCCCCCCTCACTCCCCATACCCTTTAATATCCCACCCAGTCTAATCCCACTCTCCCCCCTCACTCCCCATACCCTTTAATATCCCACCCAGTCTAATCCCACTCTCCCCTCACTCCCCATACCCTTTAATATCCCACCCAGTCTAATCCCACTCTCCCCTCACTCCCCATACCCTTTAATATCCCACCCAGTCTAATCCCACTCTCCCCCTCACTCCCCATACCCTTTAATATCCCACCCAGTCTAATCCCACTCCCCCCCTCCCTCCAATAGTCTATTTATAAGCAGCTCTCCCATTCCCATTTTTGGATTTGATGGACTGTGTTTCATCACCAGTTTGTGAGAGAATTCCACATTCTCACCATCCGCTGTGGGGAAACAGGCTCTGAAATCCCATGGGCCACGATCTGGAGAGTGACGTTGGGATTGTGCCCACCAGTGCCCTCCAGGACTGACGCTGCCCCTGAGTATGGGGGTAAGTGTGAGGCCCCTCATTAATATGGGGCCAGTGGACACTGGTGTCACTGTGGGTGCATCTCTGGCCCCCCACTGCCTGAAACTCGTGCACCTGCTGCCATCCAGGGGGTGTCCAGTTCCTCCTCGGGGTGTTGAGACATCGATGAGGGGAAGAGAAACAGTGTGAAGACTGATAGGGTTGAACAGCCACCCAACTAAAGGGAAGCGAGAGAGATGATCGATACTGGTATAAATTATAGGGAGTTCCTGGGAACAAACAATGTGAAACATGTCAATTGTCTTTCTATTGTGTAGATGTAAATGGTGTTGCTGGAGAATAAGGAGTTTGACCAGCTCTGTCTTCTCAAACAAAGATAACCTCGTTGACTGTTGAATTACTTTGGGTGCCTTTGATCTTGTTACTTGATAAACAACCAACAAAGACCTTTAAACACTGCCCCCCCCTGGGGTTATTAAACACTGGACAGGGATGCACCCCCCTGTTAACGAGTACGTGTAGTAAACAGAATACGGTAGTTTAGGGAAAGATCCATCGAGTACAGGGAAGTCACACTTCACGCGAAACAAGGACACGGTAATCTGCATAAGATCAGTGTATGAGGAGTGTCACACATGGTTTGAGTGAACAAAGACACTGCAATATTTGTGGGGAAATGACTGTTTGAAAACCAGTTGTGTTTGAGTGTAACACAGACGCTCAGTCTGTGTGTTAAATAGGTTTCGGTGAGTGCATCCAAAGTATGAGGAAAAGGTCCATAAAAAGACCACGCTTTTGGCTGTTTGGGAGTACAGTAGTGACGGTGATGTCTCTACTGTACCCAGAGAAAGACTGGAATTAAAGAACATTCATCTCTGTTTGATTGTACTCTGTTTTTTCAATTGCTCTCCACGCTGAACTTAATAAAGGATAGACTTTCTTTTAATTGGAAGAAGACGACCGTATTCTGTTTACGACACGTATCCTTTAACCGGGGGGTGCATCACAGTCCAGGGGCTGGCAGTGTTTAAAGGGCCGATGGTAGTTGATGGGGAGCATTGGCACTGGCTTCAGATTTATCTCAAATACAAAGACTGACTCCTTGAATCAGAAATAAAGTGAAGGTTTGGGGATTGCTGTTGTGAATATTCAGTTTGTTTTAATCTAATTCTCTTTAACTGCAGCTGATGTTTCTCTGAATGGAACATCGGAGAATCAGCAACAGGAGGCGGAGACTGATCAGGATCAGGACCGTGACCAACGTGGTGTCCCTGAGAGAGGATCTTGTCCCAATGGCTGGTTTTATTTTAATTATGTCTCCTCCTGTTACCGGCTTATCTCTAAAAGAAAGACTTGGATAGAAGCTGAGGTAAGTCCCTGCAGTCTCCATTTTAAGTTATTGTGTTTGTTCCTCAGTGTTTCAAAATGTGACAGGACGCAGAGAATGAAAGAACCTTCTTGATTCAGAACATAGGAACAGGAGTAGGCCATTCAGCCCCTCGTGCCTGCTCCGTCATTTGATAAGATCATGGCTGATCTGTGATCTAACTCCATATACCTGCCTTTGGCCCATATCCCTTAATACCTTTGGTTGCCAAAAAGCTATCTATCTCAGATTTAAATTTAGCAATTGAGCTAGTATCAATTGCTGTTTGCGGAAGAGAGTTCCAAACTTCTACCACCCTTTGTGTGTAGAAATGTTTTCTAATCTCGCTCCTGAAAGGTCTGGCTCTAATTTTTAGACTGTGCCCCCTACTCCTAGAATCCCCAACCAGCGGAAATAGTTTCTCTCTATCCACCCTATCTGTTCCCCTTAATATCTTTTAAACTTCGATCAGATCACCCCTTAACCTTCGAAACTCGAGAGAATACAACCCCAATTTGTGTAATCTCTCCTCGTAACTTAACCCTTGAAGTCCGGGTATCATTCTAGTAAACCTACGCTGCACTCCCTCCAAGGCCAATATGTCCTTCCGAAGGTGCGGTGCCCAGAACTGCTCACAGTACTCCAGGTGCGGTCTAACCAGGGTTTTGTATAGCTGCAGCATAACTTCTGCCCCCTTGTACTTGAGTCCTCTAGATATAAAGGCCAGCATTGCATTTGCCTTCTTGATTATTTTCTGCACCTGTTCATGACACTTCAATGATCTATGGACCTGAACCCCGAAGTCCCATTGGACATCCACTGTTTTTAACTTTTTACCATTTAGAAAGTACCCTGTTCTATCCTTTTTGATCCAAAGTGGATGACCTCACATTTGTCTACATTGAATTCCATTTGCCACAGTTTTGCCCATTCACCGAATCTATCAATATCGCTTTGTAATTTTATGTTTTCATCTACACTGCTTACAATGCCACCAATCTTTGTGTCATCGGCAAACTTAGATATGAGACTTTCTATGCCTTCATCTAAGTCGTTAATAAATATTGTGAATAATTGAGGCCCCCAAGACAGATCCCTGCGGGACTCCACTAGTCACATCCTGCCAATGTGAGTACCTACCCATTATCCCTACTCTCTGTCGCCTTTCGCTCAGCCAACTTCCTAACCAAATCTGTACTTTTCCCTCGATTCCATGGGCTTCTATCTCAACTAACAGTCTCTTATGTGGGACCTTATCAAATGCCTTCTGGAAGTCCATATAAATAACATCCATTGACATTCCCCTGTCCACTACTTTAGTCACCTCGTCAAAAAATTCAATCATCTTTGTCAGGCACGACCTACCTTTCACAAATCCATGCTGGCTCTCTCTGATTCACTGAAAATTCTTGAGGTGTTCAGTCACCCTATCCTTAATTATAGACCCCAGCATTTTCCCCACAACAGATGTTAGGCTAACTGGTCTATAATTCTTTGGTTTCCCTCTCTCTCCTTTCTTAAAAAGCGGAGTGACATGTGCAATTTTCCAATCTAGAGGGACAGTTCCTGAATCTGGAGAACTTTGAAAGATTACAGTTAGGGCATCCGCAATGTGCTCACCGACTTCCTTTAAAACCCTGGGATGGAAACCATCTGGTCCTGGGGATTTGTCACTCTTTCGTGCTATTATTTTCTTCATTACTGTTGCTTTACTTATGTTAATTTTATCGAGTCCCTGTCCCCGATTCAATATTAGTTTTCTTGGGATTTCCGGCATGCTATCCTCTTTTTCGACTGTAAATACTGACGCAAAGTAATTGTTCAACATGTCCGCCATTTCCCCATTGTCAATGACAATATCCCCACTTTCAGTTTTTAAGGGGCCAACACTGCTCCTGACCACCCTCTTTTTCCTAATGTAACTGTAAAAGTTCTTTGTATTGGTTTTGATATCCCTTGCGAGTTTCTTTTCATACACTCTTTTTGTTGCTCTTACTATCTGTTTTGTGACCCTTAGTTGATCTTTGTATCTTTCCCATTTGCCAGGATCTGTGCCATTTTTTGCCTTTTTGTATGCCCTTTCCTTATGTCTTATACTGTCCCTTACCTCTTTAGTTGTCCATGGCTGTTTTTTTTGGCAAGTAGAGTTCTTGCCCCTCAGGGGTATAAACTGGTTCTGTATCAGATTAAATGTTTCTTTAAACATGTCCCACTGATCATCAGTTGTTTTACCCATTAACAGATTTGCCCAGTTTACTGTGGACAGTCTCTGTCTCATCCCATTGAAGTCGGCCTTGCCCAAGTCTAGAATCTGAGCAGCTGATTCACTTTTTTCCCTTTCAAACACTACATTGAACTCGATCATGTTATGATCACTATTGGATAGATGTTCACGCACAGTTAAGTCGTTAACTAAATCTAGTATGGCTTGCCCCCTTGTTGCCTCTAGGACATACTGCTGTGGAAAACTGTCCCAGACACACTCAAGAAATTCACTACCTTTCTGACAGTCTGCTTTTCCCAATCTATGTGAAGGTTAAAGTCCCCCATTAAGACCACTATGCCTTTCTTACACGCTTGTCTAATCTCTGCATTTATACAATCTCGCACTTCAGAGCTGCTGCCAGGGCTCCTGTACAAAACTCCCACTATAGTCTTAGATCCTTCCTATTTCTCAATTCAACCCATAAGGTCTCTGTTGGCTGCTTACCTCTCGTTATATCCCCCTTTATCATTGAAGTGATTTCATCTCTAATCACTAAGGCTACTCCTCCCCCTCTTCCATTTTCCCTATCTCTCCTGTGGACCTTATAACCCGGTATATTTAGTTCCCAATCCTGACCATCCTGCAGCCATGTCTCAGTAATAGCTATCATGTCATACCCTCCAATTTGAATTTGAACCTGTAGTTCATTTAATTTATTCCTTATACTCCGTGCATTTGTATATAGAACTCTTAGTTGGGCCACACACCCTAGCCTGACCTTCAGCTTTGATGCTGGGTTAATCGCCTTACGCCTTCTAGTTTTTATTTTATCTGTCGTGCCTAAAGTACACTTTCTTTCCGCTGCTCTACGCTTTTCCCTCTCACTTGTTCTTGAACAACTGTTTGTACTATTTGTATTGTAGATTTCCCCTGGGTCTTCCCCTCTCTTGCTGCTCTCAACTTTATTCCCTTCTGACTCCCCGCTCAGGTTCCCATCCCCCTGTCACTCTAGTTTAAACCTTCCCCAACAGCACGAGCAAACACCCCCGCGAGGACATTGGTCCCGGTCCTGCTCGGGTGTAACCCGTCACGCTTGTACAGGTCCCACCTTCCCCAGAACCGGTCCCAATGTCCCAGGAATCTAAATCCCTCCCTCCTACACCATCCCTGCAGCCACGCATTCATCCTGTCTATTCTCCTGTTCCTATACTCACGAGCACGTGGCACAGGTAGTAATCCTGAGATCACTACCTTTGAAGTCCTGACTTTTAATTTATTTCTTACTCCTCAAATTCACCTTGCAGGACCCCATCCCTTTTTTTACCGATGCCCTTGGTACCGATATGGAGCACGACTACTGGCTGTTCACCCTCCCCCTCCAGAATGCCCTGCAGCCGCTCCGTGACATCCTTGACCCGAGCACCAGGGAGGCAACAAACCATCCTGGAGTTACGTTTGCGGCCGCAGAAACGCCTATCTGTTCCCCTTACAATTGAATCCCCTATCACTATAGCCCTGCCACTCTTCTTCCTCCCCTCCTGTGCAGCAGAGCCACCCGTGGTGCCCCGAACTTGGCTCTTGCTGCTTTCCCCTGATAAGCCATCTCCCCCAACAGTATATAAAGCAGAATATCTGTTTGAGAGGGAGATGGCCCCAGAGGACTCCTGCTCTACCTGCCTGGTCCTTTTACTCTGCCTGACGGTCACCCATTTCCTTTCTGCCTGCGTAATCTTTACCTGCGGTGTGACCACCTCACTGAACGTGCTATCCACGATAGTCTCAGCATCGCGGATGCTCCACAGTGAATCCACCCGCAGCTCCAGCTCCGAAATACGGTGAGCCAGAAGCTGCAGCTGGACACACTTCCTGCACACATGGTCGCCAGGGACACTGGTAGTGTCCATGACTTCCCACATAGTGCAGGAGGAGCATATCACGGGTGCGAGCTGTGCTGCCATGACTTGCCTCAGACTCTCCTCCCGCTCTCGGTCTCTCCTTTTTTACTGTGCTCACCTCTCGGACATTGTAGTGGAGATGATATTGTGTTGGGAGCTCGACTCGGGGTCAAATAGAAGGCCAAGGTTGTGAACGGTCTGGTTCAGCCTCAGACAGTGGCCAGGGAGAGGGATGGAGTCGGTGGCGAGGGAATGGAGTTTGTGGCGAGGACCAAAGACAATGACTTCGGTCTTCCCAATATTAAATTGGAGGGAATTTCTGCTCATCCAATACTGGATGTCGGACAAGCAGTGTGACAAATCAGAGGCAGAGGAGAGGTTGAGAGAGGTGGTGGTGAGGTAGAGCTGGGTGTCGTCAGCGTCCATGTGGAACCTGACGCGTGTTTTCGGATGGTTTCGTTGATTGAAGTTCCCCTTTAGAATGACCTTCCAGTTTTCACACACCTTTCAATCTGCGGTCAAACCCTAATGTTCATTTGTTGTTTTCACATTCGAGGTCAAACTGGAGCAGCTCATTGGGTAACTTTTCACCTCCCACTGCATCAACTTGTTAATTCCCTCTGTGACCCTGAGATGAAGCCACAATCTCCAGATAGTAATTCTATCTGAACTAAATTAAACTGGAGATACACACTTAGAAATATTAGCAGTGGTCTGTCGTTCTGATCAATCTGATAGTGTCGACATTGTCACTTTACAGTGACGTGGACTGCAGTGGCCGTCAACATCTGTATTGACAGCAGCTGGATGGATAAAAGTTGGGGAGAACAGGAGAATCAACTCCAGCGACCCTGCAGAACGTTCTAGAACAGAACTGAATACAGTCAATGTGAAATGATGATAAACAACAAATGTTATGTTTTGTTTTTATTTAAAGCTGTTCTGCCAACAACTGGCTCCAGGCGGCCATCTTGCCTCCATACATTGGCAAGAACAGAATCATTTCATTGGACGGCTGTTAAAGGCAGAACACCAATCAAATAATCGTGTTTGGATTGGTTTGAGTGACCGCCACAAGGTAATGTTCTGAGTTACTATATCATAAATTGTTCATTGGAGCAGGAATACACATTTATAAATGATATTATTTCTCTCCCACAGGAAAGGACTTTTCTTTGGACTGATGGATCTTTATCAGATTTCACAAACTGGCATCTGGGTGAGCCCAATAATAATAGAGGACGAGAGAACTGTGTGGAAATTCATTCAGGTAAGTTGATATTGAAACGTGTGATAGAAATGGTATTGAATGGGAAATTAATCCAAACAAATGGATTGAGACTGAGACTCAGTGTGGGTGATTTTTAGACTTTGACAGCACTGGACTTCCTGACCCTTTTTGCAGCAATTTGCAGCCAGCTTCCAGCTCAAGCTGTTTAATGGAGGGACGTACACTGGGTGTAAACACTGGAGAGAGAGGGACGTACACTGGGTGTAAACACTGGGGAGAGAGAGAGGGACGTACACTGGGTGTGAACACTGGAGAGAGAGAGGGACGTACACTGGGTGTAAACACTGGAGAGAGAGGGACGTACACTGGGTGTAAACACTGGAGAGAGAGGGACGTACACTGAGTCACACACTGGAGAGAGAGGGACGTACACTGGGTGTAAACACTGGAGAGAGAGGGACGTACACTGGGTGTAAACACTGGAGAGAGAGGGACGTACACTGAGTCACACACTGGAGAGAGAGGGACGTACACTGGGTGTAAACACTGGAGAGAGGGACGGACACTGGGTGTGAACACTGCCGATACAGGGACGTACACTGGGTGTGAACACTTCTGATACAGGGACGTACACTGGGTGTGAACACTGGTGATAGAGGGACGTACACTGGGTGTGAACACTGCCGATACAGGGACGTACACTGGGTGTGAACACTGGAGAGAGAGAGGGACGTACACTGGGTGTAAACACTGGAGAGAGAGGGACGTACACTGGGTGTAAACACTGGAGAGAGAGGGACGTACACTGAGTCACACACTGGAGAGAGAGGGACGTACACTGGGTGTAAACACTGGAGAGAGGGACGGACACTGGGTGTGAACACTGCCGATACAGGGACGTACACTGGGTGTGAACACTTCTGATACAGGGACGTACACTGGGTGTGAACACTGGTGATAGAGGGACGTACACTGGGTGTGAACACTGCCGATACAGGGACGTACACTGGGTGTGAACACTGGAGAGATACAGGGACGTACACTGGGTGTGAACACTGCCGATACAGGGACGTACACTGGGTGTGAACACTGGAGAGAGAGGGACGGACACTGGGTGTGAACACTGCCGATACAGGGACGTACACTGGGTGTGAACACTGGAGAGATACAGGGACGTACACTGGGTGTGAACACTGCCGATACAGGGACGTACACTGGGTGTGAACACTGGAGAGAGAGGGACGGACACTGGGTGTGAACACTGCCGATACAGGGACGTACACTGGGTGTAAACTCTACACTGTCTGTTCCTGCTCAACTGTCCATCTGTGTGGATCCTGCAGTGATGAGGCCATACCGAGGCGGGCCTTATAACTGGCCCACATTTAATGAGTTGGTCCTGACATGTGTCAGGCTGGAGCCGTGCTCCCAGTGGCAGGACTCCATTCTGATTTTCAGGGAATGTTGTGTAAACACACTCAAGCTTCCCGCATCCGCCCCTCACTTTACTGATGCTGGAAACGTCCCCCCTCCCCCCTCGTTCCACAGCGGGTTCATGTCCCAGAGTTAAAATGTTGTAATTGGTTCCAGAAATCCCAGACTTTGCTCCAATCGTGTGCAGTGGGGGAGGTGAGTGTTTAGGGCTGGGGGTGAGGACTTCCTGTCCATCCCACACTGGGAAATCCAGCCCAGGGTGTGCTCCACACCTTCAGTCAGGAACTGTCCAAAACCCCCACTGAATATTGTAAGGTTTGTGGATTTCAGTGAGGCGCTCACTGACTGACTGTACACGGCATCAGAACAGGAAGTGGCTCATTTTCTTCACAAGGTGAACTGATGGGTGAAGAGACTGGTAAAATTAATGGATCACAGACACTGACTCACAGATTGATCCATTGCTAATATTTCTGACTAAATAGAAAGGCTGAAAGAAGTCAGTTCCGTGGAGAGACTGGAGAAACTGGGATTGTTCTCCTTCCAGCAGAGAAGGTTAAGGAGAGATTTAATAGTGGGGCTCAAAATCATGAGTTTTGACAGAGTAAATATGGAGAAACTGTTTCCAGTGGCAGGAGGGTCAGTAAACAGAGGACACAGATTTAAGATAATCGGGAAAAGAACCAGAGGGGAGATGAGGAGGAAAAAAATGTTGGGCGGCGAGTTGTTCTGATCTGGAATGTGCTGCCTGAGGGGAGGAAGCAGATTCAATAATTACTTTCAAAAGGGATTTGGATAAATATTTGAAGAGACAAAATTAGCCGGGCTCTGAGGAATGGGACTGATTGGAAAGTTCCTTCAAAGAGCCAGAACAAGGATGATGGGCCGAATAGCCTCCTTCTGTGCTTTATCATCTCGGATTGTATGAAATAATTACACAAACAGCAGCCTGATTCACCAATGGGTAAAGGTCGAAATCAATTCTTTTTTTCAGATAAATGGAATGATGTGCCCTGTACAGGAAAATTTCCCTTCATTTGCTCCTACAAACCGCACGACTGGTAGAAGAATCCAGCGATGCTCCAAGGATCCTTTCCCGGAGTGGATTCAGATCCTCGATTTGTTTGTAGCCGCACTCACTGCCTGTGGTGATTGTACTGACTCAGTCTGTTAACCAATAATAAAGGTAATTGCATCATGGGCTGTGTTTGATGCTGTGAGTCTAGTTTATAGGAGCCCTCCTGACCCACTGGACCCTCTCCCCACCTCTTCACTCAATACTGCATTCGGGAGAAGGCCACACAGACTTTATAAAATTAACTTTCAGTATATGAACCTTTTGGTTTGCAAAAGACAAACTTTAAAGGGATGAGATGGAATTAATGGGGAAATATCACTGAGAGGAATCTGTCGATGGAAATTGGAACTGATTGAAAGCTGCACTAATGGAGAGTATGGAAGATAAATATATCCTCCCAAAAATAACGAAAGTCCCCGGAATGAGGCAACGGGGCAATAAAATGGGAAGAAAGATCATCAAACGGTGCAGGACTGCAGGGAAAAGGGGCTCTGGGAGGAGAGGAATTTCCTCCAACAGATTAAATGGTAGAGATGAGGACAGCAAAAGATGTGAAGAATAACAACATTCTACCAGTGTTCCCCACAGTGAGAATAGATTCAAGGTGCTGCCAAAACACACACTGCCTGGAAATGTCACTCTTGCTTCCTGTCACACAATTCCTGTCACGCTTCAATTTCCTGTTTATTACACTGAGCCGTGATGCAGTTTTCCTGGCTGAAAACTAGGTGGCGCTGTAGTGTTCATTATACTCATCCCTGATTGGCTGACTGGGTCATAAGAACATCAGAAATAGGAGCAGGAGTGGGCCAATCGGCCCCTCGAGCCTGCTCCGCCATTCAATAAGATCATGGCTGATCTGATCCTAACCTCAAATCTAAATTCATGTCCAATTTCCTGCCCACTCCCCGTAACCCCGAATTCCCTTGACTTCTATGAAACTGTCTATTTCTGTTTTAAATTTATCTAATGATGTAGCTTCCACAGCTTCCTGGGGCAGCAAATTCCACAGACCTACCACCCTCTGAGTGAAGAAGTTTCTCCTCATCTCAGTTTTGAAAGAGCAGCCCCTTATTCTAAGATTATGCCCCCGAGTTCTAGTTTCACCCATCCTTGGGAACATCCTTACCGCATCCACCCGATCAAGCCCCTTCACAATCTTATGTTTCAATAAGATCGCCTCTCATTCTTCTGAACTCCAATGAGTAGAGTCCCAATCTACTCAACCTCTCCTCATATGTCCACCCCCTCATCCCCGGGATTGACCGAGTGAACCTTCTTTGTACTGCCTCGAGAGCAAGTATGTATTTTCTTAAGTATGGAGACCAAAACTGTGTGCAGTATTCCAGGTGCGGTCTCACCAATACCTTATATAACTGCAGCAATACCTCCCTGTTTTTATATTCTATCCTCCTAGCAATAAAAGCCAACATTCTGTTGGCCTTCTTGATCACCTGCTGCACCTGCATACTAACCTTTTGATTTTCTTGCACTCGGACCCCCAGATTCCTTTGTACTGCAGTACTTTCCAGTTTCTCGCCATTAAGATAATAACTTGCTCTCTGATTTTTCCTGCCAAAGTGCATAACCTCACATTTTCCAATATTGTATTGCATCTGCCAAATCTCCGCCCACTCACCCAGCCTGTCTATATCCCCTTGTAGGTTTTTTATGTCCTCCTCACTCTCTACTTGCCCTCCCATCTTTGTATCATCTGCAAACTTTGATATGTTACACTTGGTCCCCTCCTCCAAATCATTTTTATAGACTGTAAAGAGTTGGGGACCCAGCACCGACCCCTGCGGAACACCACTGGCTACTGGTTGCTAGTCCGAGAATGAACCATTTATCCCAACTCTCTGCTTCCTGTTAGATAACCAATCCTCCACCCATGCCAGAATATTACCCTCAATCCAGTGATTCTTTATCTTGAGCAATAATCTTTCATGTGGCATCTTGTCGAATGCCTTCTGGAAGTCGAAATACACTACGTCCACTGGTTCCCCTTTATCCACCCTGTACGTTATGTCTTCAAAGTACTCAAGCAAATTTGTCAGACATGACTTCCCCTTCGTCCTATTAAATTCAAAATTTTCCCCACCACAGATGTTAGGCTACCTGGTCTATAATTTCCAGCCTTCTGCCTACTACCCTTTTTAAATAAGGCTGTTACATTCGCAGTTTTCCAATCTGCCGGGACCTTTGCCGAGTCCAGAGAATTTTGGAAATTTTTTACCAAAGCATCCACAATCCCTACTGCCGCTTCCCTCAAGACCCTCGGATGTAAGCCATCAGGTCCAGGGGATTTATCCGCCTTGAGTCCCATTAATTTACTGAGTACCAATTCCTCAGTGATTTTAATTGTATTTAGCTCCTCCCCCCCCAGAGCCCCCTGTTTGTCCAGTGTTGGGATATTCTTAGTGTCCTCTACCGTAAAGACTGAAACAAAATATTTGTTCAGCATTTTTGCCATCTCCATGTTTCCCACCATTAATTTCCCGATCTCATCCTCTCAGGGACCTACGTTTGCCTTAGCCACCCTTTTACTTTTTATATAATTGTAGAAACTCTTGCTATCTGTTTTTATATTTTTTGCTAATTTATTTTCATAATCTATCTTCCCTTTCTTAATCAATCCTTTCGTTACTTTTTCCTGTCTTTTGAAGACTTCCCAATCTCCTATCCTCCCACTAAGTTTGGCTCCCTTATATGTCCTTGTTTTTAGTCGGATACTATCCTTAATTTCTTTACTTCGCCACGGATGGCTGTCAATTCTTTTACACCCTTTTTTCCTCAGTAGAATATATATTTTTTGAAAGTTGCAAAATAACTCCTTAAATGAACACTGCTGCTCATGTACCGTCTTACCCTTTAATCTATTTTCCCAGTCCACTTTAATCAATTCCGCTCTCATAACATCATAGTCTCCATAATTCAAGCTCAGTACGCTTGTTTGAGAACCAACCTTCTCACCCTCTAATTGGATATGGAATGGAACCATGTTATGGTCACTCATTCCAAGGGGATCCTTAACTCGGACGTGATTAATTAATCCTGGCTCATTACACAGGACCAGGTCCAAGGTTGCTTGCCCCCTTGTAGGATCAGTTACATACTGCTCAAGAAATCCATCCCTAATACACTCAATAAACTCTTCCTCAAGGCTACCCTGCCCAATTTGATTTGTCCAGTCAATATGATCGTTAAAATCCCCCATGATTATAGCTGTTCCCTTATTACATGCCCCGACTATTTCCTGATTAATACTTCTTCCAGCAGAGTTGCAACCATTTGGAGGCCTAAATACTACGCCCACAAGTGTTTTTTTCCCCTTATTATTCCTTATCTCTCCCCAAACTGTTTCATCATCCTGATCCTTTGTCCCAATATCATTTCTCTGTATTACAGTGATTCCTTCCTTTATTAACATAGCCACCCCACCTCCCCTTCCTTCCTGCTTGTCCTTCCTGATTGTTAAATACCCTGGCATATTTAATTCCCAGTCGTTGTCACCCTGCAGCCATGTTTCTGTAATGGCCACAAGATCATACCCATACGTAGTTATTTGTGCCGTTAACTCGTCCATTTTGTTACGAATGCTACGTGCATTCAGATAACGAACTTTCAAATATGTTTTGTAACCCTTAATTCCTGCTTTTTCCTTTTTTAACACTTTGCCTTTTACTCCATACCTTCTGTCCCTTCCTGACACGCTTTCCTCTGTCTCCCTGCTCAGGTTCCCAACCCCCTGCTACAGCTTTGATGCTCGGTTCATCGCCTTACGCCTTCTAGTTTTTAATTTATATGTCGTGCCGAAAGTACACTTTCTTTCCGCTGCTCTACGCTTTTCCCTTTCACTTCTTCTTGAACAACTGTTTGTACTATTTGGACTGTAGATTTCCCCTGGGTCTTCCCCTCTCTTGCTGCTCTCAATTTTATTCCCTTCTGACTCCCCGCTCAGGTTCCCATCCCACTGCCACTCCAGTTTAAACCTTCCCCAACAGCACGAGCAAACACCCCCGTGAGGACATTGGTCCCGGTCCTGCTCGGGTGTAACCCGTCACGCTTGTACAGGTCCCACCTTCCCCAGAGCCGGTCCCAATGTCCCAGGAATCTAAATCCCTCCCTCCTACACCATCCCTGCAGCCACACATTCATCCTGTCTATTCTCCTGTTCCTATACTCACTAGCACGTGGCACTGGTAGTAATCCTGAGATCACTACCTTTGAGGACCTGCTTTTATATTTATCTCCTAACTCCTTAAATTCACCTTGCAGGACCCCATCCCTTTTTTTAACCTATGTCGTTGGTACCAATATGGACCACGACTACTGGCTGTTCACCCTTCCCCTCCAGAATGCCCTGCAGCCGCTCCGTGACATCCTTGACCCTAGCACCAGGGAGGCAACAAACCATCCTGGAGTCACGTTTGCGGCCGCAGAAACGCCTATCTGTTCCCCTTACAATTGAATCCCCTATCACTATAGCCCTGCCACTCTTCTTCCTCCCCTCCTGTGCAGCAGAGCCACCCGTGGTGCCCCGAACCTGGCTCTTGCTGCTTTCCCCTGATCAGCCATCTCCCCCAACAGTATATAAAGCGGGATATCTGTTTGAGAGGGAGATGGCCCCAGAGGACTCCTGCTCTACCTGCCTAGTCCTTTTACTCTCCCTGGCGGTCACCCATTTCCTTTCTGCCTGCGTAATCTATACCTGCGGTGTGACCACCTCACTGAACGTGCTATCCACGATAGTCTCAGCATCGCGGATGCTCCACAGTGAATCCACCCGCAGCTCCAGCTCAATTAACTTTAAAATTGAGCTGAAACAGTTGAAAACATTATACACTAGATTTTAAAGAGATTAACCCTTAAACTCCCACACGTACCAAACTCTCAGCAGTTCACACTCATGTGATCACCTCCAGCCTTGGCACTCCCAGTCCCCTTGAAGGTCGACAGGTCAAAGGTCCACAGGTCAAACTCCACCAGTGGGTCTCCCCGGCTCCATTTTGCTCCTTCCCCATTTTCCGCTCCAATGTGGGTCCCACTCCCACTGGGCCTTTTACTTTGAAGGCCTGTTGCCAGCGGCCCCCCGGCTGAGAGCCCCCGACCTGCCCACAGTGACCCCCAACCACAGTCCCTGCGTCCCGGGACTGACACGACAGAAGCTGGGCTCCCACTGAGCGGGAATGGGAACGGGAACGGGAATGGGAACGGGAATGGGAAGAGGCTTTCGGTTTCTCAGGTGCTTTAAGCCCTTTGAAAAATATGAACAAGGAAATTTCAGAACCTTCGAGCCCGTTCCTGCCCCTGGGAAATGGCTTTTGGTGAAGTGGAATCCCCACAGGGTTCATCCAGAATGGGAAGCTCTGCATTGTTCACTGTTCCAAACATATTGGGTGTCAGGTTTGGCTCAGTAGCAGCACTCTCACCTCTGAGTCACGTCATCGGGTCAAGAACAACTCCACAGACATGAACACACAATCGAGGCTCACACTCCAAATGCAGAACGGAGGGTCAGTACTGAGGGAGCGCTGCACTGTGAGAGGGTCAGTACTGAGGGAGCGCTGCACTGTTGGAGGGTCAGTACTGAGGGAGCGCTGCACTGTCAGAGGGTCAGAACTGAGGGAGTGCTGCACTGTCGGAGGGTCAGTACTGAGGGAGCGCTGCACTGTCGGACGGTCAGTACTGAGGGAGCGCTGCACTGTCGGAGGGTCAGTACTGAGGGAGCGCTGCACTGTCGGAGGGTCAGTACTGAGGGAGTGCTGCACTGTCGGAGGGTCAGTACTGAGGGAGCGCTGCACTGTCGGAGGGTCAGTACTGAGGGAGTGCTGCACTGTCAGAGGGTCAGTACTGAGGGAGCGCTGCACTGTCGGAGGGGCAGTAATAAGGGAGTGCTGCACTGTCGGAGGGTCAGTACTGAGGGAGAGCAGCACTGTCAGAGGGTCAGTCGTGGGGGAGCGCCGCACTGTCGGAGGGTCAGTATTGAGGGAACGCTGCACTGTCGGAGGGTCAGTACTGAGGGAGTGCTGCACTGTCGGAGGGTCAGTACTGAGGGAGTGCTGCACTGTCAGAGGGTCAGTACTGAGGGAGTGCTGCACTGTCGGAGGGTCAGTACTGAGGGAGTGCTGCACTGTCGGAGGGTCAGTACTGAGGGAGCGCTGCACTGTCAGAGGGTCAGTACTGAGGGAGTGCTGCACTGTCGGAGGTGCCGTCTTTCAGATAAGATGTTCGAACCGCGGCCTTACCTCCTGCTCAGTTGGACGTAACAGATCCTACAGCAGTACTCACGGAAGAGGAGGGAGTTCTGGCCAACATTTCTCTCTCAACTGTGTGCAGGAGGCCATACCCAGCACACAGGATCTCCAGACTCAGTCACCTTCGAGGGTCTCTCTGAGGAGCACTTCTGGGGGAGGCAGTGTTCCAGCCAGCCTGTCTCAGACCTCTGCAGCCTCTTGCAACACAACCTGCTGGCTGCTCGACCAGGGAGGGCCTGACATGCCGGTGGTCTGAGAGTCACCACAGGCCTGAATGTTTACACCAGTGGCTCCTTTCACGCTGCGAGAGGGGCCATCGGCCACGTCTCCCAGTCTGCAGTTCACAGCTGCGTTAAGCAGGTGAC
Organism: Heptranchias perlo; assembly: GCF_035084215.1. Classification (NCBI taxonomy): domain Eukaryota; kingdom Metazoa; phylum Chordata; class Chondrichthyes; order Hexanchiformes; family Hexanchidae; genus Heptranchias; species Heptranchias perlo. The sequence goes on along the minus strand of NC_090348.1, from coordinate 48,485,256 downwards.
TGACCCCCTCTTTGCCGGGGCTGAGCAGGACATCAGCTCCGCCACTGACCTCAGCAGTGACCGGGACCGAGCTTTGCAGCAGTGGCCGGCTTCCCTCGTGTGCAGAGTGGGATTGACTGTCGACACGTGGCCATTGGGAAAGCAGCAACATTCGGCAACAGAGAGGACAAGGTGAGAAAGGCAGGGAGCTGCCCTTCGACTCATGTCCGCAGCCCCACACACTCATCTCATGCTCAGCTCACCTCTCCTCACACACTCACCGCACACACTCACCGCACACACTCATCTCATGCTCAGCTCACCTCTCCTCACACACTCACCGCACACACTCACCGCACACACTCATCTCATGCTCAGCTCACCTCTCCTCACACACTCACCGCACACACTCACCTCACACACTCACCGCACACACTCATCTCATGCTCAGCTCACCTCTCCTCACACACTCACCGCACACACTCACCGCACACACTCACCTCACACACTCATCTCATGCTCAGCTCACCTCTCCTCACACACTCACCTCACACACTCATCTCATGCTCAGCTCACCTCTCCTCACACACTCACCGCACACACTCATCTCATGCACAGCTCACCTCTCCTCGCACACTCACCGCACACACTCACCTCACACACTCACCGCACCTCACACACTCACCTCACACACTCACCTCACACACTCATCTCATGCTCAGCTCACCTATCCTCACACACTCACCGCACACACTCACCTCACACACTCACCGCACACACTCATCTCATGCTCAGCTCACCTGTCCTCACACACTCACCTCACACACTCACCTGTGCTCACACACTCATCTCACACAATCACCTCACACACTCACCTCACACACTCACCTCTCCTCACACACTCACCTCACACTCACCTCACACACTCACCGCACACACTCACCTCACACACTCATCTCATGCTCAGCTCACCTCTCCTCACACACTCACCGCACACACTCACCGCACACACTCATCTCATGCTCAGCTCACCTCTCCTCACACACTCACCGCACACACTCACCGCACACATTCATCTCATGCTCAGCTCACCTCTCCTCACACACTCACCGCACACACTCACCGCACACACTCACCGCGCACACTCACCTCACACACTCACCTCTCCTCACACACTCACCCTCACACACTCACCTCACACACTCACCTCTCCTCACACACTCACCCTCACACACTCACCGCACACACTCACCTCACACACTCATCTCATGCTCAGCTCACCTCTCCTCACACACTCACCGCACACACTCACCGCACACACTCATCTCATGCTCAGCTCACCTCTCCTCACACACTCACCGCACACACTCACCGCACACACTCACCGCACACACTCATCTCATGCTCAGCTCACCTCTCCTCACACACTCACCGCACACACTCACCGCACACACTCATCTCATGCTCAGCTCACCTCTCCTCACACACTCACCGCACACACTCACCGCACACACTCATCTCATGCTCAGCTCACCTCTCCTCACACACTCACCGCACACACTCACCGCACACACTCATCTCATGCTCAGCTCACCTCTCCTCACACACTCACCGCACACACTCACCGCACACACTCATCTCATGCTCAGCTCACCTCTCCTCACACACTCACCGCACACACTCACCGCACACACTCATCTCATGCTCAGCTCACCTCTCCTCACACACTCACCGCACACACTCACCGCACACGCTCATCTCATGCTCAGCTCACCTCTCCTCACACACTCACCGCACACACTCACCTCACACACTCACCTCACACACTCACCGCACACACTCACCGCACACACTCATCTCATGCTCAGCTCACCTCTCCTCACACACTCACCGCACACTCACCTCACACACTCATCTCATGCTCAGCTCACCTCTCCTCACACACTCACCGCACACACTCACCGCACACACTCACCTCTCCTCACACACTCACCGCACACACTCACCTCACACACTCATCTCATGCTCAGCTCACCTCTCCTCACACACTCACCGCACACACTCACCGCACACACTCATCTCATGCTCAGCTCACCTCTCCTCACACACTCACCGCACACACTCACCTCACACACTCATCTCATGCTCAGCTCACCTCTCCTCACACACTCACCGCACACACTCACCGCACACACTCATCTCATGCTCAGCTCAACTCTCCTCACACACTCACCGCACACACTCACCGCACACACTCATCTCATGCTCAGCTCACCTCTCCTCACACACTCACCGCACACACTCACCGCACACGCTCATCTCATGCTCAGCTCACCTCTCCTCACACACTCACCGCACACACTCACCTCACACACTCACCTCACACACTCACCGCACACACTCACCGCACACACTCATCTCATGCTCAGCTCACCTCTCCTCACACACTCACCGCACACTCACCTCACACACTCATCTCATGCTCAGCTCACCTCTCCTCACACACTCACCGCACACACTCACCGCACACACTCACCTCTCCTCACACACTCACCGCACACACTCACCTCACACACTCATCTCATGCTCAGCTCACCTCTCCTCACACACTCACCGCACACACTCACCGCACACACTCATCTCATGCTCAGCTCACCTCTCCTCACACACTCACCGCACACACTCACCTCACACACTCATCTCATGCTCAGCTCACCTCTCCTCACACACTCACCGCACACACTCACCTCACACGCTCATCTCATGCTCAGCTCACCTCTCCTCACACACTCACCTCACACACTCATCTCATGCTCAGCTCACCTCTCCTCACACACTCACCGCACACACTCACCGCACACACTCATCTCATGCTCAGCTCACCTCTCCTCACACACTCACCGCACACACTCACCTCACACACTCATCTCATGCTCAGCTCACCTCTCCTCACACACTCACCGCACACACTCACCGCACACACTCACCTCTCCTCACACACTCACCGCACACACTCACCTCACACACTCATCTCATGATCAGCTCACCTCTCCTCACACACTCACCGCACACACTCACCGCACACACTCATCTCATGCTCAGCTCACCTCTCCTCACACACTCACCGCACACACTCACCGCACACACTCACCTCACACACTCACCTCACCTCACACACTCACCTCACACACTCACCTCACCTCACACACTCTCCTCACACACTCACCGCACATACTCACCTCACACACTCACCGCACACACTCACCTCACACACTCACCTCACACACTCATCTCATGCTCAGCTCACCTCTCCTCACACACTCACCGCACACACTCACCTCCCCTCACACACTCACCGCACACACTCACCTCACACACTCATCTCATGCTCAGCTCACCTCTCCTCACACACTCACCGCACACACTCACCTCACACACTCACCTCACCTCACACACTCACCGCACACACTCACCTCACACACTCATCTCATGCTCAGCTCACCTCTCCTCACACACTCACCGCACACACTCACCTCATCTCACACACTCAACTCACACACTCACCTCTCCTCACACACTCACCTCACACACTCACCTCACGCACTTAACTCACCTCACACACTCACCGCACACACTCACCTCATCTCACACACTCAACTCACACACTCACCTCTCCTCACACACTCACCGCACACACTCACCCCACACACTCACCTCACACACTCACCTCACACACTCACCTCTCCTCACACACTCACCTCACTCACTCACCTCACACACTCACCTCTCCTAACAAACTCACCTCTCCTCACACACTCACCTCACACACTCACCTCTCCTCACAGACTCACCTCACACACTCACCTCTCCTCACACACTCACCGCACACACTCAACTCACACACTCACCTAACCTCACAAACTCACCTCTCCTCACACACTCACCTCACTCACTCACCTCACACACTCACCTCTCCTCACACACTCACCTCACTCACTCACCTCTCCTCACACACTCACCTCACACACTCACCTCTCCTCACACACTCACCTCACTCACTCACCTCTCCTCACACACTCACCTCACACACTCACCTAACACACTCACCTCACACACTCACCTCTCCTCACACACTCACCTCACACACTCACCTCACGCACTCACCTCTCTTCACACACTCACCTCACACACTCACCTCTCCTCACACACTCACCTCACACACTCACCTAAAACACTCACTTCTTCTCACACACTCACCTCACACACTCACCTCACACACTCACCTCTCCTCACACACTCACCTCACACACTCTCCTCACACACTCACCTCTCCTCACACACACACTTCACACACACACCTCCCCTCACACACTCATCTCACACACTCACCACTCCTCACACACTCACCTCCACTCACACACTCATCTCACACACTCACCTCTCCTCACACACTCACCTCACACACTCACCTCTCCACACACACTCACCTCACACACTCACCTCACACACTCACCTCTCCACACACACTCACCGAACATACTCACCACACACGAACCTCACACACTCACCTCTCCTCACACACTCAGCTCACACACTCTCCTCTGCTTACACACTCACCTCACAATCTCACCTCACACACTCACCTCACACACACACCTCACACTCAGCTCACACACTCACCTCTCCTCACACACTCACCTCACACACTCACCTCTCCTCACACACTCAGCTCACACACTCGCCTCTGCTTACACACTCACCTCACAATCTCACCTCACACACTCACCTCACACACACACCTCACACTCAGCTCACACACTCACCTCTCCTCACACACTCACCTCTCCTCACACACTCTCCTCACACAATCAGCTCACACACTCACCTCCCCTCACACACTCATCTCACACACTCACCTCTCCTCACACAGTCACCTCTCCTCACACACTCACCTCACACACTCAACTCTCCTCACACACTCACCTCACACACTCACCTCTCCTCACACACTCACCTCACCTCACACACTCACCTCACCTCACACACTCACCTCACACACTCACCTAACCTCACACTCTCACCTCACACACTCACCTCAAACCCTCACCTCACACACTCAACTCTCCTCACACACTCACCTCACACACTCACCTCTCCTCACACACTCACCTCACACACTCAACTCACCTCACACACTCAACTCACACACTCACCTCTCCGCACAAACTCACCTCACATATTCACCTCTCCTCACACACTCACCTCTCCTCACACACTCACCTCACACACTCACCTCTCCGCACAAACTCACCTCACATATTCACCTCTCCTCACACACTCACCTCTCCTCACACACTCACCTCACACACTCACCTCTCCGCACAAACTCACCTCACATATTCACCTCTACTCACACACTCACCTCTGCTCACGCACTCACCTCACACACTCAACTCACACACTCACCTCACCTCACACACTCAACTCACACACTCACCTCTCCTCACACCCTCACCTCACACACTCACCTCCCCACACACACTCACCACACACATTCACCTCACACACTCACCTCTCCTCACAATCTCAGCTCTCACACTCGCCTCTGCTTACACACTCACCTCACACTCTCACCTCACACACTCACCTCACACACTCACCTCTCCTAACACACTCCCCTCACACACTCAACTCACTTCACACACTCACCTCACACACTCACCTCACACACTCACCTCTCCTCACACACTCACCGCACACACTCACCTCACACACTCACCTCACCTCACACACTCACCTCACACACTCACCTCACCTCACACACTCTCCTCACACACTCACCGCACATACTCACCTCACACACTCACCGCACACACTCATCTCACACTCGCCTCTGCTTACACACTCACCTCACACTCTCACCTCACACACTCACCTCACACACTCACCTCTCCTAACACACTCCCCTCACACACTCAACTCACTTCACACACTCACCTCACACACTCACCTCACACACTCACCTCTCCTCACACACTCACCGCACACACTCACCTCACACACTCACCTCACCTCACACACTCACCTCACACACTCACCTCACCTCACACACTCTCCTCACACACTCACCGCACATACTCTCCTCACACACTCACCGCACACACTCACCTCCCCTCACACACTCACTGCACACACTCACCTCACACACTCACCTCACACACTCATCTCATGCTCAGCTCACCTCTCCTCACACACTCACCGCACACACTCACCTCATCTCACACACTCAACTCACACACTCACCTCTCCTAACACATTCACCTCACACACTCACCTCACGCACTCACCTCACCTCACACACTCACCGCACACACTCACCTCATCTCACACACTCAACTCACACACTCACCCCTCCTCACACACTCACCGCACACACTCACCCCACACACTCACCTCACACACTCACCTCACACACTCACCTCTCCTCACACACTCACCTCACTCACACACCTCACACACTCACCTCTCCTAACAAACTCACCTCTCCTCACACACTCACCTCACACACTCACCTCTCCTCACAGACTCACCTCACACACTCACCTCTCCTCACACACTCACCGCACACACTCAACTCACACACTCACCTCACACACTCACCTAACCTCACAAACTCACCTCTCCTCACACACTCACCTCACTCACTCACCTCACAAACTCACCTCTCCTCACACACTCACCTCACTCACTCACCTCTCCTCACACACTCACCTCACACACTCACCTCTCCTCACACACTCACCTCACTCACTCACCTCTCCTCACACACTCACCTCACACACTCACCTAACACACTCACCTCACACACTCACCTCTCCTCACACACTCACCTCACACACTCACCTCACGCACTCACCTCTCTTCACACACTCACCTCACACACTCACCTCTCCTCACACACTCACCTCACACACACACACACCTCGCACATTCACCTCTCCTCGCACACTCACCTCACACACTCACCTAAAACACTCACTTCTTCTCACACACTCACCTCACACACTCACCTCTCCTCACACACACACCTCACACACACACCTCCCCTCACACACTCATCTCACACACTCACCACTCCTCACACACTTACCTCCACTCACACACTCATCTCACACACTCACCTCTCCTCACACACTCACCTCACACACTCACCTCTCCACACACACTCACCTCACACACTCACCTCACACACTCACCTCTCCACACACACTCAGCTCACACACTCACCTCTGCTTACACTCTCACCTCACTCTCACCTCACACACTCACCTCACACACTCACCTCTCCTCACACACTCACCTCACACACTCAACTCACCTCACACACTCAACTCACACACTCACCTCTCCGCACAAACTCACCTCACACACTCACCTCTCCGCACAAACTCACCTCACATATTCACCTCTCCTCACACACTCACCTCTCCTCACACACTCACCTCACACACTCACCTCTGCTCACGCACTCACCTCACACACTCAACTCACACACTCACCTCACCTCACACACTCACCTCACACACTCACCTCTCCTAACACACTCCCCTCACACACTCAACTCACTTCACACACTCACCTCACAAACTCACCTCTCCTAACACACTCACCTCATACATTCACCTCTCCTCACACACTCACCGCACACACTCACCTCACACACTCACCTCACACACTCATCTCATGCTCAGCTCACCTCTACTCACACACTCACCGCACACACTCACCTCACACACTCACCTCACCTCACACACTCACCGCACACACTCACCTCACTTCACACTCTCACCTCACACACTCACCTCACACACTCTCCTCTCCACACACACTCACCAAACATACTAACCTCACACCTCTCCTCACACACTCAGCTCACAAACTCACCTCACACACTCACCTCACCTCACACTCTCATCTCACACACTCAGCTCACAAACTCACCTCACACACTCACCTCACCTCACACTCTCATCTCACACACTCAGCTCACAAACTCACCTCACACACTCACCTCACCTCACACACTCACCTCACACACTCACCTCACACACTCTCCTCTCCTCACACACTCACCTCACACACTCACATCACACACTCACCTCACAACCTCATCTCACACGCTCACCTCCCCTCACACACTCACCTCACACACTCACATCACACACTCACCTCTCCACACACACTCACTTCACACACTCACCTCACACACTCACCTCACACACTCACTTCTCCTCACACACTCACCTCACACGCTCACCTCCCCTCACACACTCACCTCAAACACTCACCACTCCTTACACACTCACCTCTCCTCACACACTCACCTCACCTCATGCACTCACCTCTCCTCACACACTCATCTCACACACTCACCTCTCCTCACACACTCATCTCACACACTCACCTCTCCTCACACACTCACATCCCCTCACACACTCACCGCACACACTCACCTCACACACTCACCTCACACACTCATCTCATGCTCAGCTCACCTCTCCTCACACACTCACCGCACACACTCACCTCACACACTCACCTCACCTCACACACTCACCGCACACACTCACCTCACACACTCATCTCATGCTCAGCTCACCTCTCCTCACACACTCACCGCACACACTCACCTCATCTCACACACTCAACTCACACACTCACCTCTCCTCACACACTCACCTCACACACTCACCTCACGCACTCACCTCACCTCACACACTCACCGCACACACTCACCTCATCTCACACACTCAACTCACACACTCACCTCATCTCACACACTCACCTCACACACTCATCTCATGCTCAGCTCACCTCTCCTCACACACTCACCGCACACACTCACCTCATCTCACATACTCAACTCACACACTCACCTCTCCTCACACACTCACCTCACAGACTAACCTCACACACTCACCTCTCCTCACACACTCACCTCACTCACTCACCTCACACACTCACCTCTCCTAACAAACTCACCTCTCCTCACACACTCATCTCACACACTCACCTCTCCTCACAGACTCACCTCACACACTCACCTCTCCTCACACACTCATCTCACACACTCACCTCCCCTCACACACTCACCTCACACACTCACCTCTCCTCACACCCTCACCTCACACACTCACCTCTCCTCACAGACTCATCTCACACACTCACCTCTCCTCACACACTCACCTCACACACTCACCTCTCCTCACACACTCATCTCACACACTCACCTCCCCTCACACACTCACCTCACACACTCACCACTCCTCACACACTCACTTCTCCTCACACACTCACCTCACAAACTCACCTCTCATCACACACTCAACTCTCCTCACACACTCACCTCACACATTCACCTCACACACTCACCTCTCCACACACACTCACTTCACACACTCACCGCACACACTCACCTCTCCACACACACTCACTTCACACACTCACCTCACACACTCACCTCACACACTCACCTCTCCTCACACACTCACCTCTCCTCACACACTCACCTCCCATCACACACTCACCTCACACACTCACCTCACACACTCACCTCACACACTCACCTCTCCTCAAACACTTATTTCACACACTCACCTCACACACTCACCTCCCCTCACACACTCACCTCACACACTCACCTCCCCTCACACACTCACGTCAAACACTCACCTCACACACTCACCTCTCCTCACACACTCACCTCCCCTCACACACTCACCTCATCTCACACACTCACCTTTCCACAAACACTCACTTCACACACTCACCTCACACACTCAACTATCCACACAGACTCACCTCACACACTCACCTCACACACTCACCTCACACACTCACATCCCCTCACACACTCACCTCACACACTCACCACTCCTCACACACTCACTTCTCCTCACACACTCATCTCACAGACTCACCTCACACACTCACATCACACACTCACCTCACAACCTCATCTCACACGCTCACCTCCCCTCACACACTCACCTCACACACTCACATCACACACTCACCTCTCCACACACACTCACTTCACACACTCACCTCACACACTCACCTCACACACTCACTTCTCCTCACACACTCACCTCACACGCTCACCTCCCCTCACACACTCACCTCAAACACTCACCACTCCTTACACACTCACCTCTCCTCACACACTCACCTCACCTCATGCACTCACCTCTCCTCACACACTCATCTCACACACTCACCTCTCCTCACACACTCATCTCACACACTCACCTCTCCTCACACACTCACATCCCCTCACACACTCACCGCACACACTCACCTCACACACTCACCTCACACACTCATCTCATGCTCAGCTCACCTCTCCTCACACACTCACCGCACACACTCACCTCACACACTCACCTCACCTCACACACTCACCGCACACACTCACCTCACACACTCATCTCATGCTCAGCTCACCTCTCCTCACACACTCACCGCACACACTCACCTCATCTCACACACTCAACTCACACACTCACCTCTCCTCACACACTCACCTCACACACTCACCTCACGCACTCACCTCACCTCACACACTCACCGCACACACTCACCTCATCTCACACACTCAACTCACACACTCACCTCATCTCACACACTCACCTCACACACTCATCTCATGCTCAGCTCACCTCTCCTCACACACTCACCGCACACACTCACCTCATCTCACATACTCAACTCACACACTCACCTCTCCTCACACACTCACCTCACAGACTAACCTCACACACTCACCTCTCCTCACACACTCACCTCACTCACTCACCTCACACACTCACCTCTCCTAACAAACTCACCTCTCCTCACACACTCATCTCACACACTCACCTCTCCTCACAGACTCACCTCACACACTCACCTCTCCTCACACACTCATCTCACACACTCACCTCCCCTCACACACTCACCTCACACACTCACCTCTCCTCACACCCTCACCTCACACACTCACCTCTCCTCACAGACTCATCTCACACACTCACCTCTCCTCACACACTCACCTCACACACTCACCTCTCCTCACACACTCATCTCACACACTCACCTCCCCTCACACACTCACCTCACACACTCACCACTCCTCACACACTCACTTCTCCTCACACACTCACCTCACAAACTCACCTCTCATCACACACTCAACTCTCCTCACACACTCACCTCACACATTCACCTCACACACTCACCTCTCCACACACACTCACTTCACACACTCACCGCACACACTCACCTCTCCACACACACTCACTTCACACACTCACCTCACACACTCACCTCACACACTCACCTCTCCTCACACACTCACCTCTCCTCACACACTCACCTCCCATCACACACTCACCTCACACACTCACCTCACACACTCACCTCACACACTCACCTCTCCTCAAACACTTATTTCACACACTCACCTCACACACTCACCTCCCCTCACACACTCACCTCACACACTCACCTCCCCTCACACACTCACGTCAAACACTCACCTCACACACTCACCTCTCCTCACACACTCACCTCCCCTCACACACTCACCTCATCTCACACACTCACCTTTCCACAAACACTCACTTCACACACTCACCTCACACACTCAACTATCCACACAGACTCACCTCACACACTCACCTCACACACTCACCTCACACACTCACATCCCCTCACACACTCACCTCACACACTCACCACTCCTCACACACTCACTTCTCCTCACACACTCATCTCACAGACTCACCTCACACACTCACCTCACACACTCACCTCTCCACACACACTCACTTCACACACTCACCTCACACACTCACCTCACACACTCACTTCTCCTCACACACTCACCTCACACACTCACTTCTCCTCACACACTCACCTCACACACTCACCTCCCCTCACACACTCACTTCACACACTCACTTCACACACTCACCTCACCTCACACACTCACCTCACACACTCACCTCACTTCACACTCTCACCTCACACACTCACCTCACACACTCTCCTCTCCACACACACTCACCAAACATACTAACCTCACACCTCTCCTCACACACTCAGCTCACAAACTCACCTCACACACTCACCTCACCTCACACTCTCACCTCACACACTCAGCTCACAAACTCACCTCACACACTCACCTCACCTCACACTCTCATCTCACACACTCAGCTCACAAACTCACCTCACACACTCACCTCACCTCACACACTCACCTCACACACTCACCTCACACACTCTCCTCTCCTCACACACTCACCTCACACACTCACATCACACACTCACCTCTCATCACACACTCACCTCACAACCTCATCTCACACGCTCACCTCCCCTCACACACTCACCTCACACACTCACATCACACACTCACCTCTCCACACACACTCACTTCACACACTCACCTCACACACTCACCTCACACACTCACTTCTCCTCACACACTCACCTCACACACTCACCTCCCCTCACACACTCACCTCACACACTCACATCACACACTCACCTCTCCACACACACTCACTTCACACACTCACCTCACACACTCACCTCACACACTCACTTCTCCTCACACACTCACCTCACACACTCACTTCTCCTCACACACTCACCTCACACACTCACCTCCCCTCACACACTCACCTCAAACACTCACCTCCCCTCACACACTCACCTCAAACACTCACCACTCCTTACACACTCACCTCTCCTCACACACTCACCTCACCTCATGCACTCACCTCTCCTCACACACTCATCTCACTCACTCACCTCTCCTCACACACTCATCTCACACACTCACCTCTCCTCACACACTCACTTCTCCTCACACACTCACCTCACACACTCACATCCCCTCACACACTCACCTCACGCACTCACCTCACCTCACACACTCACCGCACACACTCACCTCATCTCACACACTCAACTCACACACTCACCTCATCTCACACACTCACCTCACACACTCATCTCATGCTCAGCTCACCTCTCCTCACACACTCACCGCACACACTCACCTCATCTCACATACTCAACTCACACACTCACCTCTGCTCACACACTCACAATGAGAATCCCTACGTGGTCAGTTTTCGGTAAAATATTAAGATGCCTACGTGGCAAAGAAGCAGAATGCAAAATGGTTAGAAAGGGTTAATTAGTTAGTAACTGAGATTGGTACAAGTGGCCTGGCCTCCTGCTGGGCCATATGTTTGCTTAGTCAGCAGGCCTGCATGGTCTTATCAATGATAGGTCTTTGATGTGAGTCAAGGACTGGTCTGAATGTCTCCATGTTTATGGCAGATCAATATAGGGAACGAGCTTAGCCAAAGTTGAAAGACATTCCAGGTTGGGAGATAAGGAACAGAAGGAACAGGGAAGAACATTCCAAGTTGGAAGGTGAGGAAGTTATCCCCTTTGATGTCTAACAGCAGCATGATCAGCACATGGACGATTTATGATTGGCCGGAAATAATGTAACCTCGCATGGCAACCTGTGCCCGGCTTATGATTGGTGTTGACCCTCGTTAAGTATGTTCCAATTGGTGTTGACCCTCGTTAAGTATGTTCCAACCCCTATTCATCTGTATAAAAACGTGTGGATTTCTGTATGTTTCTTGTTCTTGCTCTGCCAGCATAGAGGGACTCTATCAGGAGTCCAAATCAATGCTGCAGACTGAGAACCCTGCTATTAAAGATGTGTTGAATTTTAAAATGTATTCGACTTCAGTTTTTACTGAACCAGACTGAGGGGAAAGAATCCGGATCGTCAACCTCACACACTCACCTCTCCTCACACACTCACCTCACACACTCACCTCTCCTCACAGACTCACCTCACACACTCACCTCTCCTCACACACTAATCTCACACACTCACCTCCCCTCACACACTCACCTCACACACTCACCTCCCCTCACACACTCACCTCACACACTCACCTCTCCTCACACACTCACCTCACACACTCACCTCTCCTCACAGACTCACCTCACACACTCACCTCTCCTCACACACTAATCTCACACACTCACCTCCCCTCACACACTCACCTCACACACTCACCTCCCCTCACACACTCACCTCACACACTCACCTCTCCTCACACACTCACCTCACACACTCACCTCTCCTCACAGACTCACCTCACACACTCACCTCTCCTCACACACTAATCTCACACACTCACCTCCCCTCACACACTCACCTCACACACTCACCTCCCCTCACACACTCACCTCACACACTCACCTCTCCTCACACACTCACCTCACACACTCACCTCTCCTCACACACTAATCTCACACACTCACCTCCCCTCACACACTCACCTCACACACTCACCTCTCCTCACACACTCACCTCACACACTCACCTCTCCTCACACACTCATCTCACACACTCACCTCCCCTCACACACTCACCTCACACACTCACCTCTCCTCACACACTCACCTCACACACTCACCTCCCCTCACACACTCACCTCACACACTCACCTCTCCTCACACACTCACCTCACACACTCACCTCCCCTCACACACTCACCTCACACACTCACCTCTCCTCACACACTAATCTCACACACTCACCTCCCCTCACACACTCACCTCACACACTCACCTCTCCTCACAGACTCACCTCACACACTCACCTCTCCTCACACACTAATCTCACACACTCACCTCCCCTCACACACTCACCTCACACACTCACCTCTCCTCACACACTCACCTCACACACTCACCTCTCCTCACACACTCATCTCACACACTCACCTCCTCTCACACACTCACCTCACACACTCACCTCTCCTCACACACTCACCTCACACACTCACCACTCCTCACACACTCACCTCTCCTCACACACTCATCTCACACACTCACCTCCCCTCACACACTCACCTCACACACTCACCTCTCCTCACACACTCACCTCACACACTCACCTCTCCTCACACACTCATCTCACACACTCACCTCTCCTCACACACTCACCTCACACACTCACCACTCCTCACACACTCACCTCTCCTCACACACTAATCTCACACACTCACCTCCCCTCACACACTCACCTCACACACTCACCTCTCCTCACACACTCACCTCACACACTCAACTCTCCTCACACACTCACCTCACACACTCATCTCACACACTCACCTCCCCTCACACACTCACCTCACACATTCACCTCACACACTCACCTCTCCACACACACTCACTTCACACACTCACCGCACACACACACCTCTCCACACACACTCACTTCACACACTCACCTCACACACTCACCTCACACACTCACCTCTCCTCACACACTCACCTCTCCTCACACACTCACCTCCCATCACACACTCACCTCACACACTCACCTCACACACTCACCTCACACACTCACCTCTCCTCAAACACTTATTTCACACACTCACCTCACACACTCACCTCCCCTCACACACTCACCTCACACACTCACCTCCCCTCATACACTCACGTCAAACACTCACCTCACACACTCACCTCTCCTCACACACTCACCTCCCCTCACACACTCACCTCACACACTCACTTCACACACTCACCTCACACACTCACCTCTCCTCACACACTCCAGGAAGCTGTGGAAGCTACATCATTAAATAAATTTAAAACAGAAATAGACAGTTTCACAGAAAATTGGACATGAATTTATATTTGAGGTTAGGATCAGATCAGCCATGATCTTATTGAATGGCGGAGCAGGCTCGAGGGGCCGATTGGCCCACTCCTGCTCCTATTTCTTATGTTCTTATGTAAATAACCTTTGCAAATTTGAGGGAAGATTATCAGGGACACATCGGGAGGATTATCAGGGGCACAGAGTGAGGATTATCAGGGGCACAGAGTGAGGATTATCAGGGACAGAGAGTGAGGATTATCAGGGACACAGAGTGAGGATTATCAGGGACACAGAGTGAGGATTATCAGGGACAGAGAGTGAGGATTATCAGGGACAGAGTGAGGATTATCAGAGACACAGAGTGAGGATTATCAGGGACACAGAGTGAGGATTATCAGGGACAGAGAGTGAGGATTATCAGGGACACAGAGTGAGGATTATCAGGGACAGAGTGAGGATTATCAGGGACAGAGTGAGGATTATCAGGGACAGAGTGAGGATTATCAGGACACAGAGTGAGGATTATCAGGGACAGAGAGTGAGGATTATCAGGGACACAGAGTGAGGATTATCAGGGACAGAGTGAGGATTATCAGGGACAGAGTGAGGATTATCAGGGACAGAGTGAGGATTATCAGGACACAGAGTGAGGATTATCAGGGACAGAGTGTGAGGATTATCAGGGACAGAGAGTGAGGATTATCAGGGGCACAGAGTGAGGATTATCAGGGACACAGAGTGAGGATTATCAGGGACAGAGTGAGGATTATCAGGGACAGAGTGAGGATTATCAGGGACAGAGAGTGAGGATTATCAGGGGCATAGAGTGAGGATTATCAGGGACACAGAGTGAGGATTATCAGGGGCACAGAGTGAGGATTATCAGGGACACAGAGTGAGGATTATCAGGGGCACAGAGTGAGGATTATCAGGGACAGAGTGAGGATTATCAGGGACAGAGAGTGAGGATTATCAGGGACAGAGTGAGGATTATCAGGGACAGAGTGAGGATTATCAGGGACACAGAGTGAGGATTATCAGGGACAGAGAGTGAGGATTATCAGGGACAGAGTGAGGATTATCAGGGACAGAGTGAGGATTATCAGGGACAGAGAGTGAGGATTATCAGGGACAGAGAGTGAGGATTATCAGGGACAGAGTGAGGATTATCAGGGACACAGAGTGAGGATTATCAGGGACAGAGAGTGAGGATTATCAGGGACACAGAGTGAGGATTATCAGGGACAGAGTGTGAGGATTATCAGGGACAGAGTGAGGATTATCAGGGACACAGAGTGAGGATTATCAGGGACACAGAGTAAGGATTATCAGGGAGAGAGTGAGGATTATCAGGGACACAGAGTGAGGATTATCAGGGACACAGAGTGAGGATTATCAGGGACAGAGTGAGGATTATCAGGGACACAGAGTGAGGATTATCAGGGAGAGAGAGTGAGGATTATCAGGGAGAGAGTGAGGATTATCAGATACAGAGTGAGGATTATCAGGGACCCTCCTCCTCCAGAATGCCCTGCAGCCGCTCTGTTACATCCTTGACCCTCGCACCAGGGAGGCAACCTACCATCCTGGAGTCACGTTTGCAGCCGCAGAAATACCTATCTATTCCCCTTACAATTGAATCCCCTATCAATTGAGGAAGGACAGGCAAAAAGGGAAAGGAGGTGGGGCAGCATTGTTCGTAAAGGAGGAAATCAATGCAATAGTGAGGAAGGATATTGGCTCGGAAAATCACAATGTGGAATCTGTACGGGTGGAGCTAAGAAACACCAAGAGGCAGAAAACTTTGGTGGGGGTTGTCTACAGGCCCCCAAACAGTAGTGGAGATATAGGGGAGGGCATTAAACAGGAAATTAGAGACGCATGCAAGAAGGGTACAACTATAATCATGGGTGACTTTAATCTACATACAGATTGGTCAAACCAAATTAGCAATAATACTGTGGGGGAGGAATTCCTGGAGTGTGTATGTGATTGTTTTCTAGACCAATACGTTGAGGAACCAACGAGAGAACAGGCGATCCTAGACTGGGTATTGTGCAATGAGAAAGGATTAATTCACAATGTTACCAGGGCTGGAGCGCTTCAGCTATGAAGAGAGACTGGGAAGATTGGGTTTGTTTTCCTTGGAGCAGAGGAGGCTGAGGGGGGACTTGATTGAGGTGTACAAAATTATGAGGGGCGCAGATAGGATGGATACTAAGGAGCTTTTTCCCTTCGTTAAGGGTTCTATAACAAGGGGACATAGATTCAAGGTAAAAGGCGGGAGGTTTAGAGGGGATTTGAGAAAGAACTTTTTCACCCAGAGGGTGGTTGGAGTCTGGAACTCACTGCCTGAAAGGGTTGTGGAGGCAAGAACCCTCACAACATTCAAGAAGCATTTGGATGAGCACTTGAAATGCCATAGCATACAAGGCTACGGACCAAATGCTGGAATATGGGATTAGAGTAGACAGGGCTTGATGGCCGGCGTGGACACGATGGGCCGAAGGGCCTCTATCCGTGCCGTATAACTCTATGACTCTATGACTCTAATCTTGTTGTGTGATGTCCCTTAGGGAAGAGCGACCATAACATGATAGAATTCCTCATTCAGATGGAGAATGAAATAATTGAATCCGAAACTAGAGTCCTGAATCTAAATAAAGGAAATTATGAAAGTATGAGGTGTGAGTTGGCTATGATAGATTGGGGAACTTTACTAAAAGGGATGATGGTGGATAGGCAATGGCTAATATTTAAAGAGCAGGAATTACAGCAATTATTCATTCCTGTCTGGCACAAAAATAAAACAGGAAAGGTGGCTCAACCGTGGCTTACAAAAGAAATTAGGGATAGTATTAGATTCAAAGAGGAGACATATAAAATTGCCAGAAAAAGCAGCAAGCCTGAGGATTGGGAGCAGTTCAGAATTCAGCAAAGGAGGACAAAGAGATTGATTAAGAGGGGAAAAATAGAGTATGAGAGTAAACTAGCAGGGAACATAAAAACTGACTGTAAAAGCTTCTATAAATATGTCAAGAGAAAAAGATTAGTGAAGACAAATGTAGGTCCCGTACAGTCAGAAATGGGGGAAATTATAATGGGGAACAGAGAAATGGCAGAACAATTAAACACATACTTTGGTTCTGTCTTCACAAAGGACACAAATAACCTGCCAGAAATGTTAGGGAACCAAGGGTCCAGTGAGAGGGAGGAACTGAAGGAAACCAGTACTCATAAAAAAAATAGTGCTAGGGAAATTAATGGGGCTAAAGGCTGACAAATCCCCAGGGCCTGATAATCTACATCCCAGAGTAATAAAGGAAGTGGCCCTGGAAATAGTGGATGTATTGGGGATCATCTTCCAAAATTCTATAGACTCTGGAACAGTTCCTACAGATTGGAGGGTGGCAAATGTAACCCCACTATTTAAAAAAGGAGGGAGAGAAAAAACAGGGAATTACAGACCAGTTAGCCTAACATCAGTAGTGGGGAAAATGCTAGAGTCTATTATAAAGGATGTGATAACAGAACACTTGGAAGGCATTAACGGGATTGGACAAAGTCAGCATGGGTTTATGAAAGGGAAATCATGCTTAACAAATCTACTGGAGTATTTTGAGGATGTAACTCGTAGAATAGATAGGGGAGAACCAGTGGATGTGGTGTATTTGGATTTTCAGAAGGCTTTTGATAAGATCCCACACAAGAGGTTAGTGTGTAAAATTAAAGCACATGGGATTGGGGGGAATATACTGGCATGGATTGAGAATTGGTTGACAGACAGGAAAGAGAGAGTGGGAATAAACGGGTCTTTTTCCAGGTGGCAGGCAGTGACTAGTGGGGTACCGCAGGGATCAGTGCTTGGGCCCCAGCTATTCACAATATATATCAATGATTTGGATGTGGGAACTAAATGTAACATTTCCAAGTTTGCAGACGACACAAAGCTGGGGTGGAATGTGAGCTATGAGGAGGATGCAAAGAGGCTCCAATGTGATTTAGACAAGTTGGGTGAGTGGGCAAGAACATGGCAGATGCAGTATAACGTGGATAAATGTGAGGTTATCCACTTTGGTTGTAAAAACAGAAAGGCAGATTATTATCTGAGTGGTGATAGATTGGGAAAAGGGGAGGTGCAACGAGACCTGGGTGTCCTTGTACACCAGTCGCTGAAAGCGAGCATTCAGGTGCAGCAAGCAGTTAGGAAGGCGAATGGTACATTGGCCTTCATTGCAAGAGGATTTGAGTACAGGAGCAGGGATGTCTTACTGCAGTTGTACAGGGCCTTGGTGAGACCACATCTGGAGTATTGTGTGCAGTTTTGGTCTCTTTATCTGAGGAAGGATGTCCTTGCCATGGAGGGAGTGCAACGAAGGTTTACCAGATTGATTCCTGGGATGGCAGGACTGACGTATGAGGAGAGATTGGGTCGACTAGGCCTATATTCACTAGAGTTTAGAAGAATGAGAGGTGATCTCATCGAAACATATTAAATTCTAACAGGACTAGACAGATTAGATGCAGGGAGGATGTTCCCGATGGATGGGGAGTCCAGAACCAGGGGTCACAGTCTCAGGATACGGGGTATGCCATTTAGAACCGAGATGAGGAGAAATGTCTTCACTCAGAGGGTGGTGAACCTGTGGAATTCTCTACCACAGAAGGCAGTGGAGGCCAAGTCATTAGATGTATTCAAGAAGGAGATCGATATATTTCTTAATGCTAAAGGGATCAAGGGATATGGGGAAAAAGCGGGAACAGGGTACTGAGTTAGATGATCAGCCATGATCATTTTGAATGGCGGAGCAGGCCCGAAGGGCCGAATGGCCTACTCTTGCTCCTATTTTCTGTGTTTCTATGAAAGGGAGCGTGCAGTGGAGAGAACGGGCGGTGGAGGGAAGGTGTGGAAGGAGGGAGCGGGGGGAAGGAGGGAGATGGGGTAGGAGGGAGGGGGGAAAGGAGGGAGGGGGAAAGGAGGGAGAGGGGGGAAAGAAGGGAGAGGGTGGAAGGAGGGAGAGGGGGGATGGAGCTAGGGTGGGAAGGAGGGAGAATGGGGGAAGGAGGGAGGGGTAGAAGGAGGACGAGGGTGGGGAAGGAGGGGGTGGAGGGTGGGGGGTGGAGGGAGAGGGATGGAGGGAGAGGAGGGTGAGGGGTGGAGGGAGTGTAGGGAGAGGGGTGGAGGGGGTGGAGGGAGAGTGGTGGATGGGGTGGAGGGTGAGGGATGGAGGGAGGGGCATGGAGGGAGAGGGACAGAGGGAGTGGGACGGCAGGAGATGAATGGAGGATGACGGAGGGATGGGATGGAGGGGGAGGGATGGAGGGAGGGGGTGGAGGGGGAGGGATGGAGGGAGGGGGTGGAGGGGTCTGATGGAGGGAGGGGGTGGAGGATGAGGGATGGAGGGAGGGGGTGGAGCGTGAGGGACGGAGGGAGGGGGTGGAGGGTGAGGGATGGAGGGAGGGGGTGGATGGGGAGGGATGGAGGTAGGGGGTGGAGGGGGTGTGGTGGATGGAGGGGGTGGAGGGGAGGGACTGAGGGGGGGGGTGGAGGGTGAGGGACGGAGGGAGGGGGTGGAGGGGGAGGGAGGGAGGGAGGGGGGTGGAGGTGTGAGGGACGGATGGAGAGGGTGGAGGGTGAGGGACGGAGGGAGGTGGTGGAGGGTGAGGGACGGAGGGAGGGGGTGGAGGGTGAGGGACGGAGGGAGGGGGTGGAGGGTGAGGGACGGAGGGAGGGTGTGGAGGACGAGGGCCGGAGGGAGGGGGTGGAGGGGGAGGGAGGGAGGGAGGGGGTGGAGGGTGAGGGACGGATGGAGGGGGTGGAGGGTGAGGGACGGAGGGAGGGGGTGGAGGGTGAGGGACGGAGGGAGGGGGTGGAGGGGGAGGGCCGGAGGGAGGGGGTGGAGGACGAGGGCCGGAGGGAGGGGGTGGAGGGGGAGGGAGGGAGGGAGGGGGTGGAGGGTGAGGGATGGAGGGAGGGGGTGGAGGACGAGGGCCGGAGGGAGGGGGTGGAGGACGAGGGCCGGATGGAGAGGGTGGAGGGTGAGGGACGGAGGGAGGGGGTGGAGGGGGAGGGGACGGAGGGAGGGGGTGGAGGGTGAGGGACGGAGGGAGGGGGTGGACGGGGAGGGCCGGAGGGAGGGGGTGGAGGACGAGGGCCGGATGGAGAGGGTGGAGGGTGAGGGACGGAGGGAGGGGGTGGAGGGGGAGGGAGGGAGGGAGGGGGTGGAGGGGGAGGGCCGGAGGGAGGGGGTGGAGGGGGAGGGAGGGAGGGAGGGGGTGGAGGGTGAGGGACGGATGGAGAGGGTGGAGGGTGAGGGACGGAGGGAGGGGGTGGAGGGGGAGGGTTACGAGCGGTTCCCTTTCGCCGGGGCTCCGGGCGTTCTGTAAACAAAAAGCAAGACTAATTAATTACAAATTAATCAGAAATCAAGCTGAAACCATCTCCTAAATATAATCTAGATCTCCAGTAATTGTATTATATCTAGAATTAAATTACTACTAACCCATAAATAAATAAATCCATTTTTAAACACTGGAAATGGCAGTGCAGGCTGTGTGTCGGGACTGTAATATGTGGGAGTTTGTGGACAGCGAGACTGTCCTGGATTCCCACATCTGCAGTAAATGTCTCTGGCTTGAGACAGTCCGGCTCAGTCTTTGAGCTGGAGTGCGAGTTAGAGACACACCAACACATTCAGGAGGGGGAGAAATTTTTGGATAGTTATCACCAGAGTATGTTCACACCTCAGAGGAAATAAGAACATCAGAACATAAGAAATAGGAGCAGGAGTGGGCCAATCGGCCCCTCGAGCCTGCTCCGCCATTCAATAAGATCATGGTTGATCTGATCCGAACCTCAAATCTAAATTCATGTCCAATTTCCTGCCCGCTCCCCGAAACCCCTAATTCCCTTTACTTCTCGGAAACTGTCGATTTCTGTTTTAAATTTAAATTTAAATATGGAGAGGTTGGATAGACTGAGACTTGTTTCCCTGGAGAGCAGGAGGTTAAGGGGTGATCTTATAGAAGTCTATAAAATAATGAGGGGCATAGATAAGGTCGATAGTCAAAATCTTTTCCCAAAGGTAGGGGAGTCTATAACGAGGGGGCACAGATTTAAGGTGAGAGGGGAGAGATACAAAAGGGTCCAGAGGGGCAATTTTTTCACTCAAAGGGTGGTGAGTGTCTGGAACGAGCTGCCAGAGGCAGTAGTAGAGGCGGGTACAATTTTGTCTTTTAAAAAGCATTTGGACAGTTACATGGGTAAGATGGGTATAGAGGGATATGGGCCAAGTGCAGGCAATTGGGACTAGCTTAGTGGTATAAACTGGGCAACATGGACATGTTGGGCCGAAGGGCCTGTTTCCATGTTGTAAACTTCTATGATTCTATGATTCTAAATTTATTTAATGATGCAGCTTCCACAGCTTCCTGGGGCAGCAAATTCCACAGACCTACTACCCTCTGAGTGAAGAAGTTTCTCCTCATCTCAGTTTTGAAAGAGCAGCCCCTTATTCTAAGATTATGCCCCCTAGTTCTAGTTTCACCCATCCTTGGGAACATCCTTACCGCATCCACCCGATCAAGCCCCTTCTCAATCTTATATGTTTCAATAAGATCGCCTCTCATTCTTCTGAACTCCAATGAGTAGAGTCACAATCTGCTCAACCTCTCCTCATATGTCCGCCCCCTCATCCCCGGGATTGACCGAGTGAACCTTCTTTGTACTGCCTCGAGAGCAAGTATGTCTTTTCTTAAGTATGGAGACCAAAACTGTATGCAGTATTCCAGGTGCGGTCTCACCAATACCTTATATAACTGCAGCAATACCTCCCTGTTTTTATATTCTATCCCCCTAGCAATAAAAGCCAACATTCCGTTGGCCTTCTTGATCACCTGCTGCACATGCATACTAACTTTTTGATTTTCTTGCACTAGGACCCCCAGATCCCTTTGTACTGCAGTACTTTCCAGTTTCATGCTACTCACCCAGCCTGTCTATATCCCCTTGTAGGTTTTTTATGTCCTCCTCACTCTCTACTTGCCCTTCCATCTTTGTATCTTCTGCAAACTTTGATATGTTACACTCGGTCCCCTCCTCCAAATCGTTAATATAGATTGTAAAGAGTTGGGGACCCAGCACCGACCCCTGCTGAACACCACTGGCTATTGGTTGCCAGTCCGAGAATGAACCATTTATCCCAACTCTCTGCTTCCTGTTAGATAACCAATCCTCCACCCATGCCAGAATATTACCCCCACTCCGGTGATTCTTTATCTTGAGCAATAATCTTTTATGTGGCACCTTGTCGAATGCCTTCTGGAAGTCTAAATACACTACGTCCACTGGTTCCCCTTTATCCACCCTGTACGTTATGTCCTCAAAGAACTCAAGCAAATTTGTCAGACATGACTTCCCCTTCGTAAAGCCATGCTGACTTTGTCCTATTAAATTCAAAATTTTACCCACCACAGATGTGAGGCTAACTGGTCTATAATTTCCAGCCTTCTGCCTACTACCCTTTTTAAATAAGGGTGTTACATTCGCAGTTTTCCAATCTGCCGGGACCTTTGCCGAGTCCAGAGAATTTTGGAAAATTTTTACCAAAGCATCCACAATCCCGACTGCCACTTCCCTCAAGACCCTCGGATGTAAGCCATCAGGTCCAGGGGATTTATCCGCCTTGAGTCCCATTAATTTACTGAGTACCAATTCCTTAGTGATTTTAATCGTATTTAGCTCCTCCCCCGCCCTCGAGCCCCCTGTTTGTCCAGTGTTGGGATATTCTTAGTGTCCTCTACCGTAAAGACTTAAACAAAATATTTGTTCAGCATTTTTGCCATCTCCATGTTTCCCATCATTAATTTCCCGGTCTCATCCTCTAAGGGACCTACGTTTGCCTTAGCCACCCTTTTTCTTTTTATATAACTGTAGAAACTCTTGCTATCTGTTTTTATATTTTTTGCTAATTTATTTTCATAATCTATCTTCCCTTTCTTAATCAATCCTTTCGTTACTTTTTGCTGTCTTTTGAAGACTTCCCAATCTTCTATCCTCCCACTAAGTTTGGCTACCTTATATGTCCTTGTTTTTCGTCGGATACTATCCTTAATTTCTTTACTTAGCCACGGATGGCAGTCATTTCTTTTACACCCTTTTTTCCTCAGTTGAATATATATTTTTTGAAAGTTGTAAAATAACTCCTTGATTGAACACCACTGCTCATGTACCGTCTTACCCTTTAATCTATTTTCCCAGTCCACTTTAATCAATTCCACTCTCACACCATCATAGTCTCCTTTATTCAAGCTCAGTATGTTTGTTTGAGAACCAACCTTCTCACCCTCTAATTGGATATGGAATGTAACCATGTTATGGTCACTCATTCCAAGGGGATCCATAACTCGGACGTTATTAATTAATCCTGGCTCATTACACAGGACCAGGTCCAAGGTTGCTTGCCCCCTTGTAGGATCAGTTACATACTGCTCAAGAAATCCATCCCTAATACACTCAATAAACTCTTCCTCAAGGCTGCCCTGCCCAATTTGATTTGTCCAGTTAATATGATAGTTAAAATCCCCCATAATTATAGCTGTTCCCTTATTACATGCCCCGACTATTTCCTGATTAATACTTCTTCCAGCAGAGTTGCAACTATTAGGAGGCCTATATACTACTCCCACAAGTGTTTTTTCCCCTTATTATTCCTTATCTCTACCCAAACTGTTTCATTATCCTGATCCTTTGTCCCAATATCTTTTCTCTGTATTACAGTGATTCCTTCCTTTATTAACATAGCCACCCCACCTCCCTTTCCTTCCTGCCTGTCCTTCCTGATTGGTAAATACCCTGGCATATTTAATTCCCAGTCGTTGTCACCCTGCAGCCATGTTTCTGTAATAGCCACAAGATCATACCCATACGTAGTTATTTGTGCCATTAACTCGTCCATTTTGTTACGAATGCTACGTGCATTCAGATAAAGAACTTTCAAAAATGTTTTGTGACACTTAGTTCCTGCTTTTTCCTTTTTTAACACTTTACCTTTTACTCCATACCTTCTGTCCCTTCCTGACACGCTTTCCTCTGTCTCCCTGCTCAGGTTCCCAACCCCCTGCCACGCCTATCTGTTCCCCTTACAATTGAATCCCCTATCACTATAGCCCTGCCACTCTTCTTCCTCCCCTCCTGTGCAGCAGAGCCACCCGTGGTGCCCCGAACTTGGCTCTTGCTGCTTTCCCCTGATAAGCCATCTCCCCCAACAGTATATAAAGCAGAATATCTGTTTGAGAGGGAGATGGCCCCAGGGGACTCCTGCTCTACCTGCCTAGTCCTTTTACTCTGCCTGGCGGTCACCCATTTCCTTTCTTCCTTCATAATCTTTATCCCTGATAATCCTCACCCTGTCCCTGATAATCCTCACTCTGTGTCCCTGTGGAAGCTACATCATTAAATAAATTTCAAACAGAAATAGACAGTTTCCGAGAAGTCAAGGGAATTCGGGGTTACGGGGAGCGGGCAGGAAATTGGACATGAATTTAGATTTGAGGTTAGGATCAGATCAGCCATGATCTTATTGAATGGCGGAGCAGGCTCGAGGGGCCGATTGGCCCACTCCTGCTCCTATTTCTGATGTTCTTATGACCCAGTCAGCCAATCAGGGATGAGTATAATGAACACTACAGCGCCACCTAGTTTTCAGCCAGGAAAACTGCATCACGGCTCAGTGTAATAAACAGGAAATTGAAGCGTGACAGGAATTGTGTGACAGGAAGCAAGAGTGACATTTCCAGGCAGTGTGTGTTTTGGCAGCACCTTGAATCTATTCTCACTGTGGGGAACACTGGTAGAATGTTGTTATTCTTCACATCTTTTGCTGTCCTCATCTCTACCATTTAATCTGTTGGAGGAAATTCCTCTCCTCCCAGAGCCCCTTTTCCCTGCAGTCCTGCACCGTTTGATGATCTTTCTTCCCATTTTATTGCCCCGTTGCCTCATTCCGGGGACTTTCGTTATTTTTGGGAGGATATATTTATCTTCCATACTCTCCATTAGTGCAGCTTTCAATCAGTTCCAATTTCCATCGACAGATTCCTCTCAGTGATATTTCCCCATTAATTCCATCTCATCCCTTTAAAGTTTGTCTTTTTCAAACCAAAAGGTTCATATACTGAAAGTTAATTTTATAAAGTCTGTGTGGCCTTCTCCCTAATGCAGTATTGAGTGAAGAGGTGGGGAGAGGGTCCAGTGGGTCAGGAGGGCTCCTATAAACTAGACTCACAGCATCAAACACAGCCCATGATGCAATTACCTTTATTATTGGTTAACAGACTGAGTCAGTACAATCACCACAGGCAGTGAGTGCGGCTACAAACAAATCGAGGATCTGAATCCACTCCGGGAAAGGATCCTTGGAGCATCGCTGGATTCTTCTACCAGTCGTGCGGTTTGTAGGAGCAAATGAAGGGAAATTTGCATGCACAGGGCACATCATTCCATTTATCTGAAAAAAGAATTGATTTCGACCTTTACCCATTGGTGAATCAGGCTGCTGTTTGTGTAATTATTTCATACAATCCGAGATGATAAAGCACAGAAGGAGGCTATTCGGCCCATCATCCTTGTGCTGGCTCTTTGAAGGAACTTTCCAATCAGTCCCATTCCTCAGAGCCCTGCTAATTTTGTCTCTTCAAATATTTATCCAAATCCCTTTTGAAAGTAATTATTGAATCTGCTTCCTCCCCTCAGGCAGCACATTCCAGATCAGAACAACTCGCCGCCCAACATTTTTTTCCTCCTCATCTCCCCTCTGGTTCTTTTCCCGATTATCTTAAATCTGTGTCCTCTGTTTACTGACCCTCCTGCCACTGGAAACAGTTTCTCCATATTTACTCTGTCAAAACTCATGATTTTGAGCCCCACTATTAAATCTCTCCTTAACCTTCTCTGCTGGAAGGAGAACAATCCCAGTTTCTCCAGTCTCTCCACGGAACTGACTTCTTTCAGCCTTTCTATTTAGTCAGAAATATTAGCAATGGATCAATCTGTGAGTCAGTGTCTGTGATCCATTAATTTTACCAGTCTCTTCACCCATCAGTTCACCTTGTGAAGAAAATGAGCCACTTCCTGTTCTGATGCCGTGTACAGTCAGTCAGTGAGCGCCTCACTGAAATCCACAAACCTTACAATATTCAGTGGGGGTTTTGGACAGTTCCTGACTGAAGGTGTGGAGCACACCCTGGGCTGGATTTCCCAGTGTGGGATGGACAGGAAGTCCTCACCCCCAGCCCTAAACACTCACCTCCCCCACTGCACACGATTGGAGCAAAGTCTGGGATTTCTGGAACCAATTACAACATTTTAACTCTGGGACATGAACCCGCTGTGGAACGAGGGGGGAGGGGGGACGTTTCCAGCATCAGTAAAGTGAGGGGCGGATGCGGGAAGCTTGAGTGTGTTTACACAACATTCCCTGAAAATCAGAATGGAGTCCTGCCACTGGGAGCACGGCTCCAGCCTGACACATGTCAGGACCAACTCATTAAATGTGGGCCAGTTATAAGGCCCGCCTCGGTATGGCCTCATCACTGCAGGATCCACACAGATGGACAGTTGAGCAGGAACAGACAGTGTAGAGTTTACACCCAGTGTACGTCCCTGTGTCGGCAGTGTTCACACCCAGTGTACGTCCCTCTCTCTCCAGTGTTCACACCCAGTGTACGTCCCTGTATCGGCAGTGTTCACACCCAGTGTACGTCCCTGTATCGGCAGTGTTCACACCCAGTGTACGTCCCTGTATCGGCAGTGTTCACACCCAGTGTACGTCCCTCTCTCTCTCCCCAGTGTTCACACCCAGTGTACGTCCCTGTATCGGCAGTGTTCACACCCAGTGTACGTCCCTCTCTCTCCAGTGTTCACACCCAGTGTACGTCCCTGTATCGGCAGTGTTCACACCCAGTGTACGTCCCTCTATCACCAGTGTTCACACCCAGTGTACGTCCCTGTATCGGCAGTGTTCACACCCAGTGTACGTCCCTGTATCAGCAGTGTTCACACCCAGTGTACGTCCCTGTATCGGCAGTGTTCACACCCAGTGTACGTCTCTCTCTCCCCAGTGTTCACACCCAGTGTACGTCCCTCCATTAAACAGCTTGAGCTGGAAGCTGGCTGCAAATTGCTGCAAAAAGGGTCAGGAAGTCCAGTGCTGTCAAAGTCTAAAAATCACCCACACTGAGTCTCAGTCTCAATCCATTTGTTTGGATTAATTTCCCATTAAATACCATTTCTATCACACGTTTCAATATCAACTTACCTGAATTAATTACCACACAGTTCTCTCGTTCTTCATAATTATTGGGCTCACCCAGATGCCAGTTTGTGAAATCTGATAAAGATCCATCAGTCCAAAGAAAAGTCCCTTCCTGTGAGAGAGAAATAATATCATTTATAAATGTATATTCCTGCTCCAATGAACAATTTATGATATAGTAACTCAGAACATTACCTTGTGGCGGTCACTCAAACCAATCCAAACACGATTATTTGATTGGTGTTCTGCCTTTAACAGCCGTCCAATGAAATGATTCTGTTCTTCCCAATGTATGGAGGCAAGATGGCCGTCTGGAGCCAGTTGTTGGCAGGACAGCTTTAAATAAAAACAAAACATAACATTTGTTGTTTATCATCATTTCACATTGACTGTATTCAGATCTGTTCTAGAACGTTCTGCAGGGTCGCTGGAGTTGATTCTCCTGTTCTCCCCAACTTTTATCCATCCAGCTGCTGTCAATACAGATGTTGACGGCCACTGCAGTCCACGTCACTGTAAAGTGACAATGTCGACACTATCAGATTGATCAGAACGACAGACCACTGCTAATATTTCTAAGTGTGTATCTCCAGTTTAATTTAGTTCAGATAGAATTACTATCTGGAGATTGTGGCTTCATCTCAGGGTCACAGAGGGAATTAACAAGTTGATGCAGTGGGAGGTGAAAAGTTACCCAATGAGCTGCTCCGGTTTGACCTCGAATGTGAAAACAACAAATGAACATTAGGGTTTGACCACAGATTGAAAGGTGTGTGAAAACTGGAAGGTCATTCTAAAGGGGAACTTCAATCAACGAAACCATCCGAAAACACGCGTCAGGTTCCACATGGACGCTGACGACACCCAGCTCTACCTCACCACCACCTCTCTCAACCTCTCCTCTGCCTCTGATTTGTCACACTGCTTGTCCGACATCCAGTATTGGATGAGCAGAAATTCCCTCCAATTTAATATTGGGAAGACCGAAGTCATTGTCTTTGGTCCTCGCCACAAACTCCATTCCCTCGCCACCGACTCCATCCCTCTCCCTGGCCACTGTCTGAGGCTGAACCAGACCGTTCACAACCTTGGCCTTCTATTTGACCCCGAGTCGAGCTCCCAACACGATATCATCTCCACTACAATGACCGCCTACTTCCACCTCCGTAACATCACCCTTCTCCGCCCCTGCCTCAGCTCATCTGTTGCTGAAACCCTCATCCATGCCTTCATTTAACCTCCAGACTCGACTATTCCAATGCTCTCCTGGCCGGCCTTTCCATCTTGGGCCCTTTGTAAACTTCAGCTCATCCAAAACTCTGCTGCCCATTTCCTAACTCGCACCAAGTCCTGTTCACCCAGGAGAGCATTGCAACAGTTGAGTCTGGAGGTAACAGAGGCAAGGTTTCAGCAGCAGATGAGTTGAGGCAGGGGCAGAGACGGGCGATGTGACTAGATTCTGTTATTAGGGACAGAGTGACGGACACTTGGACAAATATGAACTGATCAGAGAGAGAGCCAGCATGGATTTGTAACGGATGAGACATGTCTGACGAAACTAGTTACATTTTTTGAGGGGAACTAACGTGGTGGATAAGGAAGTGTCGATGGATGTTATTTATATGGACATCCAGAAGGCATTCGATAAGGTTCCACATAAGAGGCTTAACTAAAATGAGAGCGCATGGAATTGGAGGCAACTTCTTGACATGGGGAGGGAATTGGTTTGGAGGAAGGAGAGAGAGAGTCGGGGTAATGGGCATGTACTCGAACTGGCAGCATGTGACCAGTGGGGGGAATTTTAATCCCCAAGAACGGTTGGATTGGGGGCGGGTGGGAGGTGAAAACCGCTGGTGTTTTGATCGCGACCCCAACCTGGTTCAAACACGCCCACAACCGGGTTTAACGTGGGCACGTTGGGATGTGTGCGCCCAAAGTACCAGCCAAGGTCACGTCCCTAATTAGTGCCAGTGAGTGGGTCGTTAGTGGGGCAATTAACATCATTAGTAGAAGTTACATTGAATTTGACCTAACTTTAAATTTCATGTTTCCAGTGGGGGTTTCCCGGGACTCGAGAATCTCGAGTGAAAGAGGCGAGGAGGCCTGGATCATGAGGTGAGTGAGGGTCTTTATTGCACTGCTTGTGGGCCCAGAGGAGCAGGAGTGTTTCCCCCAGACCCAACAAGACCACCTGCCGCGATCAGCCGATTCCCCCCCCGATGGCCGAGACCCTCCCCCCGATATCAGTGACCTTGGCCCTGCTGCTATCGCCCTCCCATCCAGCCCACAAAGATCCCAATCTCTCCCCCACCCTCCCCCCCACTCCCCATACAATCCCCGAGGTCTCAGATCTCCGATCTCTCCCCAGCTGCTTTCCCACCCGACATGCAGCCAATCCGTCAATCTGGCTGCTGGGCCCAAAACCAGGAAATAAAATCTTCATCATCCAATTGAGTTGTGATCGCAAATTCCAACCGGTCAACTTGACTCCCGAGTCTGGTGTCCAATAAACCTTCCCCCCTCTCTCTTCCCGGCTCCAAGTCAAAATCCAGACCATGATGTCCCCAGGGGACCTCAGCTTTTCACTCGATTTAGAAGTGACGAAGAAGAAGAAAGAGTGAGTCGTATATCCAAGTTTGCTGACGATACCAAGTTAGGAGGCACAGTAAATAGTGGAGATGGGAGCAGACAGTTGCAAAGGGACATTGAGAGGTTAAGTGAGTGGGCAAAACTGGGGCAGATGGAGTTCAATGTGACGTCATCCTCTTTGGACCTGAGAAAGATCGATCAGAGTATTTTCTAAATGGTGAGAAGCTCGGAACGTTGGAGCAGCAGAAAGGTTCACAAGTCCAAGTACAAAAATCACTAAAAGCCAGTGAAAGGTACAAAAAATAATTAAAAAGGCTAAAAGTACAGATTCACCAGAATGATACTGGGGCCAAACAGGTTAAATGATGAGGACAGGTTGCACAGACTGGGCTTGTATTCGAGTTTCGGAGATTAAGGGGTGATCTGAATGAAATGTTTAAGATGATCAAAGGAGTTGTTCGGGGAGATAGAGAGAAACTATTTCATCAGAACCTTAAAATTAGAGCTCGGCCGTTCAGGGGTGATGTCAGGAAGCACTTCTTCACACAAAGGGGAGTGGAAATCTGGAACTCTCTCCCCCAAAAAGCTGTTGGGGCCGGGGGTCAGTAGAAAATGTCAATAGTGAGATTGATCGATTTTTGTGAGGCGAGGGTATTAATGGGCACAGAGCCAAGGCGGGTAGATAGAGTTAAGATACAGATCTGCCAAGATAGAATCATAGAAAGATTACAGCACAGAAGTAGGCCATTCGGCCCATCGAGTCCGTGCCGGCTCTATGCGCGAGCAATCCATCTAGTCCCACTCCCCCGCCCTATCCCCGTAGTCCTACAAATGTTTTACTTTCAAGTACTTATCCAGTTCCCTTTTGAAGGCCATGATTGAATCTGCCTCCACCACCCCCTCGGGCAGTGCATTCCAGATCATAACCACTCAGTGTGTAAAAACGTTTGTCCTCATGTCACTTTTGGTAAAAGAACCAATCACCTTAAATCTATGTCCTCTGGTTCTTGACCCTTCCGCCAATGGGAACAGTTTGTCTCTATCTACTCTGTCTGGACCTTTCATGATTTTGAATACCTCGATCAAATCTCCTCACAACCATCTCTGTTCCAAGGGGAATAACCCCAACTTCTCCAGTCTATCCACGTACATAAAGTCCCTCATCCCTGGAAACATTGTAGTAAATCTCTTCTGCACCCTCTCTCAGGCCTTCACATCTTTCCTAAAGTGCAGTGCCCAGAACTGGACACAATATTCCAATTGTGGCCAAACCAGTGTTTTACGAAGGTTCATCATAACATCCATCCTTTTGTACTCTATGCCTCTATTTATAAAGCCCATTATCCCGTATGCTTTTTAACCGCTTTCTCAACCTGCCCTGCCACCTTCAATGATTTGTGAACATATACCCCCAGATCTCTGTTCCTGTACCCCTTTTAGAATTGTGCCCTCTAGTTTATATTGCCTCTCCTCATTCTTCCTCCCGAAATGTATCACTTCGCATTTTTGTGCCATGTGTCCGCCCATTCCACCAGCCTGTCTATATCCTCTTGAAGTCTATCACTATCCTCCTCACTGTTCACTACCCTTCCAAGTTTTGTGTCATCCGCAAATTTTGAAATTGTGCCCTGTACACCCAAGTCCAAGTCATCAACATATATCAAGAAAAGCAGTGGTCCCAGCACCGACCCCTGAGGAACACCACTGTACACCTCCCTCCAGTCCAAAAAACAACCGGTCACCATTACTCTGTTTCCTGTCACTTAGCTAATTCTGTATCCATGTTGCTACTGCCTCCCTTCGGCTCCATCCCTCCTCTTACATGTCTAAAGACGACTTTTGGATTCCCTTTTATGTTGTTCGCCAGTCTATTCTCATACTCTCTCTCATCCCTCTTTTTCCACTTTCCCTCTGAACTTTCTATATTCAGCCTGTTCTCACTTGAGTTATCAATCTGACATCTGTCATATGCACCTTTTTTCCACTTCATCTTACTCTATCTTTTGTCATCCATGGAGCTCTGGCTTTAGTTGCCCTACCTTTCTGCCTCGTGGGAATTTGCCAAGACTGTACCCGAACAATCTCCTCTTTTAAGGCCGCCCACTGTTCAATTGCAGGTTTACCTGCCAGTCTTTGATTGAATGGCAGAACAGGCTCGAGGGGCTGAATGGCCTCTTCTTGTTCCTATGTTCCACCCATCACCCCTGTGTTCACGCACCGACATTGATTCCCGGTTCAGGAACACCTTGGATTTAAAATTCTAACCCTTGTTTTCAAACCCCTCCATGGCCCTCGCCCCTCCCTATCTCTAACCTCCTCCAGCCCTACAACCCTCCAAGATCTCTGAGCTCCTCCAATTCTGGCCTCTTGCGTAACCCTAATTTCCATCGCTCCACCATTGGCGGCCGTGCCTTCAGATGCCTCGGCCCTAAGCTCGGGAATTCCTCTCTAAACCTCTCCGCCTCTCTCTCCTCCTTTAAGACGCTCCTTAAAACCTACCTCTGTGACCAAGCTATTAGTCACTTGTCTTAATATCTCCTTATGTGGCTCAGTGTCAAATTTAGTCTGATAATCGCTCCTGTGAAGCGCCCTGAAATGTTTTACGACGTTAAGGCGCTGTATGAACACAAGTTGTTGTTGTAAATATCAATTGGAAATCGCCATGTAGTTTGGAGTCAAGTTGGGAAATGGAGACATGAGGATTTCATTGTGTCAGGGAAGACACAAGAGGCTGTGAATAACTTGATTTGGTAAATGGTAAATGACCCAGGCACACACAGCAAACAAAGGCTGAGGCTCTATTGGAGGAATTGGGACCACAGAATGGTCAAGGGTGGAATGAGCTAGAATTCAGAAATATCAGGAGCCAGGAAGGGCCAGCTTCAAATAAATGAGGGAACAGCTTCAGCCAATCGACTTGGGAGTGTGGAGAATGGTGTTTCGAACAACACCTCACTGGAGGACAATTGGAGAACCTTTAAAGGCCTCGGGCCGGAACCCTGCAGCCCTTCCAGCACACTCCTGCTGCAACTTCAGAGGGTGCAAATTTGTCTGGGACCCGGATATACAGGGTCTCAATCTTGCCCTTGAGCCCTTGAGCCCTGGGCATCAGGAGTTGCCACATTCTCAGTCTCTGAGGCCTGCCAGAGTAGCAGTAACCCATCTGGTGAAAGCAGGTGCAGGAGGCTGCTGAGTGGTAGATGGGAAGGGGAGGGGGGCGGGGATGTGGTCTGGGCCTGTGAAGAGGGGAGACCCTTTTTATGCAAGAAATTTTGAGGCGACAGCCCAGTCTCTCCAGATCGGGAACCCAGTAACCCCACCTCCACCGACCCTCCCCTGACCACCAGTCTTGGCTCAGACTTTGTGCATGTGACGAACATTGCCCAATAGGAAGGGAGCAAATGAAATGACATGGGGAGACATTACTGACCATTGAATGAAAGTTTTCAGTTAACAAGACTAACCAATCACTGGATGTATCTGGATAGATTTTGAAAATGTCTGAAGACTTAGCTGAGCAGTTACAGTGTTGGGTTTTTAACACGATCTGCCCTCTCAATGGCCCCACAGCAGATCCTTTAAATGGACCTTGTCTCCTTTGATCTGAAGATCAGGAGACCAGAACACAATCGTATCCCCACCAAACTTCCACACAACACCTTTTGCAGAAAGTGTCACTGGATGGTGATCAGGATCAGGGACCAGTGCTGATTTTACTCTTTTCTAATCCAGAGACACTCTGACCCATTGTGACCCTCCCCACTGTCCATCGATGGGCCTGTGACCCTCCTTGTCTGTAGGTTCAATATCACAGTTCAGAGCCCTCAGTGTTTAATGTAGAATACAATGTAGATCACGTTTCCCAGGTGATGGAACGCACCGAGTCAATCAGAACTGTCCAGATACAAACAAGAAGGTTCTTTCATTCTCTGCGTCCTGTCACATTTAGAAACACTGAGGAACAAACAATAACTTAAAATGGAGACTCCAGGGACTTACCTCAGCTTCTATCCAAGTCTTTCTGTCAGGGACAAACTGGTAACAGGAGGAGACATAATTAAAATAAAACCAACCATTGGAACAAGGTCCTCTCTCAGGGACATCACGTTGGTCACGATCCTGATCCTGATCAGTCTCCGCCTCCTGTTGCTGATTCTCCGATGTTCCATTCAGAGAAACATCAGCTGCAGTTAAAGAGAATTAGATTAAAACAAACTGAATATTCACAACAGCAATCCCCAAACCTTCACTTTATTTCTGATTCAAGGAGTCAGTCTTTGTATTTGAGATAAATCTGAAGCCAGTGCCAATGCTCCCCATCAACTACCATCAGCCCTTTAAACACTGCCAGCCCCTGGACTGTGATGCACCCCCCGGTTAAAGGATACGTGTCGTAAACAGAATACGGTCTCTTCTTCCAATTAAAAGAAAGTCTATCCTTTATTAAGTTCAGCGTGGAGAGCAATTGAATAAACAGAGTACAATCAAACAGAGATGAATGTTCTTTAATTCCAGTCTTTCTCTGGGTACAGTAGAGACATCACCGTCACTACTGTACTCCCAAACAGCCAAAAGCGTGGTCTTTTTATGGACCTTTTCCTCATACTTTGGATGCACTCACCGAAACCTATTTAACACACACTGACTGAGCGTCTGTGTTACACTCAAACACAACTGGTTTTCAAACAGTCATTTCCCCACAAATATTGCAGTGTCTTTGTTCACTCAAACCATGTGTGACACTCCTCTCATACACTGATCTTATGCACATTACCGTGTCCTTGTTTCATGTGAAGTGTGACTTCCCTGTACTTGATCGATCTTTCCCTAGACGACCGTATTCTGTTTACTACACGGACTCGTTAACAGGGGGGTGCATCCCTGTCCAGTGTTTAATAACCCCAGGGGGGGGCAGTGTTTAAAGGTCTTTATTGGTTGTTTATCAAGTAACAAGATCAAAGGCGCCCAGTATAAGACATAAGGAAAGGGCATACAAAAAGGCAAAAAATGGCACAGATCCTGGCGAATGGGAAAGATACAAAGATCAACAAAGGTACATAGATCATTGAAGTGTCATGAACAGGTGCAGAAAATAATCAAGTTAGCCTAACATCTGTTGTGGGGAAAATGCTGGAGTCTATAATTAAGGATAGGGTGACTGAACACCGAGAATTTTCAGTTAATCAGAGAGAGCCAGCATGGATTTGTGAAAGGTAGGTCGTGCCTGACAAACCTGATTGAATTTTTTGTAGAGATGACGAAAGTAGTGGACAGGGGAATGTCAATGGATGTTATTTATATGGCCTTCCAGAAGGCATTTGATAATGTCCCACAGAAGAGACTGTTAGCTAAGATAGAAGCCCATGGAATCGAGGGAAAAGTACAGACTTGGTTAGGAAGTTGGCTGAGCGAAAGGCGACAGAGAGTAGGGATAATGGGTAGGTACTCACATTGGCAGGATGTGACCAGTGGAGTCCCGCAGGGATCTGTCTTGGGGCCTCAATTATTCACAATATTTATTAACGACTTAGATGAAGGCTTAGAAAGTCTCATATCTAAGTTTGCCGATGACACAAAGATTGGTGGCATTGTAATTTTATGTTTTCATCCACAAAGGGATATTGATAGATTAGGTGAATGGGCAAAACTGTGGCAAATGGAATTCAATGTAGACAAATGTGAGGTCATCCACTTTGGATCAAAAAAGGATAGAACAGGGTACTTTCTAAATGGTAAAAAGTTAAAAACAGTGGATGTCCAAAGGGACTTTGGGGTTCAGGTACATCGATCATTGAAGTGTCATGAACAGGTGCAGAAAATAATCAAGAAGGCAAATGGAATGCTGGCCTTTATATCTAGAGGACTGGAGTACAAGGGGGCAGAAGTTATGCTGCAGCTATACAAAACCCAGGTTAGACCGCACCTGGAGCACTGTGAGCAGTTCTGGGCACCGCACCTTCGGAAGGACATATTGGCCTTGGAGGGAGTGCAGCGTAGGTTTACTAGAATGATACCCGGACTTCAAGGGTTAAGTTACGAGGAGAGATTACACAAATTGGGGTTGTATTCTCTGGAGTTTCGAAGGTTATGGGGTGATCTGATCGAAGTTTATAAGATATTAAGGGGAACGGATAGGGTGGATAGAGAGAAACTATTTCCGCTGGTTGGGGATTCTAGGAGTAGGGGGCACAGTCTAAAAATTAGAGCCAGACCTTTCAGGAGCGAGATTAGAAAACATTTCTACACACAAAGGGTTGTAGAAGTTTGGAACACTCTTCTGCAAACAGCAATTGATACTAGCTCAATTGCTAAATTTAAATGAGATAGATAGCTTTTTGGCAACCAAAGGTATTAAGGGATATGGGCCAAAGGCAGGTATATGGAGTTAGATCACAGATCAGCCATGATCTTATCAAATGGCAGAGCAGGCACGAGGGGCTGAATGGCCTACTCCTGTTCCTATGTTCCAAAGTAATTCAACAGTCAACGAGGTTATCTTTGTTTGAGAAGACAGAGCTGGTCAAACTCCTTATTCTCCAGCAACACCATTTACATCTACACAATAGAAAGACAATTGACATGTTTCACATTGTTTGTTCCCAGGAACTCCCTATAATTTATACCAGTATCGATCATCTCTCTCACTTCCCTTTAATTGGGTGGCTGTTCAACCCTATCAGTCTTCACACTGTTTCTCTTCCCCTCATCGATGTCTCAACACCCCGAGGAGGAACTGGACACCCCCTGGATGGCAGCAGGTGCACGAGTTTCAGGCAGTGTGGGGCCAGAGATGCACCCACAGTGACACCAGTGTCCACTGGCCCCATATTAATGAGGGGCCTCACACTTACCCCCATACTCAGGGGCAGCGTCAGTCCTGGAGGGCACTGGTGGGCACAATCCCAACGTCACTCTCCAGATCGTGGCCCATGGGATTTCAGAGCCTGTTTCCCCACAGCGGATGGTGAGAATGTGGAATTCTCTCACAAACTGGTGATGAAACACAGTCCATCAAATCCAAAAATGGGAATGGGAGGGAGGGATACTGGAGGGTACGGGGAGGGAGGGATACTGGAGGGTACGGGGAGGGAGGGATACTGGAGGGTACGGGGAGGGAGGGATACTGGAGGGAGGGATAGAGTCAGATCAGACTGGGTGGGATATGAAGGGATTCGCAAAATTTCACATGTTCCCCCCACCCCGAAGATTTATTGGAGTTATTAAAGAAACCCTGGTGTGACTGTTTTAAAAAATCCAAGGTCTCTCAAAATGGCTGCAGTCAGACACATGGCCGAGGACCGGCAGATTTGAAATTGCATTCTCAACAACTCGGCAGGCTTCGTGTCTCAGACAGGTTTCTTTAAACAATGCAGCTGCATTCTAGCCCTGAGGCAAGCTATCAACATGGCCGGCCAACACATCAAAATTCGAGCAGGAAGTGATCGCAGGACAAAAGGTGAACCATCAAGGTACATTCGGAACAATGGTAAAGCAGTTAGCAAACAGATCGATACAGGAAATGGCCATTAATGTAAATGGGCCAGAGATGGGGTCCTTTGTCTTACGTTTCGTGCTTAAATCAAACAATGAAGCAAGCTGATAAGGTATGAAAAAAAAAACTGTTACCAAGAGGGTATAACTGGGGCTGCCCAGTATCTCTCTCCCCTCTTCTCTCTTCGCCTCTTGGCCCTGTCCTGTCTGTCTGCTAGCACCTAAGAAGGAAGGCCATTCAGTAAACCTCGCAACCACATGTCGACGGCAGCAGCAGGCACAGAGGCCAGGCCTTTTCATCTGTTTTCACCGGTGAGCATTAATTTTCTGGCCGCCACAAGACAACCTAGCATAAGTGTAAGGTTGGGGGTTAAAGGGGATATTGCTAAACTTGTGATTTTAGAATTTTCCCTCGATGTGTCCGTTTCTTCCAATCCGTTAAGCGTAAGACTGTATTACATCCATAGCGATTTCTTTTTATCTTCTGTATTATACTGTTTACCTTGTAGTTTTAGTTTTCTTATTAATAAACATTGGTTTTCCTTGTACCAATCCACTGGTCTGTTTGTCTGTCTTTGTTACCACTCGATAAGTCCTCAGCTCAGAATCAGGAAGGGGAAAGCGATTCGCAACCGCACTGCGGGCAGGGCAGCTCAGGAAAACATAACTGGCTGACCTATTATAAGCCCGAGAAACAGTAAAAAAGAAACCCCTTACAGATATTAAAGGGTATGGGGAGTGAGGGGGGAGAGTGGGATATTAAAGGGTATGGGGAGTGAGGGGGAGAGTGGGATTCGACTGGGTGGGATATTAAAGGGTATGGGGAGTGAGGGAGAGAGTGGGATTAGACTGGGTGGGATATTAAAGGGTATGGGGAGTGAGGGAGAGAGTGGGATTAGACTGGGTGGGATATTAAAGGGTATGGGGAGTGAGGGGGAGAGTGGGATTAGACTGGGTGGGATATTAAAGGGTATGGGGAGTGAGGGGGAGAGTGGGATTAGACTGAGTGGGATATTAAAGGGTACGGGGAGCGAGGGGGAGAGTGGGATTAGACTGGGTGGGATATTAAAGGGTATGGGGAGTGAGGGAGAGAGTGGGATTAGACTGGGTGGGATATTAAAGGGTATGGGGAGTGAGGGAGAGAGTGGGATTAGACTGGGTGGGATATTAAAGGGTATGGGAAGTGAGGGGGAGAGTGGGATTAGACTGGGTGGGATATTAAAGGGTATGGGAAGTGAGGGGGAGAGTGGGATTAGACTGGGTGGGATATTAAAGGGGATGGGGAGTGAGGGGGAGAGTGGGATTAGACTGAGTGGGATATTAAAGGGTACGGGGAGCGAGGGGGAGAGTGGGATTAGACTGGGTGGGATATTAAAGGGTATGGGGAGTGAGGGAGAGAGTGGGATTAGACTGGGTGGGATATTAAAGGGTATGGGGAGTGAGGGAGAGAGTGGGATTAGACTGGGTGGGATATTAAAGGGTATGGGAAGTGAGGGGGAGAGTGGGATTAGACTGGGTGGGATATTAAAGGGTATGGGAAGTGAGGGGGAGAGTGGGATTAGACTGGGTGGGATATTAAAGGGTATGGGGAGTGACAGGGAGAGTGGGATTAGACTGGGTGGGATATTGAAGGTTATCAAAGTCCGACAGCTGCTCATTTTACGACATTCCTTCAGGTTCCGGCCCTTTCTCTTCTCTCTAATTTACTCAGCGGCTGTTCCACTAACTCGTCACCTCACATCATTAACCTGTCCTCACACACCATCTTTGATTGACCCTACCTGCCACATCACTGACGAGCAATGCACTCAGAAGCAAAACCGTCCCCAGCATCATGTCTGCAGTGAAGTTCCTTTCCTCCAACCTGAAACACAAGAAAAAGATTGAACATTAGTGTCGAGGTTTCAAAGTAAAGGTGGGGATTTCCTGCTCCCATTCCTTCCTACCTCTCCCCCAGTTGTCCAATGTGATGAGGTTTCAGGAGCTGCTGCACATATATATAGCAGATTGTGCCACTGGAACCATTGACATCAGTTCCAATTGGCTGGACCAATAATGATGTCAAAATCACTGCTGGCCAATCAGTAACTGCCGACTCAGAAGAGGAGGGACTGGAAACCATGAGAATGTTCCGTGTGTTACACATGAGATTTTACAAGGTGTCACTTTACCTGCTGAGTGAGAAATGGAAAGTACAGTCATAGTTCCTGACCTCATTAATCAGCCTGTGAGTGAATGTATAGATAATATTAGGATTTAATGAATATTATCGAGGAGAACATTTCGGATTTAGTGAACAATATATTGAGGTGAAGACCCCAAAAATAAAAAGATAATAATTACAAAGACATGAGAATTTTTACACTGACCAATCCAATCCCTTTTGTAATCGATCTGAACCCCATCTATTCCCCCATTTCTCCCCATGGTGGAAGGTCTCCTCTGTGCACTGGCTGCAGTGAGATTGGAACCCGTTTGTAGAGAACAGGGTCGATTCGGAGTCATTGGCACCTTTCAAAAAGGAGCTGGATCGAAGGGCGATGGAGAGATGAGGAGATAACGGAACAGGTCAATGTTTTCCAGGGACAGAACAGAGCGTTCCCTAAACCAATAGGTCATGTTGGTGAAATGAATCAGTCACTGTAGAAGGGCTGTAGAAACCTTCACGGATACTAAGCCGGGCAGTGCAGGCAGACATGGCTGGGACTGAGCCTCAGCACTCCTACCAGAGGCCAGCAGAATGAGCAGGGAGCTCAACGACAGCTTCCCCATCGATGGTAGGACTTTCAATCTATGGTGTCCCACCACCAGTTATCTGCCGCTCGTGTCTGTTGGGTGCCAGCTTCTCCTGAAGGCAGAATGACTGTATTTTTGGATTATTGTGCATTTTCCTTTGGCCCTGAAGACAGTGTGAAATGTTACTGGAATATTGGGATAATTTTCCCATCAGGATATCTGGAGCAGCCCCTCGACCCTGGCCGATTCTGCAGGGTCCCTTCATTTAAATATTTTGAACAAATTCCTTGCGCATTGTCCTCAGTCCAATCCCTGTGAGTGTCACTTGTTGTTTAAAAATACTGGGAACAATCCCAAGTTTGTTACTTGACTGACAGGTGGGACAATGGTGCAGGGAGTGAGAGTGTCTGTAAATAATATCATTAATAAATCCCATTAGTTAATGTGGGGAAATAAACAAGCTGGATTAATATGTGCAGGAGGTGAGTTACACGGAAACATCTGATGCAAATCAGCTGATGTTAGTCCAACAGATAAAGATCAGTCTTGGCCTTTCTACTTGTCAGTGGGAATAAGATCTTTGCAAAAACAAACTCAGCCACTGTATCGGGCCTCAAACCAG
The DNA here is from genome assembly GCF_035084215.1 of Heptranchias perlo. NCBI lineage: Eukaryota > Metazoa > Chordata > Chondrichthyes > Hexanchiformes > Hexanchidae > Heptranchias > Heptranchias perlo. Next base: position 48,442,766 of record NC_090348.1, on the reverse strand, counting down.
CTGAGAACCTGTCTGCTCGACTCTCCACGAGCTTCACTTAACCCTTTCCACATGCTCCCACGAGGTAACCATCACACTTTGTACTGAAATAACTGCTGGTGATATCAGTGGGACAGACACTCGGTCTGTTCCTATCACACTCCACCATTCACTGCTGTAATGGAGGTCTTGACCCAGTTACAATAAACGGGTTATCTCCTGTGTTAAAATTGTGGAGAGGGGAAGGTGTTAACCGTTTCTTGCACTAATATCACCAACAATAACTTCAGGCTTTTATCATTACCCCATGAACCAACTGTTGTGAACTCGTGGGATTGGCTGAAAGCAGCAACTGAAGAAGCTGATTACCACCGACCGTCCTCCCTCAGCTGATGAATCAGTCCTCCTCCATGTTGAGCACCACTTGGAGGATGCACTGAGGGTAGCAAGGGCACAGAATGTACTCTGGGTGGGGGACTTCAATGTCCATCACCAAGAGTGGCTCGGTAGCAGCACTACTGACCGAGCTGGCTGAGTCCTGAAGGACATAGCTGCCAGACTGGGCCTGCGGCAGGTGGTGAGCGAACCAACACGAGGGAAAAACTTACTGGACCTCGTCCTCACCAATCTACCTGTCGCAAATGCATCTGTCCATGACAGTATTAGTAGGAGTGACCACCGCACAGTCCTCATGGAGATGAAGTCCCGTCTTCGCACTGAGGACACCATCCAACGTGTTGTGTGGCACTACCACCATGCTAAATGGGATAGGTTCAGAACAGATCTAGCAGCTCAAAACTGGGCATCCATGAGGTGCTGTGGGCCATCAGCAGCAGCAGAATTGTATTCCAGCACAATCTGTAACCTCATGGCCCGGCATATTCCTCACTCGACCATTACCAACAAGCCAGGGCATCAACCCTGTTTCAATGAGGAGTGTAGAAGAGCATGCCAGGAACAGCACCAGGCGTGCCTAAAAATGAGGTGCCAACCTGGTGAAGCTACAACTCAGGGCTAAATGCATGCTAAACAGCGGAAGCAACATGCTATAGACAGAGCTAAGCGATTCCACAACCAACGGATCAGATCAAAGCTCTGCAGTCCTGCCACATCCAGTCGTGAATGGTGGTGGACAATTAAACAGATAACGGGAGGAGGAGGCTCTGTAAACATCCCCATCCTCAATGATGGCGGAGTCCAGCATGTGAGTGCAAAAGACAAGGCTGAAGCGTTTGCAACCATCTTCAGCCAGAAGTGCCGAGTGGATGATCCATCTCGGCCTCCTCCCGATATCCCCACCATCACAGAAGCCAGTCTTCGGCCAATTCGATTCACTCCACGTGATATCAAGAAACGGCTGAGTGCACTGGATACAGCAAAGGCTATGGGCCCCGACAACATCCCAGCTGTAGTGCTGAAGACTTGTGCTCCAGAACTAGCTGCGCCTCTAGCCAAGCTGTTCCAGTACAGCTACAACACTGGCATCTACCCGACAATGTGGAAAATTTCCCAGGTATGTCCTGTCCACAAAAAGCAGGACAAATCCAATCCGGCCAATTACCTTCCCATCAGTCTGCTCTCAATCATCAGCAAAGTGATGGAAGGTGTCGTCGACAGTGCTATCAAGCGGCACTTACTCACCAATAACCTGCTCACCGATGCTCAGTTTGGGTTCCGCCAGGACCACTCGGCTCCAGACCTCATTACAGCCTTGGTCCAAACATGGACAAAAGAGCTGAATTCCAGAGGTGAGGTGAGAGTGACTGCCCTTGACATCAAGGCAGCATTTGACCGAGTGTGGCACCAAGGAGCCCAAGTAAAATTGAAGTCAATGGGAATCAGGGGGAAAACTCTCCAGTGGCTGGAGTCATACCGAGCACAAAGGAAGATGGTAGTGGTTGTTGGAGGCCAATCATCTTTGCCCCAGGACATTGCTGCAGGAGTTGCTCAGGGCAGTGTCCTAGGCCCAACCATCTTCAGCTGCTTCATCAATGACCTTCCCTCCATCATAAGGTCAGAAATGGGGATGTTCGCTGATGACTGCACAGTGTTCAGTTCCATTCGCAACCACTCAAATAATGAAGCAGTCCAAGCCCAAATGCAGCAAGACCTGGACAACATCCAGGCTTGGGCTCATAAGTGGCAAGTAACATTTGCGCCAGATAAGTGCCAGGCAATGACCATCTCCAACAAGAGAGAGTCTAACCACCTCCCCTTGACATTCAACGGCATTACCATCGCCGAATCCCCCACCATCAACATCCTGGGGGTCACCGTTGACCAGAAACTTAATTGGACCAGCCACATAAATACTGTGGCTACGAGAGCAGGTCAGAGGCTGGGTATTCTGCGGCGAGTGACTCACCTCCTGACTCCCCAAAGCCTTTCCACCATCTACAAGGCACAAGTCAGGAGTTTGATGGAATACTCTCCACTTGCTTGGATGAGTGCAGCTCCAACAACACTCAAGAAGCTCAACACCATCCAAGATAAAGCAGCCCGATTGATTGGCACCCCATCCACCACCCTAAACATTCACTCCCTTCACCACCGGCACACCGTGGCTGCAGTGTGTACCATCCATAGGATGCACTGCAGCAACTCGCCAAGGCTTCTTCGACAGCACCTCCCAAACCCGCGACCTCTACCATCTAGAAGGACAAGAGCAGCAGGCACATGGGAACAACACCACCTGCACGTTCCCCTCCAAGTCACACACCATCCCGACTTGGAAATATATCGCCGTTTCTTCATTGTCGCTGGGTCAAAATCCTGGAACTCCCTTCCGAACAGCACTGTGGGAGAACCTTCACCACACGGACTGCAGCGGTTCAAGAAGGCGGCTCACCACCACCTTCTCAAGGGCAATTAGGGATGGGCAATAAATGCTGGCCTTGCCAGCGATGCCCACATCCCGTGAACGAATAAAAAAAAGAAAGAGTAGACAAGGGTGATGCAGTGGATGTGGTTTACATGGACTTTCAAAAGGCCTTCGATAATGTGCTGCACAAGACTCATGACAAAGGTCAGGGCGTGTGGAGTCAGGGGCCAGGTAGCAGAATGGATTGAAAGAGGGCTACAAAACAGAGAACACAGGTTAGGAGTTCAGGGAAGTTTATCGGATTGGCCGACAGTGGGAAGTGGCAGAAATTATTTGACTCAAATTTGGAGTTGAAATTTCCAGATGATACCAATTTGGGGAGTACAGTTAATAATGTGGAGACTGGATCAAAACACAGGAAGACATAACCAGGCTGGCAGAGTGGGCGGGTGAAGCTGTGTAAGAATTCCACACTGTAATGGTCCTGAACAGGTGACAGCAGAGGAGGGTGACATCACTGACTAACTGACCGAGACGGGACAGAAAGTTCTTTCACTCCTCAGTTCTCACTTGTTCAGAAACAGAAGGTGTGGAATTGTTGCAACTTTCAGTCATTGGCTTGAAGCAAACCAGGTCTGTCCAATAGATTGTGTGAGGGGAGTGACGGGAACTGAAATTCCAGATACGATTCCTGATCGTGGAAGGGAACACATTTTTTTATCTGTTCTCAGGATGTGGGTGATGCTGACAAGGCCGCATTTATTGCACTGAAAAGGTGCAATCATCAGTGAACAGCCCCAGTCCTGACCGTATGGTGGAGAGAAGGTCACTAATGAAGGAGATGAAGATGGTTGGGCCGATGATGCTTCCTTGAGGAACTCCTGCAGTGATGTCCTGGGGCTGCGAGGATTGGTCCCTGACAACCATGACCATCATCCTTTGGGTCAGGTGTGACTCCAGTCACTGGAGGGGTTTCACTTTGAGCCCCATTGACCTCAGTATTGCTCGGGCTCCTTGGTGCCACACTCGGTCGAGTGCTGCCTCTATGTTGAGAGCAGCTCCTCTCACCTCTCCCCTGGCACTCGGCTCTTGTGTCCATGCCTGGATCAAGGCTCTGACGAGGTCTGGGGCCTCTCAGTGTGAAAGTAGATGGAGGTGCAGGACCTGCTGAACGATGTATCAGTTACCTGGTTAATGTATCTGTGGGCAGCAAACTGGCCGAGAATGCAGATGATCCCTATGCTGGTCTGGAGGCAGAAACGTTGAGAGGAGGTGACCTTGACTGCAGCTGGCAGTGCCATCCCTGTGGTGTCAGTGGGTTAAGAATTCATCGGATTAAGCAACAGTTATTTGTACAGTCGAGTGTGACGGCGACACAGTGAGAGCACGTGGAAAGGGTTAAAGGAAACTGCGGGGAATTTGAGTGGACAGGTTTTGATTTGGTTTGGAGCCGATTCGTTCCCACGCCCTCCATTTTAACTCACCTCAAATCAGGCACTGGAAGGCCACCCGTCCCAGAGGCGTGGGGACCTCATTTAAATAGCAAATGATGTCATCGGGACGTGCACGCCATTTTAACCGTGGGCCCGACTAAGGCCCAGACCGTCTCAAACCCAGCAGCAAAAGCGAGGAGCAGCACCGATCCTGGGCACAGGAGGCCCAGGAAATGTTAGCTTTCAATGTTCACATTCCTTTCTGGCCAGGAGGAGCAGGAGTGCTCCCACTGACCCCACTAGGACACCTCGGGCCTCCCCTCCTATCCCAATCCCCAATATTCCCATTTTACCCACATTTCCTTCTTTACCTTTACCTTTAAACTCTCCGTGGGGTCAAAGAGAGTGAGCGACAGAGAGAGAGAGAGAGAAAGAAAGAGAGGGAGAGTGATTGAGAGAGAGACCGGGAGAGAGAAAGAGAGAGAGACCGAGAGGGAGAGAGAGAGAGAGAGACGGAGAGGGAGAGAGAGAGAGAGAGCGAGGGAGATTGCGAGCAAGAGAGATTCTGAGACTGAGAGATAGAGAGAGAGACTGAGATAAAGGCGAAGAGAGAGAGAGAGGGAGAAAAAGGGAGAGACTAATGGACAGAGAGTGAGAGAGAGAGACAGATTGAGAGACTGAGAGAGAGAGAGAGAGAGGGAGAGAGGCACAGAGAGAGAGAGACAGGGAGAGAGATACATCGAGAGATAATCCCCAAAGCCTTTCCACCACCTACAAGGCACAAGTCAGGAGTGTGATGGAATACTCTCCACTTGCCTGGATGAGTGCAGCTCCAACAACACTCAAGAAGCTCGACACCATCCAAGATAAAGCAGCCCGCTTGATTGGCACCCCATCCACCACCCTAAACATTCACTCCCTTCACCACCGGCGCACTGTGGCTGCAGTGTGTACCATCCACAGGATGCACTGCAGCAACTCGCCAAGGCTTCTTCGACAGCACCTCCCAAACCCGCGACCTCTACCACCTAGAAGGACAAGGGCAGCATGTACATGGGAACAACACCACCTGCACGATCCCCTCCAAGTCACACACCATCCCGACTTGGAAATATATCGCCGTTCCTTCATTGTCGCTGGGTCAAAATCCTGGAACTCCCTTCCTAACAGCACTGTGGGAGAACCTTCACCACACGGACTGCAGTGGTTCAAGAAGGCGGCTCACCACCACCTTCTCAAGGGCAATCAGGGATGGGCAATAAATGCCAGCCTCACCAGCGACGCCCACATCCCATGAATGAATGGAAAATACACATAAAGCGAGAGACAGAGAGAGAGTGAGACTGAGAGAGACACACAGAGAGACAGAAAGAGAGACTGCGAGAGAGACAGAGAGAGAGCGAGACTGAGAGAGAGACACAAAGAGACACAGAGAAACTGCAAGACTGAGAGAGAGATACAAAGAGACACAGAGAGAGAGGGCGAGACTGAGAGAGAGCGAGACTGAGAGAGAGAGACACATAGAGAGACAGAGAGACTGAGAGAGAGTGCGACTGAGAGAGAGATAATTGTAAACAATTTTACAACACCAAGTTATAGTCCAGCAATTTTATTTTAAATTCACAAGCTTTCGGAGGCAACCTCCTTCCTCAGGTGAACGATGTGGATCATTTCCATATCGTTCACCTGAGGAAGGAGGAAGCCTCCAAAAGCTTGTGAATTTAAAATAAAATTGCTGGACTATAACTTGGTGTTGTAAAATTGTTTACAATTGTCAACCCCAGTACATCACCGGCATTTCCACATCGAGAGAGAGATGGACAGAGACTGTGAGAGAGAGAGAGAGGCACACAGTGAGAGACAGAGAGAGCGACACGGAGAGAAAGAGAGATAGATGAAGAGAAAGACAAAGAGTCAGAGAGAGTGAGACATTTAGAGTGAGACAGAGAAAGCAAGATACATAAAAAGAGAGACTTAAAGACAGAGAGAGATACATGGAGACAAACATAGAGAAACAGAGAGAGAGACACACATAGAGAAATAGAGAGAGAGAGAGACACAGGGGCCGATTTTCGGATGGCCGAGCGGGTACATTGGGGGCGGGGGGCTCCTAAAATGGCGGAATCGCGGAGCGGGATCGGAGCCCGGCTCCAACCTGCTCACTTCTGGGTTCCCCAGTGACGTGTTCGGGTGCGCGCAGCTCCCAAATGTGGGATTCCCACCGGCAATTAAAGCCGGCGAGATGCTGCTTTAGATAATTAGTCAGATACTTGAGGTACTTGAGAGACCTCATTGAGTGGAGATTTTGGCAGGGGTGCAATTTTGAAGGATCCTCAGCGTGTTTCCCGTGCTGTGGGAAACACTCCCTGTTGGAGCAGACGTGTTTCAGCCAGCAGCCAGTGGGAGATGCACAGGATTATTTGACAGTTGGGGGGAAAACCTTATTGATTGCAGCAGGGCACTCTGTCACTTCAGACAAAGTTTTGACTGCAACACCTTTGTCTTTCCACTCAAAATTATGAATTTATATCCTAAACTCTGCTGTGCAAACGCATTTACCTATTTTGCGGACCCCCTCAAACTCACACCGTCAGGATGGGGGAGACGCCATTACTGCATTCATCACTTCATCCGAGGACGAACAACATCACCAGCCTCGCCAGGCACGATGTCCACCTCCGCCACGTGGAGCTCCACAACACAGTGCTGCACCACAGGCACCTGCACAAAATAGTCGTGCAACTACACATACACCCACTGGAGGGTGACCGCATGGGTGGCATCAAGTGTGGGTGCTCATGGTGAACCTCATGAAAGGGACTGATTACACAAGCCAGTCTAGAATGGCCAAGAGTGACAGTAGTGGGGACAATAATAATATTTAATGTGCCATTAACAAAAATCAAATATAAATAAAAAACATGACAAACCATCAAACACCCTTGTGCATCCCCTTTGTGCTCACAAAACCTTCGCCTTACGTTTACGAGTACTCCCACGTGGTGCATCCCCTGAGGCTGCAGCAGAGGTAGTGTCAGGTTGCTCTCGTTCATGCCCTGACCGATTAGATGCTTTGGGCCTTCGCCCTCTGGGTTTCGATGCCCGTGAGGGCCCCTCCAAAGATTGCTCCACCTGCACCTGTGCAGGGGCAGACTCGGCCACCCGGAGAGGAGGCAGCATTGTGGGTACTGGGTGAGAGGGGGGCAACGGGTGAGACGTGGGTGCGCTTTGAGTGGCGTCCCCACTTCCATGTCCCCTTCCGCCATCATCCCTCCCCTGGGCCAGGCCCACATCACTCCTACCACCCTGCTGGATGACAGTTTGGAGGACACGTGTGAAGCCTTGTAAGGCCAGTGCCAGAGTATCTGCCTGCCTGTTTAAGGTGGCAGAATGTTGCTCACCCTGAGTCCGAAGGGCCGTTGTCAGGGCCTCAATGGAATCAATGGTGAGCCGTGCATGAAGCTCCATGGAGGCTAGCCTTCCCTCCATCGCAGACATTCCCGCACTTACCCACAGCACTATCTCAGAGATGCCCTCACGTCCCTGTGACACTATCTCAGAGATTCCCTCATGTCCCTGTGACACTATCTCAGAGATGCCCTCATGTCCCTGTGACACTATCTCAGAGATGCCCTCATGTCCCTGTGACACTATCTCAGAGATTCCCTCACGTCCCTGTGACACTATCTCAGAGATGCCCTCACGTCCCTGTGACACTATCTCAGAGATGCCCTCATGTCCCTGTGACACTATCTCAGAGATGCCCTCACGTCCCTGTGACACTATCTCAGAGATGACCTCACGTCCCTGTGACACTATCTCAGAGATGCCCTCATGTCCCTGTGACACTATCTCAGAGATTCCCTCACGTCCCTGTGACACTATCTCAGAGATGCCCTCACGTCCCTGTGACACTATCTCAGAGATGCCCTCATGTCCCTGTGACAGTATCTCAGAGATTCCCTCATGTCCCTGTGACACTATCTCAGAGATGCCCTCATGTCCCTGTGACAGTATCTCAGAGATTCCCTCATGTACCTGTGACACTATCTCAGAGATTCCCTCACGTCCCTGTGACAGTATCTCAGAGATTCCCTCATGTCCCTGTGACACTATCTCAGAGATGCCCTCATGTCCCTGTGACAGTATCTCAGAGATTCCCTCATGTCCCTGTGACACTATCTCAGAGATTCCCTCACGTCCCTGTGACAGTATCTCAGAGATTCCCTCATGTCCCTGTGACACTATCTCAGAGATGCCCTCATGTCCCTGTGACAGTATCTCAGAGATTCCCTCATGTCCCTGTGACACTATCTCAGAGATTCCCTCCTGTCCCTGTGACACTATCTCAGATATGCCCTCATGTCCCTGTGACACTATCTCAGAGATGCCCTCATGTCCCTGTGACACTATCTCAGAGATGCCCTCATGTCCCTGTGACACTATCTCAGAGATTCCCTCATGTCCCTGTGACACTATCTCAGAGATGCCCTCACGTCCCTGTGACACTATCTCAGAGATTCCCTCCTGTACCTGTGCCACCATTCCACTCATGCAGGAGTTGGACTCCTCCATCCTCTGCCCGATTGTGGAGAGTGCGCGTGGCACCTGTTCCAGCACCTCGCAAATGTGCTGCTGCCTCTCGATCATTCTCCTTTTAAAGGATGGCCCCCAGGGTTCAGCATTTGTGTCCAGCTGAGCAGAGCCTGGAGAAGAGTGCTCCCACTGACTCGGACTCTGCACAGCTGCCCCTGACACCAGTGTCTGCTCGTGCTCACATGTGTGTGGTGACTCACCATGTGCGACCCCAACTAACTGAGGACGGGGACCCACTGAGGTGTGAGTATCTGCGCTGGTGGATGGCTCGCTCAGATGTGACGGTGCCCCCTCAGAGGCCGGCAGGTCCTCTGAGGAATCGCCCTCCGCCGTCAGGGCGGTCGCTGAAGGCCCTGTAAGAGAACAGAAGGCAATATTAAGCATGATGACAGATGTTGGCTCGAGGTTGCAGAGGAGGTCACCAACAGGAGCAACATCTCCCACACCTGGATCCAGTGCAGGAAGTGTTTCAATGACCTAACCAGGTCAGCAAAAGTGAGTAACTTACTGATTCTCCTGCATTCCGTCTTCCACATCACCGTCCCACCCCCCAACTCATTCTGCACTGCCAACACTACTCTATCACATCACTCCTCACACCCACTCAAAGCTCATCCTCAACTTACCTGCTATTCCTCAGCACTTCCTCATCTCCCCATTAGTCACCCCACCACTACCACTCACCCCAATCCTGATTCAATGTGATGTCTCTGTCTGATATTCACCCTCTGATGCTCCTCTTTCACGGTCAGCCTCACCACTTCCTGGCACCACGGGTAGCTCTGCTGCACAGGCTGGGAGGAAAAAGAGTGGCAGAGCTATAGTGATAGGGGACTCAATTGTAAGGGGAATAGACAGGCGTTTCTGCGGCCGCAACCGAGACTCCAGGATGGTGTGTTGCCTCCCTGGTGCAAGGATCAAGGATGTCTCGGAGCGGCTACAGAACATTTTGGAGGGGGAGGGCGAACAGCCAGCTGTCGTGGTGCACATAGGCACCAACGATATAGGTAAAAAAGGGGATGAGGTCCTAAAAGCAGAATACAGGGAGTTAGGAGGTAAATTAAAAAATAGGACCTCAAAGGTAGTAATCTCAGGATTGCTGCCAGTGCCACGTGCTAGTCAGAGTAGAAATAGGAGGATATTTCAAATGAATACGTGGCTAGAGGAATGGTGCAAGGGGGAGGGATTCAAATTCCTGGGACACTGGAAACGGTTCTGGGGGAGGTGGGACCAGTACAAACCGGACGGTCTGCACCTGGGCAGGGCCGGGACCGCTGTCCTAGGAGGAGTGTTTGCTAGTGCTGTTGGAGAGGGTTTAAACTAAAGTGGCAGGGGGTTGGGAACCTGAGCAGGGAGAGAGAGGAAAGCGTAACAGGAAGGGACAGAAGGTATGGAGTAATAGGTAAAGTGTTAAAAAAGGAAAAAGCAGGAACTAAGCGTCACAAAACAGATTTGAAAGTTCTTTATCTGAATGCACGTAGCATTCGTAATAAAATGGACGAGTTAACGGCACAAATAACTACGTATGGGTATGATCTTGTGGCCATTACAGAAACATGGCTGCAGGGTGACAACGACTGGGAATTAAATATGCCAGGGTATTTAACAATCAGGAAGGACAGGCAGGAAGGAAGGGGAGGTGGGGTGGCTATGTTAATAAAGGAAGGAATCACCGTAATACAGATAAATGATATTGGGACAAAGCATCAAGATAATGAAACAGTTTGGGTGGAGATAAGGAATAATAAGGGAAAAAAAACATTAGTGGGCGTAGTATATAGGCCTCCTAATAGTTGCAACTCTGCTGGAAGAAGTATTAATCAGGAGATAGTCGGGGCATGTAATAAGGGAACAGCCATAATTATGGGGGATTTTAATTATCATATTAACTGGACAAATCAAATTGGGCAGAGCAGCCTTGAGGACGAGTTCATTGAGTGCATCAGGGATGGATTTCTTGAGCAGTATGTAACTGATCCTACAAGGGGGCAGGCAACCTTGGACCTGGTCCTGTGTAATGAGTCAGGATTAATTAATAATGTCCTAGTTAAGGATCCCCTTGGAACGAGCGACCACAACATGGTTGAATTCCATATCCAATTAGAGGATGAGAAGGTTGATTCTCAAACAAGCGTACTGAGCTTGAATAAAGGAGACTATGATGGTATGAGAGCGGAATTGATTAAAGTGGACTGGGAAAATAGATTAAAGGGTAAGACGGTACATGAGCAGTGGTGTTCATTTAGGGAGTTATTTTACAACTTTCAAAATAAATATATTCCACTGAGGAAAAAAGGGTGTAAAAGAAATGACAGCCATCCGTGGCTAAGTAAAGAAATCAAGGATGGTATCCGACTAAAAACAAGGACATATAAGGTAGCCAAACTTAGTGGGAGGATAGAAGATTGGGAATTCTTCAAAAGACAGCAAAAAGTAACTAAAGGATTGATTAAGAAAGGGAAGTTAGATTATGAAAAGAAATTAGCAAAAAATATAAAAACAGATAGCAAGAGTTTCTATAGTTATATAAAAAGAAAAAGGGTGGCTAAGGCAAACATAGGTCCCTTAGAGGATGAGACCGGGAAATTAATGGTGGGAAACATGGAGATGGCAAAAATGCTGAACAAATATTTTGTTTCAGTCTTTACAGTAGAGGACACTAAGAATATCCCAACACTGGACAAACAGGGGACTCTCGGGGGGGAGGAGCTAAATACGATTAAAATCACTCAGGAGATGGTACTCAGTAAAATAATGGGACTCAAGGCGGATAAATCCCCTGGACCTGATGGCTTCCATCCTAGGGTCTTGAGGGAAGTGGCAGTAGGGATTGTGGATGCTTTGGTGATAGTTTTCCAAAATTCCCTGGACTCAGAAGAGGTCCCGGCAGATTGGAAAACTGCTAATGTAACACCGTTATTTAAAAAGGGTAGTAGGCAGAAGGCTGGAAATTATAGGCCAGTTAGCTTAACATCTGTGGTGGGTAAAATTTTGGAGTCTATTATTAAGGAGACAGTAACGGAACATTTAGATAAGCATAATTTAATAGGACAAAGTCAGCATGGCTTTATGAAGGGGAAGTCATGTCTGACAAATTTGCTTGAGTTCTTCGAGGATATAACGTACAGGGTGGATAAAGGGGAACCAGTGGACGTAGTGTATTTAGACTTCCAGAAGGCATTCGACAAGGTGCCACATAAAAGATTATTACTTAAGATAAAAAATCACGGGATTGGGGGTAATATTCTGGCATGGGTGGAGGATTGGTTATCGAACAGGAAGCAGAGAGTTGGGATAAATGGTTCATTTTCGGACTGGCAACCAGTAACCAGTGGTGTTCCACAGGGGTCGGTGCTGGGTCCCCAACTCTTTACAATCTATATTAACGATTTGGAGGAGGGGACCGAGTGCAACATATCAAAATTTGCAGATGATACAAAGATGGGAGGGAAAGTAGAGAGTGAGGAGGACATAAAAAACCTGCAAGGGGATATAGACAGGCTGGGTGAGTGGGCGGAGATTTGGCAGATGCAATATAATATTGGAAAATGTGAGGTTATGCACTTTGGCAGGAAAAATCAGAGAGCAAGTTATTTTCTTAATGGCGAGAGACTGGAAAGTACTGCAGTACAAAGGGATCTGGGGGTCCTAGTGCAAGAAAATCAAAAAGTTGGTATGCAGGTGCAGCAGGTGATCAAGAAAGCCAACGGAATGTTGGCTTTTATTGCTCGGGGGATAGAATATAAAAACAGGGAGGTATTGCTGCAGTTATATAAGGTATTGGTGAGACCGCACCTGGAATACTGCATACAGTTTTGGTCTCCATACTTAAGAAAAGACATACTTGCTCTCGAGGCAGTACAAAGAAGGTTCACTCGGTTAATCCCGGGGATGAGGGGGCGGACATATGAGGAGAGGTTGAGTAGATTGGGACTCTACTCATTGGAGTTCAGAAGAATGAGAGGCGATCTTATTGAAACATATAAGATTGTGAAGGGTCTTGATCGGGTGGATGCAGTAAGGATGTTCCCAAAGATGGGTGAAACTAGAACTAGGGGGCATAATCTTAGAATAAGGGGCTGCTCTTTCAAAACTGAGATGAGGAGAAACTTCTTCACTCAGAGGGTGGTAGGTCTGTGGAATTTGCTGCCCCAGGAAGCTGTGGAAGCTACATCATTAGATAAATTTAAAACAGAAATAGACAGTTTTCTAGAAGTAAAGGGAATTAGGGGTTATGGGGAGCGGGCAGGAAATTGGACATGAAGCTGAGTTCGGATCGGTCAATGCCCTGTGGGTGGCGGAGAGGGCCCAGGGGCTATGTGGCCGGGTCCTGCTCCGACTTCTTGTGTTCTTTAGATTTGTGGTTGGGATCAGATCAGCCATGATCTTATTGAATGGCGGAGCAGGCTCGAGGGGCCGATCGGCCTACTCCTGCTCCAATTTCTTATGTTCTTATGTTCACCCAAAGCAATGCATTAATCGCTGGCCACTTCACCATCACTCACTCACACGTCTGCACTTTCTCCCCTTCGAGGAGAAGAGAGTGCAAAATGCACGTCAGAGGGTGAGGACTGGAGGGGGGGCTACAACAAGTGGTGGTCCTCACAGACAGGGATCAGGAGGTGCTGGAGATTGGCCTCACCCTCGAGTGCCTGTCCATCGGGGACGCCAAGACTGGCACCCCACAAACGTCTGGTGACACAACTTTAACATTCAGCACACACAATGTGAATTGATGTTAACAAGACCCGCCATCTTCAACACCTCAGTATGCTCATCGCAACATGACACATCTGTGATGATGCTTAATATTGCCTTCTGTTCTCTTCCAGGTCCTTCAACGACCGCAGTGACAGGAGAGGGCGATTCCTCAGAGGAGCTCCCGGCCTCTGAGGGGGCACCGTCACATCTTAGTGAGCCATCCACCAGCGCAGATACTCCCACCTCGGTGGGTCCTAGTTCTCAGTTAGTTGGGGTCACACCTGGTGAGTCACCACACGCAAGTGAGCACGAGCAGACACTGGTGGAAGGGGCAGCTGCGGAGAGTCCGCCTCAGTGGGAGCACTCCTTTCCAGGCTCCGCTCAGCTGGACACAGATACTGAACCCTGAGGGCCATCCTTTAAAAGGCGAATGATGGAGGAACAGCAGCACATTTACGAGGGACTGGAACACGGACCACACACACTCTCTACAATAGTGCAGAGGATAGAGGAGTCCAACTCCTGCATGAGTGGAATGGTCACACAGCTAAGTGTGGGAATGTCTGCGATGGAGGGAAGGCTAGCCGCCGTTGAACTTCAGGCACAGCTCACAAATGAGGCCATTCAGGCCCTGACAACGGCCGTTCGGACTCAGGGTGAACAACATTCTGCCGCCTTAAACAGGCAGACAGATACACTTGCACTGGCCTTACAAGGTATCTCATGTCCTCCAAACTGTTGTCCAGCAGGGTGGTACGAGTGATGTGGGCTTGGCCCAGGGAAGGGATGATGGCGGAAGGGGACATGGAAGTGGGGACGCCACTCAAAGTGCACCCACGTCTCACTCGTTGCCCCCCTCTCAACCGGTACCCACAATGCTGCCTCCTCTCCAGGTGGCCGAGTGTGCCTCTGCACAGGTGCAGTGGAGCAGTCTTTGGAGGGACCCTCATGGGCTCCAAAACACAGAGAGCGTAGGCCCAAATCATCGAAGCAGTCAGGGCATGAACAAGAGCAACCTGCCACTACCTCTGCTGCAGCCACAGGGGATGCACCACGGAGAGCGGGAGGAAGAGG